>NC_064617.1:966765640-967087948 GCF_023898315.1 Schistocerca nitens
TCTAGTAGCACTAAGTGGTCCTCCCAGTCCTGTTGCCGGCCGGTGTGGCCGAGATGTTCTAGGCGCTACAGTCTGGAACCGAGCGACCACTACGGTCGCAGGTTCGAATCCTAACTCGGGCACGGATGTGTGTGATGTCCTTAGGTTGGTTAGGTTTAAGTAGTTCTAGGGGACTGATGACCTGAGATGTTAAGTCCCATAGTGCTCAGAGCCATTTGAACCAATCCTGTTCCAGTCGTGTAATACGTGGGAAGAATGATTTTCGCTAAGCCTGTGTATTAGCTCGAATTTTTTCATCATCGTCATTTCGCGAGATGTATGTTGAAGGAAGTAATATGTTGTCTGATTCTTCCCGGGAAGTATTCTCTCGAAATTTTAGTAGCACACCTGTCCGTCATCGACAACGCCTCTGTTGCAGCTTCTGCCACTGGAGTTTGTTGAGCATTCTGTAATCCTCTCGCGCCAACTAAATTACGTCGTGACGAAATGTGCCGCTTCTCGTTGGATTCCCCCCCCCCTCATATATATATATATATATATATATATATATATATATATATATATATATATATATATATATATATATATATATATATAGGGTGAGTCACCTAACGTTACCGCTGAATATATTTCGTAAACCACATCAAATACTGACGAACCGATTCCACAGACCGAACGTGAGGAGAGGGGCTAGTGTAATTGGTTAATACAAACCATAAACAAATGCACGAAAGTATGTTTTTTTTAACACAAACGTACGTTTTTTTAAATGGAACCCCGGTAGTTTTGTTAGCACATCTGAACATATAAACAAATACGTAATCAATGCCGTTTGTTGCATTGTAAAATGTTAATTACATCCGGAGATATTGTAACCTAAAGTTGACGCTTGAGTACCACTCCTCCACTGTTCGATCGTGCGTATCGGAGAGCACCGAATTACGTAGGGATCCAAAGGGAACGGTGATGGACCTTAGGTACAGAAGAGACTGGAACAGCACATTACGTCCACATGCTAACACCTTTTTATTGGTCTTTTTCACTGACGCACATGTACATTACCATGAGGGGTGAGGTAGACGTACACGCGTGGTTTCCGTTTTCAATTACGGAGTGGAATAGAGTGTGTCCCGACATGTCAGGCCAATAGATGTTCAATGTGGTGGCCATCATTTGCTGCACACAATTGCAATCTCTGGCGTATTGAATGTCGTACACGCCGCAGTACATCTGGTGTAATGTCGCCGCAGGCTGCCACAATACGTTGTTTCATATCATCTGGGGTTGTAGGCACATCACGGTATACATTCTCCTTTAACGTGCCCCACAGAAAGAAGTCCAGAGGTGTAAGATCAGGAGAACGGGCTGGCCAATTTATGCGTCCTCCACGTCCTATGAAACTCCCGTCGAACATCCTGTCAAGGGTCAGCCTAGTGTTAATTGCACCATCATACGTCGACGCGTTTCCAGTGGGACATTTTCGAGCAACGTTGGTAGATCATTCTGTAGAAATGCGATGTATGTTGCAGTGCTCTCCGATACACACGATCGAACAGCGGAGGATTGGTGCTCAAGCGTCAACTTTAGGTTACAAAATCTCAGGATGTAATTAACATTTTACAATGCAACAAACGGCACTGATTACGTATTTGTTTATATGTTCAGATGTGCTAACAAAACTAACGGGGTTCCGTTTAAAAAATCGTACATTTGTGTTAAAAAACATACTTTCGTGCATTTGTTTATGGTTTGTATTAACCAATTACACTAGCCCCTCTCCTCACGGTCTGTGGAATCGGTTCGTCAGTATTTGATGTGGTTTACGAAATATATCCAGCGGTAACGTTAGGTGACTCACCCTTTATATGTACTGCTCTTCTTTGGATCTTCTTTACTTTCTCTATCAAACCTCCACCCTTCGGAATTGGTGTCTGGTGAATTTACGGAACCGGTATTAGAGGAGGACTGAGGGACAATTCTGTTGCCGCTAACTTGTATGAAAGTTTAGACGCTTACCGGGACAGACAGGCAGATGCCTTTCCGTCGTGTAGTATGCGAATGGAGTAAGATAGGAACACGCTAATTCTGGTAGGTCATACCCTTCGCCGTGCACCGCACAGTGGTTTCCGCAGCATGTATGCGGTGTTAAATTTCGGAGTATACGGGCAGCAACATGGCTGGTCTTGGGTCAGGCAGCAGCCATCGTCTACGTCCAGGGCGGGGAACCCGTGGAGGGTGGAGATTAGGTCCTGCACGAGGAGATAAAGGGCCGTTGTTTGCTCTGCAGTATCCGCGTTCGGCGATACGGGCGTCTCGGCGGTGGCGCCGCGCCGCCAGAACAAAGGCCCCTCCCACAATGGGCGCTCTGTCCCCGGGAGCCAACACATGCGCGTCGCCTTCCTGCACTTATCTCTGGGCTTGCAAGAACCGGCCCAGAATTTCAGCAAGTCTCTTCAGCCGAAAACGCAGGGACGCAAGGCAAAAGCAGCGGAGTTGTACAGGTAAATTACGTTGTTGTTGTTGTTGTTGTTGTGGTCTTCAGTCCTGAGACTGGTTTGATGCAGCTCTCCATGCTACTCTATCCTGTGCAAGCTTCTTCATCTCCCAGTACCTACTGCAGCCTACATCCTTCTGAATCTGCTTAGTGTATTCATCTCTTGGTCTCCCTCTACGATTTTTACCCTCCACGCTGCCCTCCAATGCTAAATTTGTGATCCCTTGATGCCTCAGGACATGTCCTACCAACCGATCCCTTCTTCTAGTCAAGTTGTGCCACAAACTCCTCTTCTCCCCAATTCTATTCAATACCTCCTCATTAGTTATGTGATCTACCCATCTGATCTTCAGCATTCTTCTGTAGCACCACATTTCGAAAGCTTCTATTCTCTTCTTGTCCAAACTAGTTATCGTCCATGTTTCACTTCCATACATGGCTACACTCCATACAAATACTTTCAGAAACGACTTCCTGACACTTAAATCTATACCCGATGTTAACAAATTTCTCTTCTTCACAAACGCTCTCCTTGCCATTGCCAGTCTACATTTTATATCCTCTCTACTTCGACCATCACCAGTTATTTTACTCCCTAAATAGCAAAACTCCTTTACTACTTTAAGTGTCTCATTTCCTAATCTAATCCCCTCAGCATCACCCGATTTAATTTGACTACATTCCATTATCCTCGTTTTGCTTTTGTTCATGTTCATCTTATATCCTCCTTTCAAGACACTGTCCATTCCGTTCAACTGCTCTTCCAAGTCCTTTGCTGTCTCTGACAGAATTACAATGTCATCGGCGAACCTCAAAGTTTTTACTTCTTCTCCATGAATTTTAATACCTACTCCGAATTTTTCTTTTGTTTCCTTTGCTGCTTGCTCAATATACAGATTGAATAACATCGGGGAGAGGCTACAACCCTGTCTCACTCCTTTCCCAACCACTGCTTCCCTTTCATGCACCTCGACTCTTATAACTGCCATCTGGTTTCTGTACAAATTGTATATAGCCTTTCGCTCCCTGTATTTTATCCCTGCCACCTTTAGAATTTGAAAGAGAGTATTCCAGTTAACGTTGTCAAAAGCTTTCTCTAAGTCTACAAATGCTAGAAACGTAGGTTTGCCTTTTCTTAATCTTTCTTCTAAGATAAGTCTTAAGGTTAGTATTGCCTCACGTGTTCCAACATTTCTACGGAATCCAAACTGATCTTCCCCGAGGTCCGCTTCTACTAGTTTTTCCATTCGTCTGTAAAGAATTCGCGTTAGTATTTTGCAGCTGTGACTTATTAAACTGATAGTTCGGTAATTTTCACATCTGTCAACACCTGCTTTCTTTGGGATTGGAATTATTATATTCTTCTTGAACTCTGAGGGTATTTCGCCTGTCTCATACATCTTGCTCACCAGATGGTAGAGTTTTGTCATGACTGGCTCTCCCAAGGCCATCAGTAGTTCTAATGGAAAGTTGTCTACTCCCGGGGCCTTGTTTCGACTCAGGTCTTTCAGTGCTCTGTCAAACTCTTCACGCAGTATCTTATCTCCCATTTCATCTTCATCTACATCCTCTTCCATTTCCATAATATTGTCCTCAAGTACATCGCCCTTGTATAAACCCTCTATATACTCCTTCCACCTTTCTGCCTTCCCTTCTTTGCTTAGAACTGGGTTGCCATCTGAGCTCTTGATATTCATACAAGTGGTTCTCTTCTCTCCAAAAGTCTCTTTAATTTTCCTGTAGGCAGTATCTATCTTACCCCTAGTGAGACAAGCCTCTACATCCTTACATTTGTCCTCTAGCCATCCCTGCTTAGCCATTTTGTAAACTACGTAAATTACGTACGCGTTACAGAACGCAGCTGCGCGAGACACTGCTTTGCAGTAAAGACTCCGTCTCCCGAAAAATGCCGGAAACTCATTTAAGCCGGCGAAACTGCAGTAAGGAGCTAGTGTTAACCAGGGAGTACGACAGGGCTACTAATTCTCTAGTGTTGTTTAGTGGATGTATTCACATGGCAACAGGTGAAGCCCAAAACAAACCAGCTAGGTCGACTTCAAAGTCCAAGGTACGAAAATACACATGTTGAGATTCGCTGATGATAATGTCAGCGTTAAGCGAAGACGCCGAACTATAATCATAAGCGATGGCCGTTCCGACAGAAACAACCCTCAGCGCTTCCTGTAACACGAAAATTAATAAGTCTACAACAAGAATCTTGGTGGTGAGTAGACAGAATGCCATTGCTCAGTGCTTACGTGCCTGGGACCGTCGAATCCTTCGCTCATGTAGGGAGCAAAATTACATCAATGAAAGATCACAGAGGGATACTATAACCCGAATCTACCACGAAAAGTTGTTTTTTTAACAAGAGGAGAAACATTCTCATACACAATTTCACACACAAACATCTCGGGAAAGATCTCATAAAAATATTTGTTTGGAGTATGCTGCTGTAGGGAAGTGAAACCGCGCATTCTGAGAAGCATAATAATAATAATAATAATAATAATAATAATAATAAATGCCGTGGAGGCCCGGGAAAAGAATAGGCCTCCGGTATGTTCTGCCAGTCGTAAAAGGCGACGAAAAGAACAAACCACTAATAGGGCTAACCCCCCTGTTAGTGTGCTTAGTTGGTTCAGGACAGAACTAAAGAAGCCTGGGACAAGCGCCGTCATGGTCGGGGACGACGCTTAAACCCTATGCCCGCCCACAATGGTAATGACACTGCTAGCCAACTGGAAAATGATTTAAATCCGAATAGAGGTGTTTTGCAGGATATGTTTCCTACAACCACCCTAGAAGGAAAACAAAGGCAGAGGATGAGATGGTCAGATGAAGTTAATCGACACCTCATGTTCTGTTATTACCAAGCAACAAACCTAGGAACCAACACAACTGGATACAGATCACAAGTATACACAACATTTATTACCAGATACCCAGAATTAAAATTTTTAACAGAACAACGACTAGCTGATCAGATCCGTGTAATAATAAAAAATAACAGGATACCCCAGTCAGAATTAGAAAACATCAAACAACAAGTACAACAAATACTGGAACAAAATAATGTGCAATCAGAAGAAGAAGAAAATACAGTAATGGACTCAAACATCCCAGAGCAAACAAACAAAGAACAACACGCACCAATTAAACAATCAGAGGAAAACAAAATCTTAAGACAGCCACCAGAACAAGCACAAATAGAACACGAAGTGACACACATGTTAGATATAGAAGAAAAATTTCAGCTGACATACATAGAATACAAAGACACAAATACAGACATAAGACCATTCTTGCATAGACCACCAAATAACCCACAAGTCGAAACAACAATAAAAACTATCAAACACAATCTTACACAACAAAATAAATGAAAACACAACTATGGAAGAGTTACAACTACTGGTTTATATAGGAGCACTCACTACACTAAATATACACACTAGGCAGAGATCAGAACCAACCAACACACAGAAGAAATCCACAAAACCAGCATGGCAACACAGGCTACAGATCAGAATAGAAAAACTGAGAAAAGACATCGGACAGCTAACACAATTTATAAGAAATGAAACGTCAGAAAAAAAAACGAAAAAGGTTAGGTAAAATCTCACAACAAGAAGCAATAGAGCAATTAGATGAAAAGAAGCTGAAATTACAAGCATTGGCCAAACGACTTAGAAGATACAAAAAAAAGTGAAAATAGAAGGAAACAAAACCAAACATTCAACACAAACCAAAAGAAATTTTACCAGACAATAGATAACACACACATTAAAATAGACAATCCACCAAACATAACAGACATGGAACACTTCTGGAGCAACATATGGTCAAACCCGGTACAACAGAACAGGCATAAATGGTGGATACAAGCAGAAACAGACACATACAAGATGATACCACAAATGCCTGAAGTGATAATTTTGCAACATGAAGTCACCCAAGCAATTAATTCTACTCACAATTGGAAAGCCCCTGGAAAAGATGAAATAGCAAATTTCTGGCTAAAGAAGTTCACCTCAACACATTCACATCTAACTAAATTATTTAACAGTTACATTGCAGCCCCATACACATTCCCTGATACCCGTACACATGGAATAACTTATCTGAAATCTAAAGATCAAGCAGACAGCAAACCCAGCAAAATATCGCCCCATAACATGCCTACCAACAATATACAAAATATTAACTTCAGTCATTACACAGAAATTAATGCCACATACAACACAGAACAAAATTATAAATGAAGAACAAAAAGCCTGTTGCAAAGGAGCACGAGGATGTAAAGAGCAACTGATAATAGATACAGAGGTGACATATCAAGCTAAAACTAAACAAAGGTCGCTACACTATGCATACATTGATTACCAAAAGGCTTTTGATAGCGTACCCCACTTATGGCTACTACAAATATTTGAAGTATACAAAGTAGATCCTAAATTGATACAGTTGCTAAACATAGTAATGAAAAATTGGAAAACCACACTTAATATCCAAACAAATTCAAATAATGTCACATCACAGCCAATACAGATTAAGCGTGGAATATACCAAGGAGACTCATTAAGTCCTTTCTGGTTCTGCCTTGCTCTGAACCCACTATCCAACATGCTAAATAATACAAATTATGGATACAATATTACTGGAACATACCCACACAAAATCACACATCTGCTATACATGGATGATCTAAAACTACTGGCAGCAACAAATCAACAACTCAACCAATTACTAAAGATAACAGAAGGATTCAGCAATGATATAAATATGGCTTTTGGAACAGACAAATGTACGAAAAATAGCATAGTCAAGGGAAAACACACTAAACAAGAAGATTACATATTGGATAACCACAGCGACTGCATAGAAGCGATGGAAAAAACAGATGCCTATAAATATCTAGGATACAGACCAAAAATAGGAATAGATGATACAAATATTAAAGAAGAACTAAAAGAAAAATATAGACAAAGACTAACAAAAATACTGAAAACAGAATTGACAGCAAGAAACAAGACAAAAGCTATAAATACTTATGCTATACCAATATTGACCTACTCATTTGGAGTAGTGAAATGGAGTAACACAGAACTAGAAGCACTCAATACACTTACACGATCACAATGCCACAAATATAGAATACATCACATACATTCAGCAACAGAAAGATTCACATTAAGCAGAAAGGAAGGAGGAAGGGGATTTATCGACATAAAAAACCTACATTATGGACAGGTAGACAATTTAAGAAAATTCTTTATAGAACGAGCAGAAACTAGCAAAATACACAAAGCAGTCACTCATATAAATATATCGGCTACACCACTACAATTTCATAACCACCTCTACAACCCTTTAGATCACATAACATCAACAGATACGAAGAAAGTAAATTGGAAAAAGAAAACACTACATGGCAAGCACCCGTATCTTCTAACACAGCCACACATCGATCAAGACGCATCCAACACATGGCTAAGAAAAGGCAATATATACAGTGAGAAGGAAGGATTCATGATTGCAATACAGGATCAAACAATAAACACCAGATATTACAGCAAGCATATTATTAAAGATCCCAATACCACAACAGATAAATGCAGACTTTGCAAACAACAAATAGAAACAGTAGATCACATCACAAGCGGATGTACAATACTAGCAAATACAGAATATCCCAGAAGACATGACAATGTAGCAAAAATAATACATCAACAGCTTGCCTTACAACATAAACTTATAAAACAACACGTTCCCACATAAAAGTATGCACCACAAAATGTACTGGAGAATGATGAATACAAAGGTATGCACCACAAAATGTACTGGAGAATGATGAATACAAATTATACTGGAACAGAACCATTATAACAGATAAAACACCACCACATAACAAACCTGACATGATACTCACCAATAAAAAGAAGAAATTAACACAACTAATCGAAATATCCATACCCAATACAACAAATATACAGAAGAAAACAGAAGAAAAAATTGAAAAATACATCCAACTGGCTAAGGAAGTCAAGGACATGTGGCATCAGGATAAAGTTGACATTATACTATCAACTACAGGAGTCATACCACACAGTATCCACCAGTACATCAAAGCAATACAGCTACATCCAAACATATATACAACTACAGAAATCCGTAATTATTGATACATGTTCAATTACCCGAAAGTTCCTAAATGCAATATAACCTATACCATACAGTTAAAAGGAAGTCACGCTTGATCAAGGTCCGCGTCACTTTCCATTTTTGACCAGACATAACGTCTGAGAAAAGAAAGAACGAAATAATAATAATAATAATAATAACAGCCTTCGAGATGTGCTGCTACCATAGAATGCTAAAGACTGTCTGGGTAGGCGAGGTATCAAATGAGTTGCTTTACCAATTGGATGAAACCGTGTCTTTGTTAGCTTATCGAATACAGAAAGAAGACAAGGATGGGCTGTATGGTCCAAATGGCTCTTGAGCACTATGGGACTTAACTTCTAAGGTCATCACTCCACTATAACTTAGAACTACTTAAACCTAACTAACCTAAGGACATCACAAACATCCATGCCCGAGGCAGGATTCGAACCTGTGACCGTAGCGGTCTCGCGGTTCCAGACTGTCGCGCCTAGAACCGCTCGGCCACTATGGCCGTAGGATCGGCTGTATGACGGGACATAATGGTACATTAAAACCTGAAGGAACAATAGTGGGAAAAGAACATACAAGCCACGCGAAGGATCGAATACATCAATAAAGTCACTGAGGATACCTGCTGCAACATGTATGTACGACGGTCACTCAAAAAGAAAAGCACACACTATTTTTGTAAAAATACAGTTTTCATTCTGCATGTGTGAAAGTTTTACAGTGTGTAGATACATCCCTCCCGCCTGTTTTCTTAGTTCAACCTGTTCCCGTGAGTGGCGCCGTCACAGCATGTCTTCAAGATGGCTGCTAAACTTGACGTTCGTCAGAAGCAACGTGCTGTCACAGAATTCCTGTGTTGTGAAAACGAGACAGTGGGAAACACCCACAAGAGGTTGAAAGAGGTGTACGGAGATGCTGCTGTCGATCGCTGTAGAATTAATCGGTGGGCAAGCAGGTTACGTGATGAAAGCGGGCACGGCAACATTGAGGATTGTCCTCGCAGCGGCAGGCCTCGTACTGCACACACTCCAGACAATGTGCAGAGAGTTAACGAACTGGTGACTGCTGACAGACGCATCACACTGAACGAATTGTCACGCTACGTTGGGATAGGGGAAGGAACCGTTTGCACAATACTGAAAGTGTTGGCGTTAAAAAAGGTTTGTGCCAGGTGGGTTCGCAGGATATTGACAGTGGCTCACAAAGAAACAAGAAAAACGGTATGCAGCGAACTTCTGGAACAGTACGAGAATGGTGGAGATGAATTTCCTGGAAGAATTGTGACAGGTGATGAAACATGGCTCCATCGTTTTTCGCCAGAGACGAAGAGGCAATCAATTTTTCACCAGAGACGAAGAGGCAATCAATTTTTCACCAGAGACGAAGAGGCAATCAATTTTTCACCAGAGACGAAGAGGCAATCAATGGAGTGGCATCATGCAGATACACCCAAGAAAAAAAAAAAAAAAATTCAAAACCATACCTTCTGCTGGAAAAGTTATGGCTACGATGTTTTTCGATTCCGAAGGACTCTTGCTTGTGGACATCACGCCAAGTGGAACCACCATAAATTCTGATGCGTATGTGACGACACTGAAGAAACTTCAAGCTCGACTGAGTCGTGTTCGACCACATCGGCAAAAGCAGGATGTTTTGCTGTTGCACGACAATGCACGGCCACACGTCAGTCAAAAAAAACCATGGAAGCGATCACAAAACTCGGATGGACAACACTGAAATACCCGTCTTACAGTCCTGACCTGGCTCCATGTGACTATCATCTCTTTGGGAAACTGAAAGACTCTCTTCGTGGAAAAAAGTTTGAAGTTGATGACTCCCATGTGCACGCTGCCAAACAGTGGCTCCAACAGGTTGGTCCAGAATTTTACCGTGCGGGTATACAGGCGCTGGTTCCAAGATGGCGTAAGGCAGTTGAGAGGGACGAAATTATGTGGAGAAATGAAAATAGTGTGCATTTCTTTTGGAGTGACCCTCGTGGACAGAAGACAGAAATACTGCGAGCAGCTAGCAGCCAACCTGAAAGTCCTAAAAATACAAGCTTAACATGTAAGATATCAGTGAAATCTCAGGCGCTGACTTTGCTCGCTGGAGTGTTTCTGTTTCTGTGTCTGTGTCTGGAGTTGTATTTTCTAATGTCCGGTCTCACGCCACACCGAACAGACACTGCGGGGAAACGTATGTCCACTGTTACTCAGTTTGCAGCGACTTTTAGTGGAAAGGGATTCAGAGATCGAAATCGAACTGGTATGGCTTTCGGCCTGATTTAGGGTTTCTTCTCATTGACGCCACTTGTGTATATTCCATGTCAGATGTCCTGTGTCTCATGTAATGAGGGCGTGCATAGAGTACCACTGTATTGTGTTGTATGCTCACGCAGGTGCCGACACACAGCCTCTAACAGCAAAAGCTCCCGCTTCCCCTCTCCGAGTTGAATGTCACACTCAATAATATCATGTGGCCTTAAACCATGAGACGCTGAGGAGAAGTTTGGAATTTAATCCTGGACATTCGCGAAACGCCTGGTGATCAGGAACTGTACTTCACCATCTAATCTTCCCTTATCGGTAAACACTGGATTCGAGCCGGCTACCTACGAATCGAGTGCCACACAGACGTGCGTCGGCGACCTCGACTACGGAGATGGAAACGGCCCAAGTATAAAATGCTGAAAGGACGTTCAGCAAAGCCACTGAACGTGTGTTACCTTCACGCCTACACACACACACACACACACACACACACACACACACACACACATACACACACACACACATTCCAGAATACACCGCACAAGATTTGGCGAACAGTACTTCTACGAGTATGAAACACTTATTGTCCTAATTTAATCGCTTATGGAATGACGCAGAAGGGCTTATCCTTCTCAGTAGACAGTCGCGCATCTCTTACTTTCATATGGACTGTACCGATTTGTTTCAGTCTCAGGATAGTACGAGTGAATTCGTTCGACGTCTGCTGTAAAGCATACTTGACAAAGACTCTAAAAGCTGTAGTGATTCTCAGGAATAGATTACACTAGCGTATTGCAAGCGATTTCCGCTACAGATGCATCGCATATTTCCGAGAAACCTAATAACAAAATTAATTCTTCCATTTGCCTTCCCCACTTCCGATTTCACGGGTTTTTTTATGTCGCTTCTTACTATTAAGCCCACGGTGTTCTGACCAAACGCCCCTCCAAACCGCATCATCAACGGAGGATGACACGGCGGTCGGATGGTCCCGATGGGCCACTTGTGGCCTGAAGACGGAGTGCTTACTATTAAGCCCAGATATTTAAGGAATGTAAGTGATTCCGGAAGCTTAACGCAGTCTTATTATAGAATTCTATCTCCCCCCCCCCCCCTGCCGCTGTCATACATTGCCGCTGTGCTTAAATTACGCTGCAGTTAATTGTTCATTAGTAGCGGAACTGACAACTGAAAGTTAGCGTCTTATTAGGGAAATATCGTACATGTCAGTACCACCAGTTTACTTTGGCTGATGCCGTCAAATGTCGAACATAAAAGATTCACAGAAATCCAACATGTGTATAATAGGTGCCAAAACAAGAGTTATAATTTTTTTTTCTCATGACATCACATTCGATGGTTCCGCCAACTCATAACAAAATTTTTGCCTTTCAATCAAACCTAGACGTCGGGGTAAGATACGGAACAGTATGTCATCGCAATCTGCATTCCAAAAATTACATAAATAGAAAATAAACATGCTTGACTGATTTGCAATATAAATAGGCTTAGATGCTTTGTGTGTTCTGTTTGCAAGCGTATAACGTCACGCGCAACATTATTACATCACTAGTCAGAGACGACGTCCGACATCGATAGGGAACCCATCCCTTACTCGTTATAGCATGATGTGAATTCCTTTACGAACATGGCAGGTAGCTTTTATTTTACCAAAACTAAGAGTTGTTCAAAAAATGGTTCAAATGTCTCTGAGCACTGTGGGACTTAACATCTGTGGTCATCAGTCCCCTACAACTTAGAACTACTTAAACCTAACCTACCTAAGGACATCACACACATCCATACCCAAGGCAGGATTCGAACCTGCGACCGTAGCAGTCGCGCGGTTCCGGACTGAGCGCATTAACCGCGAGACCACCGCGGCCGGCCTAAGAGTTGTTCATCACACTACTTTTCTACAGTGAATTCATTAGCCCTACTATGGTCAGAGATGATGAGGGGCAATAACGCTGTGTACATTACAGTTTATTTTTACTTCTGCTTCTCAACTTCAGTGCCAAAGGAGGCGGAGTGCTTGACAGTTCGCTGTTATGCTTGCAAGTGATATGTTACGTCACAGCTATTCAAGAAGCACTGCTGACCTGCTGTTTATTTTGAAGTCTGACCACCCAAACATATTTTAAGCACGCATGTTTGGCTGTAACCCCTTTGAAAATGGCTACAGACCGCACACTTTGCAGTAGAGAGAAATGCAAAAGGATATTATTTCAGTTACGACTGCCAGTGCGGCAGATTGTCATTAAGTCTAAGAGAGACTTCCGAATATCTGACGGGTGTTTTTTCCTGTGAAACTGTCCTCCAAATACCTTGAACACATGAAAAATCTCAGAGCAACCACGTCGCAACCACGTCACGTTGTAAGCGTATTGTCATATCGCTGGCTTAGTTGACTATCAATGCGGGTAGCCGCGCCTGTAGAGTCGAACGCGGGACATGGAACTGTTATGTTGTGTAGTGTGTAGCTCTGCATGTGACAGGCATTGTTAGTATGGAAGTTGAAGTGATGCTACAAGTGCTATTACAATATGTAACGCCGGAAATGCATATCCTCCTATTTCCATCTATTCCACTACAAAATTTTTTCCTTATTTTGCTACCTGAAGATATAACATTTCTGTGTCTTTGTATATTGTAATTGTTTTACTATTTGTATATATATGCATTTGTGTCGATGTATAATTGGTTTGTTTTGTGAATATTATTTGTATTTATACGCTGGGTCTGGCCTAGGGAAAACTATGCTATCGAACGCATACATCGATAGGTCGTCTGGAGAACAAAAGTGTTTAGGATCTATGGTAGTGTGAACTCTGCCGCGTGGAGCGCGGGCAGAGCAAAAAGAGTCTGGCTGGAGTAGCCAGTGGAGCAGGTGTGTGACGCTCCCGCGAGTTGCCGCGCTTTCGGGGTTTGGCAGCATGTAATTGCGCTCGACTTGCTATAATCGTTTCTGACACGGTGTCGCGGACGGGAAGCATTAGCTGGCGTACATCAAGAGCCCGTTTCGCCTGGTGACCGTGTCGAGAAGAAGGCGCGCCAACATCCAGCTTCTGCAACAGCGACGGCCGACAATGAGTGACTGTCGCCACCTCCTCGATCGACGGCTTCAAACCTTCAATCAACCAACAAGGAAGACTGGAAGCACGTAAAGTTTTAGAACTGTATGGCAGACCTCAGCTTTTCAAACTTTTAAAATTGTTGCATCACAAAATTACAGCAACTTAGCATGAACCTTTGTTGCTCATTGTCCCAATTGCATTGCCAAGCAGGGTCCCTTCCTTTTCCGAAATGAACCCGAGCGTCGTTGAAATTCAGACGCCAGCATTAAAGTACAATCATTCCAATTCACTGCTTTAATTTCAAAGTTCAGTTTAAGTATTCATAGCTGGCTACAATATTTAGATTACACAAGTACAAATTAAGAGTGCGAGTTTTGTTACCGTATTCTAGCTTACCTGTGACTGCAGCTCAGCTTGGTACGTACTAAATTTTACTATTGTTAATTGTTCGGAATCATTTAATCCAAGTTCAAAGTTAAATCTCTTATTTCTAAATTGCGTAGATTCAAGTAGCTTTTGAAATGATTGTTGAGGTAGTCCAAGACTAACCGTATTTTACTGAATTTCGATGTGCTTCAGAAACAAAGTTCACTATTAATTTCAGTCACTAAATTAACTTTCAATTTTCTGGTTTTATTAATTCTTTTGCTAAATTAAGTCAGAGTGTAGCGAAATTTATTACTTCTGACAAACTTTCAGTTTTCACACTACACGTGTCAACTTTCAGTTGCCACGCTTCTAGTGCTAATTATATGTGTAATAACCTTTCTTTTTCAGTTACTATAGTAATTGTCCTTAGGACTGGCGACCGTAATTTCCCCCAAATCTCAAATATCTAATTACCGCTGGTTAATTGTTGACGTAACGGCCGCACATTTACTTTCTTTATTAACTTTACCCCTTTTCAAAATTAATTTCCACCAGTTTCATTTGCATTTTTCCCTTCATTTAGATGTAACCCTTTCCTCCCTCTTTACCGACAGATTAACCTCGGTGACGATTGCTTTTCCCAAATTTCCATTAGGTACACGCGGTTTAATTTTTCACTGTCATTAAGGTCGATAAGAGAGGGGGAGGTTACAAATAAAGTGATGAAATAAGCAAAAGATTCAGAGGAAAGTGCGTCAAGATGTAATTAAAAAGTGAGCAGTGCTGCTGATAACGCACTTGTGTATCCTATCGTTGCGTGTCGCACCGTACAGTATCAATCATCCGCGCCGTCTTAGGCCTCTCAGAATGAACTGATGTGAATCAGTAGAAATTAGTTACCACAAAAGAGTGCAGTCAAGTGCCAGTGTCTTGTAGCGAGCGTGAGAACGTGCGTTCGATCATCGCGTTTCCGCATCGTCAACAATCTACCGCGCCGCGACGTTTACGCGCACGCTCGTACAAGTGAGAACTGAGAACTGAAAAATTAACTTTACGAAGAGCGTTATATCATTACTAGTGTCAATGAGGACTATTACCAGATATCTGTATGTGTGACGAGCGTAAGAACTTTCGTTCGATCATTCGGCTTCCGTATCAACAACAATCACCCGCGTCGTGTCGGTTACGCGTACGCTCGTCCGAGTGATATTCTGGACAGATAATCATCAAGAAAAAAGCCGCCTATACTGTCGCATTACGAAAAAACTAAATTTACATCCGTATCGACAGATAAGCTATAATCATGGCGATACATTCAAGTGTGACTCATCGTTCTGCCATAGAGCCAGCACCCAGCATTATGCTATTACCAGTAATAATGTTAACTTCCCGAAACCGTCTCAAGATGAACCTGAAAAGGTTCGAAAACGGGTTCATGGAATAAAACATAATTATTCAAAAAAGTGACTGGTTGCACATCTGTATAGCTTATTTACATTCAATATACAGTCACGGTTCTAAAATATCCGTAATGGATAAGCACAATCAATCATCAAGATTGTTGATTGGGATAAACATTTACGATTTAGAGTGTAAACAGTGCAACCTGCGTTTTTCTCTTATCGTCTCGGAATATAGTTGTTCATACCAAATGTATCAAGTGAAAGTCCAAGTTCATGTAAACAATGAACTGCTTGAACAAGCTGATAAATTTACTTATCTGGGCAGTAATATTACCAGGGATGGAAGGAGCAAGGCAGAAGTGAGAAGTAGAATAGCTCAAGCAAAGGCTGCTTTTAACAAGAAGAAAAACATATTAACATCTAAGAGCATCAGCCTTGAAATCAGGAAAAGATTTTTGAAATCATGTGTGTGGAGTGTGGCATGCTATGGGTGTGAAACATGGACTCTCGCGACAGAGGAAGACCAGAAGCTAAATTCTTTTGAAATGTGGTGCTATAGATGCATGCTCAAAATAAAATGTATCGACAAGGTCACAAACGAAGTTGTTCTGGAAAGAGGAGGTGAGAAGAGAAGCTTCTGGAGTTTCACTGTTAAAAGAAGAGTGCAATTTACAGGCCATCTATCAAGACATAAAGGACTCCTGAACACAATCATAGAGGGATATGTCGAGGGAAAAAGACCAAGAGGAAGACCACGACTGAGGTACATGGATCAAATCGTGAAAGATGTGGGATGTAACACCTATAAAGAAATGAAGAGAAAAGCTGAAAGACGCACAGAATGGAGACAAGCTGCCATTGTAGCTGTTGCAAACCAATCCTTGGATTGACCAATACAGAAGAAGAAGAAGAAGAAGAAGACCAAACGTAAGACAGTGTTGTGTTTTGACGTTGAGTGGCTCCCCTAACTCGCTTGCATATTTTGATGGATAATTCCAGGCAAGCCAGCAGCAGTGTGGAGCAGAACAGTACGACCGCCGCGGGATTACCAGGTAGGTGGAGTGGACAGGGCGCACGGTCAAGGAAAGCAGAAGCGACAACCAGTTTAAAGGTACCCCACCCATTTGTACTCCTGGGCGTGTTACTGCGTTTGACTCACTGTACACTTTAACGTTGGGAGCAAATGGTACTCAAACGTTGAAAATGTTTATTTTCACCGATCTAGTGGAAACCGCGACAGCGCCCTCGGTATTTCCTTCGCAGAGGACGCCCGACTCGGGTCCAGCAGCAGTGCGACTGGACAAAAGCGTGTGGCCAGCCCCTGCGGCAGGTGCGCGCCGCCATCTTGGCCCAGCGCACTGCCGTGTTTACGGGTCCTCGCCGGCACGCCTGCGTTTACAGTCGGCTCCGCCATTTGAATGCTCGTCTCCACCGCTAATTAGGGGGCCCTGAAGCGCACGGCCATTAACCGCTAATTCCGCCGGCGGACAAACAGCGCAGCGCTCTGCGCGGCTTCAAGAGTCACCTCGGGTACCACACAGACACAAAGGGCGAGGCCCCACGCACTGGTGGGTTGAACACGGGACGTCCGGGCTCTACCGCCAGCTGTTGTGCGGAATATTGACTCTGGCAGTGTAGAAACTGGGACAGCAATTTCACAAACAAGCGAATGTACAAACATACATATAAAGTTTAGTTAACACCTCGTAAAAATTGAAAGTGCGTAATTATTTTGTGTTTGTATGTTTGCATGCAAGGGAAAGGCTTGCACCTTGAGGACGAGGCATGTATCTCGAGCCAATCTTGTATGTCTGGTCTTTACACTCCAACTTCAGTCTTCTTCATACCAAATGTTGCTTACTACACTCCTGGAAATGGAAAAAAGAACACATTGACACCGGTGTGTCAGACCCACCATACTTGCTCCGGACACTGCGAGAGGGCTGTACAAGCAATGATCACACGCACGGCACAGCGGACACACCAGGACCCGCGGTGTTGGCCGTCGAATGGCGCTAGCTGCGCAGCATTTGTGCACCGCCGCCGTCAGTGTCAGCCAGTTTGCCGTGGCATATGGAGCTCCATCGCAGTCTTTAACACTGGTAGCATGCCGCGACAGCGTGGACGTGAACCGTATGTGCAGTTGACGGACTTTGAGCGAGGGCGTATAGTGGGCATGCGGGAGGCCGGGTGGACGTACCGCCGAATTGCTCAACACGTGGGGCGTGAGGTCTCCACAGTACATCGATGTTGTCGCCAGTGGTCGGCGGAAGGTGCACGTGCCCGTCGACCTGGGACCGGACCGTAGCGACGCACGGATGCACGCCAAGACCGTAGGATCCTACGCAGTGCCGTAGGGGACCGCACCGCCACTTCCCAGCAAATTAGGGACACTGTTGCTCCTGGGGTATCGGCGAGGACCATTCGCAACCGTCTCCACGAAGCTGGGCTACGGTCCCGCACACCGTTAGGCCGTCTTCCGCTCACGCCCCAACATCGTGCAGCCCGCCTCCAGTGGTGTCGCGACAGGCGTGAATGGAGGGACGAATGGAGACGTGTCGTCTTCAGCGATGAGAGTCGCATCTGCCTTGGTGCCAATGATGGTCGTATGCGTGTTTGGCGCCGTGGTGAGCGCCACAATCAGGACTGCATACGACCGAGGCACACAGGGCCAACACCCGGCATCATGGTGTGGGGAGCGATCTCCTACACTGGCCGTACACCACTGGTGATCGTCGAGGGGACACTGAATAGTGCACGGTACATCCAAACCGTCATCGAGCCCATCGTTCTACCATTCCTAGACCGGCAAGGGAACTTGCTGTTCCAACAGGACAATGCACGTCCGCATGTATCCCGTGCCACCCAACGTGCTCTAGAAGGTGTAAGTCAACTACCCTGGCCAGCAAGATCTCCGGATCTGTCCCCCATTGAGCATGTTTGGGACTGGATGAAGCGTCGTCTCACGCGGTCTGCACGTCCAGCACGAACGCTGGTCCAACTGAGGCGCCAGGTGGAAATGGCATGGCAAGCCGTTCCACAGGACTACATCCAGCATCTCTACGATCGTCTCCATGGGAGAATAGCAGCCTGCATTGCTGCGAAAGGTGGATATACACTGTACTAGTGCCGACATTGTGCATGCTCTGTTGCCTGTGTCTATGTGCCTGTGGTTCTGTCAGTGTGATCATGTGATGTATCTGACCCCAGGAATGTATCAATAAAGTTTCCCCTTCCTGGGACAATGAATTCACGGTGTTCTTATTTCAATTTCCAGGAGTGTATAACGGAGTATAACCAGCAGTTATTACAGGGGTCAGGAGCAATTACTTCAACTTCCTACATATATCATTGTTTCTTTCACTTAAAAGTAAGTTTCTGTTCATGATGTTATTTCAACTATATACCACAATTAAAATTTAATGGTTAATAATTACGACAGACTTTTGTCTTGATAACAATGCTGTACTTTTCCCACAATTTTTTATTTATTTTACGTTATCTCAACTATTTAATGAAGTGGACGGAATTTTGTACCTCGAGCCAGTTGGTGATATAAATAATCGTTCTACCCTTAATATCCGTGAGTAAAATCGCATTACCTAATCAAAATACACACGAACTTCAAGTTTTCCACTCCAGTTCAAATTTAAGACAAGAATGTCTGAAATCTTATGGGACTTACCTACTAAGGTCATCAGTCCCCTTTAGACAAGAGATCTGGTACTTTTCTCACGCTGCAAATACTACTTCCTTAAACAGAGTTTGTCTAACTCGTCTGCCACCGACCGACCGACTTCTGCTTGAAAACGTCGCGGGAGATGGTCTTTACCACTGCGACTTAAATTCGAACGGTATCTACTGGGCTAATACGACTACAGAAAACAAATATTTACTTTTTCGTTTCAGGTATCTTATCTCCAATTACGTAATACACATTACCTTACGCCGAGACAACAGTTAGTTTAAAGCACGACACGAAAAACAAAGATACGCCTTACGGAGTTATATGCAGTGCGGCAGAGACCGCGTAAACCGCAACAAGCATTAACTGAAATAAACACTGGAAGGGTAAAATATTATTTTTGGTTCAAATGGCTCTGAGCACTATGAGACTTAACATCTGTGGTCATCAGTCCCCTAGAGCTTAGAACTAATGAAACCCTAAGTAACCTAAAGACATCACACACATCCAGGCCCGAGGCAGGATTCGAACCTGCGACCGTAGCAGCAGCGGTTCCGGACTGAAGCGCCTAGAACCGCTCGGCCACAACGGCCGGCAACGTTGATGGAATGTAGGAGAATGAGAGATGGGGCTAGCGTGAAACACAGCAACAGAAATGGTTGTGTGTGTGTGTGTGTGTGTTTCAGCGGTGTTACAGGGTAGCTTTTGGTAGAATGTTCGAATCAGAGTTGATCACTGTTTTGTTTTCCGCGTATCAGTATTGGAATTGCTTTTTTGTACGAGTAAGAACACGAATCTCTCCTTCGTCTGTATTCCACGTTCAACTGTGGACTGCCCTCCGACTCGCTGGATGGAAGGTTATGGTCGCTAGGGAAAGGTTACGGTCGCTAACACAATGGCCAAGTGGAATGGCGACAGCAGCACACACTCCTTTTCCGTGTCATAACAACTTCACGCGTGCATGTATTGGGAGGGTTGTACCTTCTACCTGTTTTAGAACACGCTGTCACCCCCCTTCTTCCACACAAGCCGATTGTGCCCTCCTCTGGTGAGCCTTAACATCACAAAGTGAGCCATCGCCCTGGGATATTTAAAAACTTACACCTGCACCGCCTCGTGTGTGGCACCTGCCGAGCGAAAGAGCGGCGCTCCACAGTCCATTCATCGCACAGTATGCCACTTTCGGAAAGTAGACCGCACTAGAGTGTGTAGCGCCGTGACTCACCCCACGGCTGCGGTTTGCGGCCGCAGCCAGCGACGCACTCGGTCACTAGCTACGTGCTCTCTTCAGCACAGTGATGTGTGTTTCAGTGGAAAACTGCGGCAGCGCCGCGCGCCGAACGCTGTGAAATCAGTCTAATAACCTGTCGACGAGCTAATTAGAGACGGGAGGCAATCTACAATTGAACAATGATGATGATGATGATGATGATGACGACGTCGACAACAAACGAACTCGGTCGTGCAATCTACAAAGCAACTAACCTACTGATTTTGGAGGAACCAAGGAAAATCCAAAACAGGACGGCCAATCGGAGGATTGAACCAAAGTTCATCCGAATGCGAATCCAGGGAAAAAGGAGGGGGGGGGGGGAGCGAGCGAGTTGCTAACCTACTCTGTTTGTGGTTATTCCGTACGCCAGAGGTCGGTGTCTTGTGGAAGGTGATTTTCTTCAGCCACCAGGTGAATAGGCCGATCTTTTCCTAACCCTCTAAAATGACCTGTTGGCAGAAAATCCGCAACTGAGCGTTATAGCACGGGTTGAAAATACAGCTTCAGTTGTAAATTACTGTATTTTTACACGATCGGGCGCGGTGTGCTGTTTATGAGCGCAGACTCTCTGCTCTGCGCTCATAGGCACCACACCGCGCCTGGTACACACGGCGCTCGGGGAACCACAGCACAGCTACGACACCTGAGGATGGGCTTATAACAGTCCGAAACCGGTCGTGTCAAAATAAGGTAATTTACAACTGAAGCGGTATTTTCAGCCGCTGCCTCTGAAATGTATTGTGGCCGGAGCATGTACGGCTGGCTTAAAGCCTTAGGACTTTCCAGGATGACAGGGGTTTACCAACACCTGCTGTAAGGAAGAAACTTCTGAAAGTCATGCCTGGAAGCAGCGCCTTACAGCAAGTGAAATTAGTGTTAACAGGGTATGGCCAACTGAACTGCCCAAGTTCTGCTCTGCAGTGTAATTGGCTGGAAGCTCTGAATATTAAAACAATTTCGACGGCAGGTTACCGAGCTTGCGAACTCCGGAATCACCACCAGCTCATTTTATATGTGTGACAGTGTTTACATATTTTTTTTTTACAGACGAATGGAAAAACTGGTAAAAGCCGACCTCGGGGAAGATCTGTTGGCATTCCGTAGAAATGTTGGAATACGTGAGGCAATACTCACCCTGCGACTTATCTTAGGAGATAGATTAAGGGAAGGTAAACCTACTTTTCTATCATTCGTAGAGTTAGAGAAAGCTTTTGGCAATGTTGACTGGAATACTCTCTTTCAAATTCTGAAGGTGGCAGGCGTCAAACACAGGGAGCGAAAGGCTATTTACAATTTGTACAGCAAACAGATGGCAGTTATTATACGAGTCGGGGGGCACGAAAGGGAAGCAATGGTTGGGAAGGGAGTGAGACAGGGTTGTAGCCTCTCCCCGATGCTATTTAATCTGTATATTGAGCAAGCAGTAAAAGAAACAAAAGAAAAATTCGGAGTAGGAATTAAAAACTTTGAGGTTTGCCGATGACATCGTAATTCAGTCAAAGACAGCAAATGACCTGGAAGAGCAGCTGATCGGAATGGACGGTGTCTTGAAAGGAGGATATAAGATGAGCATCAACAAAAGCAAAACGAGGATAATGGAATGTAACGGTAGTTGAATTAAATATGGTGATGCTGAGGGAATTAGGTTAGGGAATGAGACATTTAAAGTAGTAGCTGAGTTTTGCTATTTGGGGAGCAAAATAACCGATGATGGTCGAAGTAGAGAGGACATAATATGTAGACTGCCTACGGCAAGGAAAGCATTTCTGAAGAAGAGAAATTTTTTACCATCGAGTATAGATTTAAGTGTCAGGAAGTCGTTTCTGAAAGCATTTGTATGGAGTGTATCCATGTATGGAAGTGGAACGTGGACGATAAATAGTTTAGACAAGAATAGAATAGAAGCCTTCGAAATGTGGTGCTACAGAAGAATGCTGAAGATTAGATGGGTAGATCACATAACTATGAGGAGGTATTGAATAGAATTGGGGAGGTGAGGAGTTTGTGGCACAACTTGACTAGAAGAAGGGATCGGTTGGTAGGACATGTTCTGAGGCATCAAGGGATAACAAATTTAGCATTGGAGGGCAGCGTGGAGGGTAAAAATCGTAGAGGGAGACCAAGAGATGAATACACTAAGCAGATTCAGAAGGATGTAGGTTGCAGTAGGTACTGGGAGATGAAGAAGCTTGCACAGGATAGAGTAGCATGGACAGCTGCATCTAACCAGTCTCTGGACTGAAGACCATAACGACAACAACAACAACAACAAAAACAACATTTTTCGTGATCAACGAAGTAACTTTACAAATTCGGGATGAGTACAAAAATCGGAAGAGCGTTCCCACACATGGGCGTGAATTTCTGTCTCGTCGTTTTCCGTTTTTTTATGCGACTATTGCTTTTAATGAGCGTGCATGTAGGCAATGTCAACAGGTACCTTATATCAGGGTGTGGTGTCGTTAGCTAACTGGAGCTAGTGTTTAGCGAACGAGACAGACGTTGCAAGGTTCAATTGAAGCCAATGAATTATATTTCTTACTGTGAAAATTTTAGTATGGTGTTTTCGTGTGAATTTTTCCCTTACAGACTTCGAACTGTTTTCGAGTTTTGTGGTGGTTGAGATTAACAGCGTATGTTGCCAGGCGCTAGCTGGAGAAAGTGTACCAACAGTTAGCGGTGTATATATTCCAGCCCAGTAGTCTGATCTCTGAATCTCCCTCAGCGTAGTAAAGGCCTCGTAATTATTGACTCGAGTCAAAGCGAGGCTGGCGAGCCTTATTCAAACGAAGTGGATGGTGTAACACTGCACAGGATTAATCCGGGTCGGTCGATAAAGGCTTTCGGTGAAATCTGCGGTGTATTATGTCGCGTAATCTGTCTCCCGCAGAGCTAATAGCCAAAAATAGGTGGATTCTGGTCGTGGGTGTGAATCTGGCTACAAAAGCTCCGAAGTACGGCCTTTATGTGTGAGTATTGCCTAAGAAATCTCTTGAAGGGAACACACAAATGGTGTGAAACTTTCAATACGCGCAAAGCGAGATATCAGATATAATTGGAACTAGGGTCCAAGGAGAAAATGTTACGCTCAAATCCACCGAAACAGTGCATTTTTAGGGTAAATTGAGTTGAACTCTACTGTTCCAACAATCTGCAGCCTTATTTACTAGTTCGCTTAACAATAACTGCGAGTATTTGTGTGTGTTGTGTCACCACTCTGTTATTTGAGCTGTACTCCCGACGGAGAAGTGGTCGCTCACATGCAGTACGTATGATTCAACATGATTTCTCCGCGCGGTTACTTCCTCGCACGTCCATTCACCACGCATGCCGCCCACGGAGTATGTGAGAGATTTCCTCGCCCGGTGATTCACTCGCAACGGCAGTCCAGCAGCTACAAAAGCTAACCTTTGCACTCGCGTACAACCTACCACGAATACCAGTCGGAAATGCATTTCAAAGCCTACATTAATAAAGGCAAAGCTGATACCTTGTTATAGCGCGTTATGGCTTCACGAATTACTATGTTGCTCTTATTCGTCTAATCAGACAGTCTTTTTTTGTATTACTATATGTCAAATATAATATATATTTCATCCTTTACAGCTCAACGATAAATAAGACAGTCCTGCTCGCAACTTTTCCCCCTCCCCCTAAACATAACACGTTTCAATAAGCATCGCGTGTGTATTTGAAATTTTAGTTAGGCATTCGGAAAAAAAAAAAAAACTGGGTAGTAAAGTCTCGCGTACAAGGCATATAAATTCTTACGTACTAATATGCCACAACAGTACTTCCATGCTAAGGAAGATGAATAAGGCACATTCTGTATCCTTCTACATATGATGACACCATTAATTCCGCGTTGTTTTACATCTCAAACAACTTACATGACAAACTGCTATCGCGTACACTTAAATTTCTGTGGTAATGGATTTTCTTTACAACGTCCACAGTTCACTGTAAAGTTACTTATTTCACTTTTTCTGTACACAGAGCTAATTATGTCATATATTCTGCTTAGATTTTGATTATGGTTCCTATGATACTGGCACTGTCTATAGAGCACACGCATTCGACAGATTTTGCCAGTGACTTTTGAGCTTTCTACAGTTTATTTTTATGGCTGTAAGTACTTTCCTGTATGTATTCATATGTTAATTTCACGTTATCTTTAATTCATGGATGATTCACAACCTCTGCTTGCAACACAGAAACTGTAAAATTCTTGACACTCATCTCATCTAAGGCAAATAAAAGTAGTGATGAACACGTTCTTATTTATCATTAGTGCAGAATAAGACAAGTTACCACCCCCACCCCCTGCAAGGAATTTTTATTTTATAATTTTATCAGGTTTCATTTAAGGTATTGCAATGCTTACAAACTGCACAGGGTGGTTGTAAATAAACTTCCGCAATCTGAATGGGCCCCCAGGACAAACGAGAGATCGTAGGACAATGAAACTTTGAGGAACCATCTGTAAGGACAAGTGGAAGAGAAATAACGATTAAACCACTGATAGAAACACAATTTCATTTCCATACGAGGGGGTAACATTTGTCAATTGCTTACCGCGTTTACCTTCTAGGTCACAAACATTGCCCAATGTGACAACCATCTACATCCGCAACAGCCTGGAACCACGCTAGAGATTTCTGAAACTGCTGCCCGAAACATCTCACGTGGGATGTTTGCTACCTACCAAGCTATGCCTCCACCGTATGTCAGTGTAGCCCCACAGCCAGAAATGACATGGGTTCAAATCTGGTGGTCAAGCAGTTTGGAGCGATCGGCCAGTGATTCGGTTTTCTCCAAATCCAGAGTAACAGTGAATTCACTAACAGTGTGGGGTGTTGGTCCTTGGGGTCCGAGCTCCTCAAAGAAAAATGGGCCAACCATGAAGTGTGCCCTGAATCCATATCACATTGTCGCATTCACTATGCATGGGAACATAATGAAAGTTCGGTGGCGGTGACGATCCCTAACTGTGGCAATTGCGAGTATTCACTGGCCCAGTTCTGCAAACTGTTCCAAGGCCACGTGTCATGATCTTCAACCCTTGTAAGGAACATAAGAGCAGTCTACTCGAATGTTTGCGTCAAGTTCAAAACGGTTCAAATGGCTCTGACAAGGGAACCTCCCCATCGCACCCCCCCCCCCCCCCCCCAGATTTAGTTATAAGTTGGCACAGTGGATAGGCCTTGATAAACTGAACACAGATCAATTGAGAAAACAGGAAGAAGTTGTGTGGAACTGTGAAAAAATAAGCAAAATATACAAACTGAGTAGTCCATGGACCACATAGGCAACATCATGACAGTGAGAGCTTAGGAGCGGCGTGGTCCAGTGGTAGCGTGAGCAGCTGCAGAACGAGAGGTCCTTGGTTCAAGTCTTCCCTCAAGTGAAAATTTTGCTTTCTTTATTTTTGCATAGTTATTATCTGTCCGTTCGTTCACTGACGTCTCTGTTCGCTGTAATAAGTTTAGTGTCTTTGTTTTGCGACCGCATCGCAAAACCGTGCGATTAGTAGACGAAAGGACGTGCCTCTCCAATGGGAACCGAAAACATTTGATCGCAAGGTCATAGGTCAACCGATTCCTCCACAGGAAAACATGTCTGATATATTCTATACGACACTGGTGACGGCATGTGCGTCACATGACAGGAATATGTTGTCGACCCACCTAACTTGTACACTTGGCGAATGGGTAAAAAGATTCTTCTACCTTGCCCGATTTAGGTTTTCTTGTGTATGTGATAATCACTCCCAAAAAAGTGATGAAAACTTAAGTGTTTGTCACATAAACTGAAAATAAAAAATTAAAATTTTCACTCGATGCAAGATTTGAACCAAGGCCCTTTCGTTCCGCAGCTGCTCACGTTACCACGAGACCACAGCGCACCTGCGTTCCTAATGTCCTTGATATTGCATATCTTCCCATGAACTACTCAGTTTGTATATTTTGCTTATTTTTTCACAGTTCCACAAAACTTCTTCCTGTTTTCTCAATTGATCTGTGTTCAGTTTTTCGAGGCCTATCCACTGTGCCAACTTATAACTAAATCTGAGGGGGGTGCGATGGGGAGGTTCCCTTGTGAGCACTATGGGACTTAACATCTATGGTCATCAGTCCCCTAGAACTTAGAACTACTTAAACCTAACTAACCTAAGGACATCACACAACACCCAGTCATCACGAGGCAGAGAAAATCCCTGACCCCGCCGGGAATCGAACCCGGGACCCGGGCATGGGAAGCGAGAACGCTACCGCACGACCACGAGCTGCGGACGTTTGCGTCAAGTGGTAAAAGTTGGTGAGTGTTCGGATACCATTTCACAATTGTTTGCAGCACTTTTTGGAGGTGGATCACGGAATGTTCAGCAGCTTGGAAATCGCACACTGCGTCCAGCACTACCAGCCATGGCAACAGTAACTTCAACTATTTGTGGCGCAGTTGGTCGTCGGCCTCTACCAGTACCAATCCTCAATTCGACAGTTAATTCGAACTTCTAAATCACTTTCATCAACCCCGATGCAGAAAGGGGACCTCTCCGCATTCCTTTAATGCGTCGATACTGATCAAGAGCAGCGGTGCTGTTGCTGTTATTTTGATATTAAACAACTTTACGAATTAAGCCCTCTTCACCTTGTCCAGACCCATGTTGACTCTCTGCACACTGATGCTTGTGTTTCAACCCTACATCTCCGTGCCAGTAGCGACACCTAACAGGAGGTCATGGCACGAACACTACCGACAAAGCAAACCCAACCCGCACTGTCTGAACATCATTCCTATAAAGATGGGCACCCGTCTACTTTGGCTCAAGTAGCGCAAGTTTACTCGTAACCAGGCCATACTCCTTGCACTCCGCCAGCCACCTCTTGGTGTTACCACTGACACATCCTCTCCTCATTCTTGTTCCAGTCGCCGAATGGTCCGTGGAAATAACGATTGCTGATAAGCCTCCGTGTAAACTCCAATGCATCTGATTTACTTTCATGGGCTTTCCGCGATACATACGTAGGAAGAAGCAACACAATGATCGACTCTTCCAGGAATGTACACTCTAGGAATTTTAACAGTAAACCATACCGTGATGCGCGACGCCTCTGTTGTAGCGTTTGCCACTGGTGTTGGATGACCGTCTCCGTGACACTTTCACGTTTACTAAATGAACCTGTGACTTAAAGCTGTCATGTTCTGTTGGTCTCCATTTTTCAGTCCAATCTGCCGGTCCCCGATTCACAAGCAACAGTCATTGAAACGAGTAACGGGAGTTTTGTGCACTACCTCATTTTTAGGTGGATTACATTTCCTGAGGTTTCTTCCGCTGCATCTCAGTTCTACCGTCCCTGCAATTTGCTTTATTTGTTCGTTCCACTTTAAAATCCCACCGTACTCACACCCCCAGATATGAGACGACTAACAGCTATTGTTCTACAATCGTTTATTCATACAATAACTGCATTTCTCCATAATTTTTACCACTGTGACTTCTCTGTATGCTGCATTATCCGGAAACAGCTTCATGAAGCAGCCGATGTCTTCCTCTAGGTATTGTATGTACGTGGAAACACTTTCAAGGGGCGGGAGAATTATTGTTCTGCCAACACCGAGGACATTTGACGCTACGTCCTAGCTCTTTTTGGAAAGAACAAAAGAAGGCATGGACAGTGCTCGCTGTTTGGGGTAAATTAGTGAAACCGTGGGAAGTACAACTCATGACATACCTGTTGGAGCCGGCCGCTGTGACCGAGCGGTTCTAGGCGCTCAGTCCGGGACCACGCGGCTGTTACGGTCGCAGGTTAGAATCCTGCCTCGGGCATGGATGTGTGTGATGTTCTTAGGTTAGTTACGTTTAAGTAGTTCTAAGTCTAGGGGACTGATGACTTCAGATGTTGAGTCCCATAGTGCTAAGAGCCATCTGAACCATTTTATTTCCTGTTGGAATTTGAACCTCTAGATCAGCGGCCTATCAACTGCGCGCTCTCTCGGTATCGCGGAGAAACTGATTACACTGATTACTGATCGAGGTAAGAGTTTATGGAACAGGGAACACAAAATGAATATCCTATCGAAACAACAGGTGAAACGCTGCCCCGGACGGAATGAAATTCCGACGAGTAAAATCCGGTGATGACAACTCTTACTTCTTCACCACAAAATGGTTTTCGCTGCAACTGCAGATTGAGCCTGACTGTCTCTGGTGAAAGTAATTTCGTTCAGACTGCCAGACTCCTGAACTTTCCTACAAGGAAGAGGGAAGGGGAGACAGAGAATGGGCACCACAGCTCTCGGGCAACAGGCAGCCACTTCCGCCAGCGTCACCGAGTCACGAACTTCCCAGTCCCACAGTCCGTGTCGTGATCTAGCGTCGCATTCCTCCTTCGGTCAACGAGCTGTGAACCGTTTTAACGGCTGTTACTTTCGGTTCTTTCACTTACTAAGGCATGTTACTCCAGCATAGCTACTACTTTCCACAATGAGTTCATCGCTCTGCAGCGGAGTATATGCTAATATGACATTACGTTTCCTGGCAGATTAAAATTGTGTGCCGGGCCGGGACTCGAACCCCAGACCTTTGCCTTTCGCAGTTAAGTGTTCTAACGACGCGTCCTCAAAGCTTTGCTGCCGCCAGTAACTGATCTACCTTCTAAACTTCACAGGAGATCTCCTGTGAAACTTGCTGAACTAGCAGTCCTGGAAGAAAGGATGCTGCGAAGAGATGGATTAGCCACAGCCTGGGGCATGTTTCCAGTATGGAGATGAACTACTGGTAGAAGTAAAGCTGAGACCATGGATCGTGAACCGTGCCCTGGCAGCTCAGATCACTTTCCCGCGAAAGGCAAAGGTTACGGATTGGAGTCCCGACTGGCACACAGTTTTAAACTCAGGGGAAGTTTCGTTTTACACTGAAGAGCCAAAGAAACTGGTACACCTGCCTAATATCGTGTAGGGCCTCCGTGAACCAGCAGAAGTGCCGCAAGACTTGGCATGGAGTCGACTAATGACTGAAGCAGTGCTGGAGAGAAGTGACACCATAAATCCTGCAGGGCTGTCCATAAATCCGTTAACAGTGCGAGGACGCGGAGATCTGTCCTGGACAGCACATTGCAAGGCATCCGAGACATGCTCAATAATGTTCATTTCTGGGG
The DNA here is from genome assembly GCF_023898315.1 of Schistocerca nitens. Classification (NCBI taxonomy): domain Eukaryota; kingdom Metazoa; phylum Arthropoda; class Insecta; order Orthoptera; family Acrididae; genus Schistocerca; species Schistocerca nitens. The sequence continues at coordinate 966,795,550 of NC_064617.1, forward strand.
AATTTGGTGGCCAGCGGAAGTGTTTAAACTCAGAAGAATGTTCCTGGAGCCCCCCTGTACAAATTCTGGACGCGTGAGTTGTCGCATTGTCGTGCTGGAATTGCCCAAGTCCGTCGGATTGCACAATGGACATGAAGGGGTGCATCTAATCAGACAGGATGCTTACGTACGTGTAACATGTCAAGAGACGTATCACTCCAACTGCACACGTTCCACACCATTATAGTGCCTCCACCAGCTTGAGCAGTCCCCTGCTGACATGCAGGGTCGAAACATTCATGAGGTTGTCTTGCATACCCGTACCCGACCATCAACTCGTTACAATTTGAAACGAGATTCGTCCGACCAGGTGACATGTATCCAGTGATCAACAGTCTAATGTCGGGCCTAGGCGAGGCGTAAAGCTTTGTGTTGTGCAGTCATCAAAGGTACACGAGTGGGCCTCCGGCTCCGAAAGCCGATATCGATGATGTCTCGTTGAATGGTTCGCAAGTTGACACTTGTTGATGGCCCAGCGTTGAAATCTGCAACAGTTTGCGGAAGGGTTGCACCTCTGTAACGTTCAGCTATTCTCTTCAGCTCCCGTTTTTGCAGGATCTTTTTCCGGTCGCAGCGATGTCGGAGAGCTGATTTTATCTGATTCTTGATACTCACGGTACACTCGTGAAATGCTCGTACGGGAAAATCCCTACTTCATCGGTACCTCGGAGACACTGTTTGCCATCGCTCCTGCGCCGACTATAATATCACGTTCCAACTTAACTCAAATCTTAATAACCTGCCATTGTAACAGCAGTTACTACTGCGCCAGACACTTCTTGTGAACGGCGTATTCAGCCTGTTTACAAGTCTGTGTATTTGAATACGCATGCCTATACTAGGATCTTTGAAGCTTTAGTGTACTACTTCCCATTCACCCTCTGAAATTTTTCTCGTAGGAAATGGAAATGTCGTGTGGCTAGGGCCTGCCGTCGGGTAGACCGTTCGCCTGGTGCAGATCTTTCGATTTGACGCCACCTCGGCGACCTGCGCGTCGATGGGGATGAAATGATGATGATTAGGACAACACAACATCCAGTCCCTGATCGGAGAAAATCTCCGACCCAGCCGGGAATCGAACCCGGGCCCTTAGGATTGACAGTCTGTCACGCTGACCACTCAGCTACCGGGGCGGACATTTTTCTCGTAAAACAGCTATGATGTGTTCCTACGACTCATTTCGGCCCGACGATCAGTAACTGACAATCTATATCACGAAGGTATTGGTCTTGTACCCATTTATATTGCGGAAAACTGTTTTGTTACGAAGTTACGCTTCTCCAGAAGACTATCGCATAATATATTTCTTGGTTTAGTAAGTTTAACTTACAATATCATCTTAGAGTTTTTGTGAGAATGCATTGTGCGCTTACAATACTGAGTGTTTGATCTTTACATTCATAGAATCTACCGTATATTCATAGGAAGATTAACAGCATCTCATTTCAGAACAAATTATTATATTGTACTCCTACTATTGCTAAGACTGCACGTTGTACGCTATATACAACAAACCCCAATAAATACATAAAAATTTCCTGGGTGTCCTCAGTCTTTTCATATTGAAATCACTGGAGAATGCCGAGAAATGGATGATGACTGGTGATATAATACGGGACTAGATCGCATGCCCTCTCGTAAGGAACGATATTTGCTAATGAAGTATTTTCAGTAACACAATTTGATGTGCGATGAAATTTACTTTTTCATTTAAAATCCAGGCAGACTTGGATGAAATAATTAAACTAATAGAAATATGTTTATAAGTACGTATGTACTGAGTTACATAGTAGTTACGTAACGTCACTGAAAAAGTGTCGTCTGCTGCTATTTTGGGCTCATATCGATATTATAACATTAGAACGTCCCACTAATTACCTAACATTATCTCCGCCTTCCCATTTTGTCACAACGAGCTACTTCCTCGCAACATTATACACAGTCCCCCTTATTTTGGTAATATAAATTCTGATGAAGACTCCCTTAGTTTAGGAATCGAAACCATGGTCAACTCGACTATAAAATCCATTGCAACCAGTGAGCTGTTTCATACGCGTGTAATAAAAACCCCATGAAGAGAAAAAAACACGATCTAAACGTGTAGTAATGTATTTGGTCAGAAACAAATTCATTCGTTAGAGATTGGTGGCAGTCAGAAACAAATTCATTCGTTAGTCACGGTATTAGTACTTGACCACAGCCAGCTTCACGTCTACGACGAAGTCACTAGGGACAACAAGCTCGGGTACGGTGGGGGCAGGAAATCAACAGCGACAATTTCAGAAGGTAACATCACGATATTCGCCTTTTGCGATCATCGAAAAGACAGGCAATTATAAATTTGATCAGATGGAGGTCTGATTCGGTCCTACTGAAGGGAATTCCAGTGTCTTAGAAGAACTCTACTACGCTCAAGGCGACACACAACGCGCTCACGAAGTTCCCTTTTTTTTTTTTTAATTGTGGAGTCAGAGGAACACTTCGCGCTATGATAGTAAGGCAACGGAAATCACAATAGGAAAAGCGGCTTCTGGAAGAGGTCTAGACCAACAGAAGAAGCTTAGCGTAGCGAAACTGTTACACAAGAGAGTCGCGGGAACTCTAACGCACAAACAAAACGCGGTCTCATAATACAGTGGCGACAATCTCGTCCGCTTCCCTGAGAGGAGGGCGGCAGAGCTGCGTGGGAGTGCCAGGTGGTGGTGTAGCGGCTTGTGGCGCCCGCTGTACGCCGCCCTCGACGCATTATTTCTCTTCCGGCCGCCGGCCTTCACCCAGTCCTCCCCCCTGCCTGCTTAATGTGGAAGTCTGGTTACGTAACGCCACGCCGCGCTGCCGCTTCTGCAATCCGGCTCGGCTGGGGCACGACAGCAACAGACTGTACCGACTTCGAACGGCAACAATAGTCAGCGGCCGCCTCAGAAAAAAGGCTTCATACAAAGCCGGAAACCAATCATTCCAATCTTTTAAAAGGTATCTGTTAAACCGGTACAGTTTACTTCTTATACTAGTGCCTCTCCCCCCAGGTATCTTGGTTGTTGTGACACTGGTTGATCTATGGCGTAGCCACAGGTATAGGTTAGATTGAAACATAACATTCTGGTTGCGAGTACGTGGATGCAATGAATGTCAATGTGAAATAAAGAATGTATTGAGAAATTTATCTGTAGCGTGGCCTAATGTCTACGTTCGGGATATATTTAACGCACTTTTTCTTATGAAACTAAATGATTAAGGTAAATTCAGGAAAACCAGCAGAAGACAGTAGACACACCTCTCAGAATAACTTTGATGCATATTGATTCGGTAGAATATGTCACAAACTTTCAGGGATGACGGTCTGGAAATGACCGGTTCGGAAGTTTATATGCGAAAATCGTTTCAATACCTCTGACAGGACCTCTTTTACGGCAAGCTCTTTGCTTCCCATGTTTTGGGGGGGATCAAAACAAGAAACAATTGCCTATTAAATGTGGGCTCTAAAATGCATACCTTCAGGGCTACAAGCACTTGTTCCGCAGAAGAGAGGTGTTTCACAGTAACGAAGATGAACAAGTGCTCATAGCTTTTAATGTATTCATTTTAAAGCCCATGTTTTCATAGACTTTTTGTTCTTGTTTAGGTCCATACTACTTCCTCCCAAAATATGGAACGCAAAGAGCTTGCACCAGAAGGGGTTCACTGTCGGAGGTTATCTGAATGCTTTTCGTTTGCAACTTTCGATTGGGTCGTTTCCGGACCAACATTCCTGAAAGTTTCTAATATCATCAATGAATTACCCTGCACATAATATATAAGCCACGAAAAATACAACAGTAAGAGGAGGATGGAGGGACTGTAGAAGACACAAGCAGAAACCCACAGACTGCGACTTGGACCAGGCTGCCTACAACGTAACTATTCTAAAAATCTGGAAGAGGTCTTAATTTTGAGTGAAAGATGGAAATAGGGGAGGGGGGGCGGAAGTGACACGCAGAAATCTTAACCCTAAATACACTGGAAACTACGCCAACAACAGAATCCGACGACCCAAACTAGACGAAGTAAACCTACACACAGCAAATATTCATAAAACTAACTGTAAACGGGCAAAAACGGTACATCCTAACAAATTTGTCAAAACGTGAAGCAAGTCCATACTGATTGTTACGCACAAAACAGCAAACAACAATACACACATGCCTTCATTTACTGCCATCACAACACAAACAACGAATTGTTTATATGAGGAAATTTGAAGAAAAGATTAGTGAGTACTAAAAGAAATTGCAGATTGGAGTCCAGTTTACACAACAAATGCGAAGTCAAATTGCTGCACTTCGTAGCATGAAGGAGAAAAAAATGTTGTATTTTTCCTCTTCTGCCTCATCATCGCTGTGCTTACGGAACAAGGTGAAAGGGGGTAGGGAGGGAGGAGAAAGAGTACAAACGTGAAAACGAATGTCTATCCCCAGATTGAAAGAGCTGAATGACAAATACGTGACAAGTAAGAATTGTCAACATTAAATACGATTATTCACACCATGTATTCAGGCAAATGAAATGTAAAAACACTGCAATGAAGAATTTCCCAAAGAAAGACCATAAAGCCTTTTTTTCAGGCGTTACTGAACGTAAAGCAGCACACAGTGTGTGTCTGATAAAATCTCCGGTAAAGGATAGAATCCTAACAACACAGATTATCGTGGAAAATGATGATGGTTCACAGATAACTCATCTGTGAACCAAATCAGCTATTACGATGACATCAATTAAGAGCACAAGGAACATATCGTTGGATGTGCGGCGTAAAGGACAAATGATACTACTGCTCAGAGTAAACACAGAGACCTCCGTACAAACGATGAGAACTAATTAGCTACGTTCCGATACACATGCGAAGGAATTATTTACTACATTTTAACTGGCTACGTAACTGTAGAACTACTTAGTCTTGATCCCACGATGTGACACTCTACTCAACTGTGCTATTTTCTTTCACAACAATGCGGTTCCATTGTTTCAAACACAAAGCTACGGGTTGACATGAGCTACATGATTAGGCTTCACAGTGAATATCACGAAACTGAACTGAAACTACAAGCTACTGTACCTACCCACGATTTAGTTTTTATTTCCATTACGCATTTCGAAGAGTTAAACTCCACCCTAAAGATCATTCATCTCATTGGAAACAGCGCCAAAGCATACATAAAATTAATACATGTCTTATTAATAACGCAGATCTACCTCACTATGATCTAATATTCTTAAACGGATGGTGGAAATAAGTTGTTACTGGATAGAACTTTTAGTTTCAATTGATGATGCACATTTATACGGAGGGATTTCCAACGAAAGTCTATCGCTTAGAGAGAACACTAGCTTGTATTTGTTCTTATAACGGGAAGGACAGAAGAAGGCGTCTACGCCAGACCTCAACAAGTAGCCTACTAATACAGGTGTGAGCGTCACGCTTCCACCACACAACGCCGCAGCACCAACAGGTTGGCAAAGCTTCCGCCCCCGCTCTCGAGCAATGCCTTTGCTGCGAGTTTCTGAAGGCGCGCCTGCTGTACTTTTTTTTTTTCCCCCTTCACTCGGCGACCCTCACAGCCCATCTCCACGCCGACATCCTCCTAGGTTTCTGCGCCGATCCCCTCGCACTACTAACTGGACTGTACACTCGGTTCCCGCAAGGAGAGAGCACGCACAACGCACACTCACATTTGATGAGCACGACGCCATTGTGCGGGTCATCCATGCTGGCTGCTTTCGCTCGCTCTGGACCGTCTCGTGCGCGCCGGCGACGTCGGGAACATGGCCTGCCAGAGCGGACGGGATGAAGCACTCGCGGACACTGCCACAACGAGACTGGCCCGCGCGCGCCGGAGACAGAAGACGCGCGCCGCCGCGCCGCGGAGCCAGCGCCTCTGGTGGCCGCCCGGCGGGGTATTATACTAGCCGCGCAACAAACATGCGCTCCACAGACTGCAACTATGCTATGCTTCGCAATATCACAGGACCGAGAGCAATAGAGAACATCGATCACTGGACCGTATCATGTATCTACACCGCATTTCATAGAGCTCCCGACTAACAGCTTCAACGGGGGCCATTGCATATGAGAAACACGCACCCAAAAGAAGACAAAACACTCGAAACAAAACATACGCCACCCGAAACGATACGTGCTCGGAACAAAAAACAAGGCACGCTCGAGACAACGTAACTAAACATGATAAAGTAAAAAAACTTAACTAATCGAAACACGACAAAATGTGACAACAAAACATGCTACATACGAAATAAAACGAGAAACCGACGACAAAAGACATTTTTCGGCCAACAGACAAAAGTCGTCAATATCCACATATGACATATACGACCGACACAAGCATAAACGTCCTAAGTTGGAAACGTTATTACGTAAAAAAAGGCTGACGAAAAATACCATATCTTTAACCATAGGTTCATGTAAGTTGGCAACTCATAAAACATAGCAAGAAACTTTTTCAAGATAAAAGTCGCATGTTGTCAAAAAACAAAGCATTAACAGTTCTTGCAAGCCTTGTATTGTTTAACACAACTTGCTGAATCTGTTTTCTGTAATGATCTATAATTTGTCATGTTGTGTGTGTTTTTTATATCTATACGGTAAATATTTGTTTGTCCTTATATTTAGGTTTTTAATCATACAAAGTGTACTAGGGGTGTAAGAACGCTTAGCTCGGACACCTGCAGCAAAGAACTAATAATAGCAGGCGCGTAACGAAAGAATACAAGACGCGAGAAACAAAACAAAGCAATACAGAAGTGCCACATAACAGACAAAGCAAGGCTACATAAATACGTATAAAGTAAGCAAATAAATAACGCAAAAGAATCGGCTTTTTTTAAAATTGCAGTTTTATATTATCCAACAATACAAAAAAATGGCTCTTGGCACTATGGGACTTAACATCGGAAGTCATCAGTCCCGTAGACTTAGAACTACTGAAACCTAACTAACCTAAGTACATTACACACATCCATGCCCGAGGCAGGATTCGAACCTGCGACCGTAGCAACAGCGCGGCTCTAGACTGAAGCGCCTAGAACCGCTCGGCCACAACGGCCGGCTTCCAACAATACACTACTACGATAATATAAGCTAAGCTAATTTATGACCATTGATCTTCCCCTTCTTTGCATACTTCACAACTTTTCTCCTGCGACTGACTGTACGCTCTAAAAGAACCTTAGTGAAACTTTCCTACAACGTTCTAGAAGCAGCCTCTCAGTAAACTTCCTGCATTTTTTTTATCAACCTACTAATAAAATGAGATCTGCTAATATGTGGAAGTGACAGTATTATTTCTGTTTAATGCAGCGTGGTCGTCGTTGTCGTCTTCGAAGCATCTCCGTAAATACACTCCTGGAAATGGAAAAAAGAACACATTGACACCGGTGTGTCAGACCCACCATACTTGCTCCGGACACTGCGAGAGGGCTGTACAAGCAATGATCACACGCACGGCACAGCGGACACACCAGGAACCGCGGTGTTGGCCGTCGAATGGCGCTAGCTGCGCAGCATTTGTGCACCGCCGCCGTCAGTGTCAGCCAGTTTGCCGTGGCATACGGAGCTCCATCGCAGTCTTTAACACTGGTAGCATGCCGCGACAGCGTGGACGTGAACCGTATGTGCAGTTGACGGACTTTGAGCGAGGGCGTATAGTGGGCATGCGGGAGGCCGGGTGGACGTACCGCCGAATTGCTCAACACGTGAGGCGTGAGGTCTCCACAGTACATCGATGTTGTCGCCAGTGGTCGGCGGAAGGTGCACGTGCCCGTCGACCTGGGACCGGACCGCAGCGACGCACGGATGCACGCCAAGACCGTAGGATCCTACGCAGTGCCGTAGGGGACCGCACCGCCACTTCCCAGCAAATTAGGGACACTGTTGCTCCTGGGGTATCGGCGAGGACCATTCGCAAACGTCTCCATGAAGCTGGGCTACGGTCCCGCACACCGTTAGGCCGTCTTCCGCTCACGCCCCAACATCGTGCAGCCCGCCTCCAGTGGTGTCGCGACAGGCGTGAATGGAGGGACGAATGGAGACGTGTCGTCTTCAGCGATGAGAGTCGCTTCTGCCTTGGTGCCAATGATGGTCGTATGCGTGTTTGGCGCCGTGCAGGTGAGCGCCACAATGAGGACTGCATACGACCGAGGCACACAGGGCCAACACCCGGCATCATGGTGTGGGGAGCGATCTCCTACACTGGCCGTACACCACTGGTGATCGTCGAGGGGACACTGAATAGTGCACGGTACATCCAAACGGTCATCGAACCCATCGTTCTACCATTCCTAGACCGGCAAGGGAACTTGCTGTTCCAACAGGACAATGCACGTCCGCACGTATCCCGTGCTACCCAACGTGCTCTAGAAGGTGTAAGTCAGCTACCCTGGCCAGCAAGATCTCCGGATCTGTCCCCCATTGAGCATGTTTGGGACTGGATGAAGCGTCGTCTCACGCGGTCTGCACGTCCAGCACGAACGCTGGTCCAACTGAGGCGCCAGGTGGAAATGGCATGGCAAGCCGTTCCACAGGACTACATCCAGCATCTCTACGATCGTCTCCACGGGAGAATAGCAGCCTGCATTGTTGCGAAAGGTGGATATACACTGTACTAGTGCCGACATTGTGCATGCTCTGTTGCCTGTGTCTATGTGCCTGTGGTTCTGTCAGTGTGATCATGTGATGTATCTGACCCCAGGAATGTGTCAAAAAAGTTTCCCCTTCCTGGGGCAATGAATTCACGGTGTTCTTATTTCAATTTCCAGGAGTGTACTACAAGCTGCATTCATTTGACTCAGCTTCTTCGCGTTAAGCCTTGATCTCCGCCTGCAGTTTTTAACCTCCCGGCCCCCCCACCCACCCAACCAACTGAAGTAGTCCGAGACGAAATAAGTTACCTTGGTCAATGAATACGAGAACTACTACTTTCACGAGGTGCTGAAAATGGCTGCCGTACATATTACAGCTCTGTGCTGATTCATCAAATTACGGCAAGCGTAGCAGCTCTGCTTGGGAGATTTCAGCAACGGCGTTGTCAACAAAATAGTGTCTCTCTTCCAGTTTGATACAGCTAATTACGACGTGTGCCACAGGCAAAAACCACAGGGAGATAGAAAGCTTGGATGCCAGGAGATTTTATCGTCTGACCATCATCAAACACCCGATGAACACTTAGCACATTTGCATGCGCTGACTGCGCAATTTCTCCATCTAGCTGGAAATACCAGTGCAATAGTTATCTAATGTCAGTTGTTCCACAAGTGGATTAAACGGAATCCGGATAGGAAATTACATAAGGGCGGCTTTTGTGCGTTTTTTAAAGTCACTCTAACACAATAGTTTCATGTATATCTGTATCTACATGATTACTCTGCTCTTCACAAAAGTGCCTGGCAGAGGGTTGAATGAATCAGCTTCATGCTATCTCTCTACCGTTCCATTCTCGAACGAACGCTGGAAAAAAGAGCACATAAATTTTTCTGTGCGAGCCCTGATTTCTCTTATTTTATCGCGATGATCATTTCTCCCTATGTAGGTGGGTGCCAACAGAATGTTTTCGCAATCGGAGGAGAAAACTAGCGATTGAAATTTCATGAGAAGATTCCGTCTCAACGAAAATCGCCTTTGTTTTAGTAATTGCCACTCAAATTCACATATCATGTCCGTGACACTATCTCTCCTATTTCGCGATAATACAAAACGAGCTGTCCTTCTTTGTACTTTTTCGATGTCATCCGTCAGTCCCACCTGATGCGGATCCCACACCGCACAGCAATACTCCGGAATAGGGCGGACAAACGTAGTGTAAGCAGTCTCTTTGGTAGACCTGTTGCACCTTCCAAGTGTTCTGCCAATGAATCGCAGTCTTTGGTTTGCTCTAGCTACAATATTGCCTATGTGATCGTTCCAATTTAGGTTATTTGTAATTGTAATCCCTAAGTATTTAATTTAACTTACAGCCTTCAGATTTGTGTGACTTATCGTGTAATCGAAATTTAGCTGACTTCTTTTAGTACTCGTGTGAATAAATTCACACATTTCTTTATTCAGGGTGAATTGCCACTTTTCCCACCAGACCGGTATCTTAACTAAATCATTTTGCAAGTCGTTCTGATCATCTGATGACTTTACAAGACGGTAAATGACAGCATCATCTGCAAACAATCGAAGACGGCTACTCTCCTACGTCGTTAATATAGATCAGGAACAATAGAGGGCCTATAACAGTTCTCTGTTTTACTCGATGACTTTCCCTCTGTTACTACGAACTGTGGCCTTTCTGACAGGAAATCACGAATCCAGTCGCACAACTGAGCCGATATTCCATAGGGACGCAGTTTGGTTAGAAGACGCTTGTGAGGAACGGTGTCGAAAGCCTTCTGGAAATCTAAAAATATGGAATCAATTTGATATCCCCTGTCGATAGCACTTACTACTTCATGAGTATACAGAGCTAGTTGTGTTTCGCAAGAACGATATTTTCTGAATCCGTGCTGACTATATGTCAATAAGTTTGTTTAGTTCGAATTCATTAATTTCAGTAGAAGTGCGAGTTATGCAAAATTCTGTGCTCAATCCGACATTAATGCAGTGTTGCCACCTCCTTTCTGCCTGAAGCAGGAACTGCACACACGTTTCTGTTGTTGGAGGTTAATCCACCGAAGCGTGTTATGGCAGGTCAGGCAAGGCAAGTTGACAGTAGACAGAGAGAATTGGGCAGTTGAGAAACAAAGCGGGCAGCGAGTGAGAAAGCGGGCGCCATGCGGAACTCTGGCACAAAGGCGGCGAATGATCACACCCGACGAAACAGAAGAGCCAGGCTAATGCGGGTACGCTACTGGAAACTCCACTACGTACACCGCCTTCAAATAAAGTCTACACTGCGAATCGTCGCTATACGTCGCCGACAGACGTTGAGGAATACACGGAACATTAGAAGCTCACCGGGGAAAACATTAGTCACGCCCTGAAACAACACACTGGTTACTGTGGAGCGCTGTACATAGTGCAGAACAGCTACCACGCAATCACGTGACGCTGTACCGCTTACCTAACGCCGGTATCACACTATCAAATTTCTTTGTCAAAGGTTAGATCAAATATTCGTCTAATATATTTCGCCAAGATCTTTGACATGGCGCTAAAAAGGGGTATTACACACACATCATATTTCTCGTCAAAGTTCAAGATGGGTGACAACAACTTGTTATTAACCGCAGCAGTTGCGTGTACCAAAATGGTTCAAATGGCTCTGAGCACTATGGGACTTAACAGCTGTGGTCATCAGTCCCCTAGAACTTAGAACTACTTAAACCTAATTAACCTAAGAACATCACACACATCCATGCCCGAGGCAGGATTCGAACCTGCGACCGTAGCAGTCGCACGGTTCCGGACTGCGCGCCTAGAACCGCGAGACCACCGCGGCCGGCCTGGGTATACCACAATTGCACTGTGTGCACATGCGGAAGAGAAGCGGGGGAAAAAAGAAACGTACCTGGGCGAAGCGTTCAACAAAACTTGTTACGTGAGCTTATAGTGGAGGACGTCAAGTCGTACATCAATTACTTAAAAATGGATGAGCATACATTTCTGTATGTGCTCAGTGAAGTGTATCCTCGTATCACAAAGCACTTAAGAACTGCTATATCTGTATAAGTCGGGCTCACTATAACACTCCGATTCCTTGCTGCAGGAGAGAGTCAGGTTAGGTTAGGTTAGGTTAGGTCTCCAATCTTCTTCATCTATTTTTGTATTCAGGGTACCTCACGTTGTAAAGCGCCTCATCAGCTTCATACATCTCTATTAATTTTGTAGTTGTCGGCACACACCAATTGTATTTACCGGCAATGTTTATAAAAACACTACAGACGACAGAACGCTGCAGCGATGCTAGCGCTCCACGTGGTAACATGCCACATTGCAGTGAACAGAAGACAAGCGGCTTGTTTGATCAAACCTACAGCAAGGCCCTAGATTTGATGAAATATTTGATGACATTTGGCAATGTTCCCTATTACACCATCAAATTTCTTTGAAAAAGATATTGGACAAAGAAATTTGATAGTGTAATACCAGCCTAAGTCATCTACATCCATACTCCGCAAGCCATCTGACGGTGTGTGGCGGAGGGTATTTCGAGTACCTCTATCGGTTCTCCCTTCTATTCCAGTCTCGTATCGTTCGTGGAAAGAAAGATTCTCGGTATGCCTCTGCTGGAGTTTATCTATCATCTGCGTAACGCTTTCGCGATTACTAAATGATCCTGTAACGAAGCGCGCTGCTCTCCGTTGGATCTTCTGTCTCTCTTCTATCAACCCTATCTGGTACGGATCCCACACTGCTGAGCAGTATTCAAGCAAAGGGCGAACAAGTGTACTGTAACCTACTTCCTTTATTTTCGGGCTGCATTTCCTTAGGATTCTTCCAATGAATCTCAGTCTGGCATCTGCTTTACCGACGATTAATTTTATATGGTCAGTCCATTTTAAATCACTCCTAATCCGTACTCCCAGATAATTTATGAAATTAACTGCTTCCAGTTGCTGACCTGCTATATTGTAGCTAAATGATAAGGCATCTTTCTTTCTATGTATTCTCAGCACATTACATTTGTCCACATTGAGATTCAATTGCCATTCCCTGCACCATGCGTCAATTCGTTGCAGATCCTCCTGCATTTCAGTACAGTTTTCCATTGTTACAACCTCTCTATATACCACAGCTTCATCCTCAAATAGCCACAGTGAACTTCCGATGTTATTCACAAGGTCATTTTATATATTGTGAATAGCAACGGTCCTATGACACTCCCCTGCGGCACACCTGAAATCACTCTTACTTCGGAGGACTTCCCTCCATTGAGAATGACATGCTGCGTTCACGAGTGTGGGTGTTACGTACAAGTCGGTTTTATGTAGGAGATGTGACAGAATGCTAGGGTAGAACTTGTCTAAAAGAAACACACTATTGCTCGCCACCCATGTAACACGGCGTAAGAAAAGATACTAAGCGACACGAGGGCCATGCCTTGTCAGTGAATGCCGGTCTGTCTCCACCTGTTTCGCAGCGAACATCGCACAAGGAACTGTAAGAAATGTAAATTTGGAGTTTCGTAGCAAGCAGTCGTAACGGGAGATAAAACTGCACGTTTGCGATGGGGCACTGAACACACAAACTTGCCAGTAGCTGACCGGAGGCGAGTAGTGTGGTCTGAAAAATCATCATCGACTGCATCGATGGTAAGACGAGGCGTTTAACCCTTAGGCCGGTATTACACTATCAAATTTCTTTGTGAAAGATTTGATCAAAGATGTGATCCAATATTCCGTCCAATATATTTGACAAAGATCTTTGACGTAGCGCTAGAAGGGGTATTACACTGTCATCAAATTTTTCGTCAAAGTTCAAGATGGCTGACAACAACTTGTTATTAACCTCAGCAGTTGTACGTACCCCAATTGCATTGTGTGCACATGCGGAAAAGAAGTGGGGGAAAAAATGGAACCATACATACGAGGTTGACAGTCTTAAAAGTCCTGGGATTACAACTTGATAATTAACAAATCTGTATTTGCAATTCGAGTGTTAGCAGACATAGGCAACATAAAAATGAAAAAGCTTGCATACTTTGCCTACTTTCATTCCATAATGTCATATGGCATAATATTTTGGGATAAATCTTGAAGTCAAACAAAAGTTTTCAGAATCCAAAAGCGTGTAATACGTATTATTTGTGGAGTAAATTCACAGACGTCCTGCAGAAACCTCTTCAAAGAATTGGGCAGTTCATACAAACAATACCAGGAACAAAAATGATCTGCACAAGGACTTAAAAGCACTTACTTTAGTTCAAAAATGGGTCCACTACTCAGGAACACTCATTTTCAATAATTTGCCAGGAAACATAAAAAATTTAGTTAGAAATAAAGATCAGTTTAAAAGGAGCCTGAAAGACTTACTACTGGCCAACTCCTTCTACTCCATTGGCGAAATTTTTAATAGAAACAAATGATGTATTGTATTTATTCATACTATTAGTATTGTTATTTCAGCTTAAAAAAATCGACATGTTCCACATCCACGAGGATCTCCTCAGCACGGATCTATGGAACGAAAATCTAATCTAATCTGGGTGAAGCCGTGGGTTTTACGACGACACGATAAAAGCATTCAACAAAACTTGTTACGTGAGTTTACAGTGGAAGACGTCAAGTCGTACATCAATTACTTAAGAATGGATGAGCATACATTTCTGTATGTGCTCAGTGAAGTGTATCCTCATATCACAAAGCACAATATTCACTTAAGAATTGCTACATCTGCAGAAGACAGGCTCACTGTAACACTCCGATTCCTTGCTACAGGAGAGGGTTATGTTAGGTTAGGTCAGGTCTCCAATCTTCTTAATCTATTTTGTATTCAGGGTGCCTCATCAGCTTCAGACATCTCTATTAATTTTGTAGTTGTCGGCACACACCAACTGTATTTACCGGCAATGGTTTTAAAAACACTACAGACGACAGAACGCTGCAGCGATGCTAGCGCTCCATGTGGTAACGTGTCACATTGCAGTGAACAGAGGACAAGCGGTTTCTTTGATCAAATATACAGCGAGGCCCTAGATTTGATCAAATATTGGACGACATTTGACAAAGTCCCTATTACACTATCAAATATCTTTGACAAAGTTATTGGACAAAGATATTGGACAAAGAAATTTGATAGTGTAACACCGGCATTAGTGTGTGCAGGGTACATTCCCGGCCGCAGGCGGTTCTGCGACATTTTGAGTGTGTCTTTCGTACGATGACTGGGGCTACCAATAATTCATGTCACCGACAACGTTTTCGGATCAAAAAATGGTTCAAATGGCACTGAGCACTATTGGATTTAACATCTAAGCTCATCAGTCCCCTAGTCTTAGAACTACTTAAACATAACTAACCTAAGGACATCACGCACATCCATGCCCGAGAGAAGATTCGAACCTGCGACCGTAGCGGTCGCGCGGTTCCAGGCTGAAGCGCCTAGAACTGCTCGGCCGCAACGGCCGGCCACGTTTTCGGTACCATGTGTGTCCCTTTCTTATACAGCTTCACAATGAGTGTGCTGCAGACACTCCTGTCTTAAAAGACGACATCAGCCGTGTACACAAGGTTTCAAGCGTATGTTCCTGGTCTGACGGACACTGGTGAAGCGTCTTAACAAATCTCTATTTGCAATGCGAATTGTGTCAGACATAGGGGATATAAAAATGAAAAAGCTGGCATACTATGCTTACTTTCATTGCATAATGTCATATGGGATTATTTTTTGGGGCAATTCATCAAGCCAAGCTAAAGTTTTCCTGTCACAGAAACGTGCAGTAAGAGTTATATGTGGTGTGGACTCAACAACATCCTGCAGAAGTCTGTTTAGGGAACTGGGGATACTAACTACTGCTTCCCAATATATTTATTCCTTAATGAAATTTATCATTAAAAATATATCACTTTTTCAAACCAACAGCTCAATTCATAGAATTAATACCAGAAATAAGAATAATCTTCACAAGGATTTAAAGTCACTTACTCTTGTACAAAAAGGTGTGCATTATTCAACAACACACATTTTCAATAACTTGCAGGCATCCATATAAAGCTTAACAACCAATGAAATTCAGTTTAAGAGAAGCCTAAAGGATTTATTGGTGGCCAACTCCCTCTACTCCAGTGATGAATTTCTCAGTAGAACAAACTGATTTGTGTGTGTGTGTGTGTGTGTGTGTGTGTGTGTGTGTGTGTGTGTGTGTGTGAGCACAATCTAACTTCTGCACCAGTTCAGTGCAGTAATGTGTTCACTGTAAATCAGTATTTAGTAGTTGTATTACACGTTTACTACCTTATAAATAAACAAAAAGCTTTTTTATTTTAAATTCAATGCATTAGTATTTGTAAAATGATTCTTTCATGTAGTGCTCACTAAAAAATGACGACCATGCCACTTGGGACCTGTGAAGTGGTAGATTAGCTTATACAGGGTGTTTCAAAAATGACCGGTATATTTGAAACGGCAATAAAAACTAAACGAGCAGCGATAGAAATACACCGTTTGTTGCAATATGCTTGGGACAACAGTACATTTTCAGGCGGACAAACTTTCGAAATTACAGTAGTTACAATTTTCAACAACAGATGGCGCTGCAAGTGATGTGAAAGATATAGAAGACAACGCAGTCTGTGGGTGCGCCATTCTGTACGTCGTCTTTCTGCTGTAAGCGTGTGCTGTTCACAACGTGCAAGTGTGCTGTAGACAACATGGTTTATTCCTTAGAACAGAGGATTTTTCTGGTGTTGGAATTCCACCGCCTAGAACACAGTGTTGTTGCAACAAGACGAAGTTTTCAACGGAGGTTTAATGTAACCAAAGGACCGAAAAGCGATACAATAAAGGATCTGTTTGAAAAATTTCAACGGACTGGGAACGTGACGGATGAACGTGCTGGAAAGGTAGGGCGACCGCGTACGGCAACCACAGAGGGCAACGTGCAGCTAGTGCAGCAGGTGATCCGACAGCGGCCTCGGGTTTCCGTTCGCCGTGTTGCAGCTGCGGTCCAAATGACGCCAACGTCCACGTATCGTCTCATGCGCCAGAGTTTACACCTCTATCCATACAAAATTCAAACGCGGCAACCCCTCAGCGCCGCTACCATTGCTGCACGAGAGACATTCGCTAACGATATAGTGCACAGGATTGATGACGGCAATATGCATGTGGGCAGCATTTGGTTTACTGACGACGCTTATTTTTACCTGGACGGCTTCGTCAATAAACAGAACTGGCGCATATGGGGAACCGAAAAGCCCCATGTTGCAGTCCCATCGTCCCTGCATCCTCAAAAAGTACTGGTCTGGGCCGCCATTTCTTCCAAAGGAATCATTGGCCCATTTTTCAGATCCGAAGCGATTACTGCATCACGCTATCTGGACATTCTTCGTGAATTTGTGGCGGTACAAACTGCCTTAGACGACATTGCGAACACCTCGTGGTTTATGCAAGATGGTGCCCGGCCACATCGCACGGCCGACGTATTTAATTTCCTGAATGAATATTTCGATGATCGTGTGATTGCTTTGGGCTATCCGAAACATACAGGAGGCGGCGTGGATTGGCCTCCCTATTCGCCAGACATGAACCCCTGTGACTTCTTTCTGTGGGGACACTTGAAAGACCAGGTGTACCGCCAGAATCCAGAAACAATTGAACAGCTGAAGCAGTACATCTCATCTGCATATGAAGCCATTCCGCCAGACACGTTGTCAAAGGTTTCGGGTAATTTCATTCAGAGACTACGCCATATTATTGCTACGCATGGTGGATATGTGGAAAATATCGTACTATAGAGTTTCCCAGACCGCAGCGCCATCTGTTGTTGAAAATTGTAACTACTGTAATTTCGAAAGTTTGTCTGCCTGAAAATGTACTGTTGTCCCAAGCATATTGCAACAAACGGTGTATTTCTATCGCTGCTCGTTTAGTTTTTATTGCCGTTTCAAATATACCGGTCATTTTTGAAACACCCTGTATGTTTGAGTTGTAAATATTTGTCATGTATTGTTTTTCTGACATGTTCTACATCCTGGAGGACCTCCTCACTACGGATCAATTGGAATGAAAGTAAATCTAATCTAATCTAATCACGCACCCTACCGCAGCCCCACTGGTCCGCTAGATCAGCCCGTCTTAACCCCACAGAAAACACGTGGTAGTATCTGGAACAGAGGGTGAAACTTAATCAGTACAATAAGTACCCTCCGCCACACACCGTAAGGTGGCTCGCGGAGTATAGATGTAGATCATCATCCCTGCAAAATTGGCAGCCGTAACGAATCTAACCATGGAGTATCTACAGGTGGATACGGCGTGCCTGAAGAAACACGTGGACTGTCTTCTTCCTTGCCGATTTGAGAACATTATCGAGGCTGCAGGCTGTATTTCGCGCTGCCAGCGTGGTGTCTCCAAGAATTCACTCTTTTTTTGTTACGTATCCTCATTTTTCTCGCTAAGAAACATTCTTATCCCCCCCATTTTATGAAAGCCTACATGGGATGATTTATGAACAAATACTCCAGAGCGTAACTGGAAAACGTTAATTAAAAGGTTAACTTCCGCTGCTAATTCTTAATCCGTTACTATAAAAGCTAACTTTGTTAATCGTTAAAGCGTTACTTTCCAGGAGATTTATCGGAAGTTAACCGTTACCTCGTGTTAGTAAACTTTACGTTGTGGGTGTAGTGAAACAAGCAACTGAATCTGAAGTATTACCGTTGCTTAAGCAAAAACGTTTTGTTTGGGGAAGTTTAGGCAGCACATCTAAGACAAATAAAAAACAGTTTCATCACTTAAATTTATAATGATTTATCTGTCAATGTTAAATCACGGGAGAATGAAAACACTGGAGAATCAGATGGTATCTGACATAAGGTGCATATTTTCCTTCATGACGATCAATATGTTGAAAGTTTCCATCCGAGAGCGAGGCTCGATTAGGAGACAAAATGTCTTTGCCCACAAAAAAAACTCGTTTGACTGCAGCGTTTGAGGGTATGGGATCATCATGTTTAATCCCCACGAAATACCGCATTGTTGACTGAATCTTTTGATTTCACGTCCAGCCACATTCTAACTAGGCTCTGGGCTCTATTTCGTACAGATCTTACTACTAGGCTTCTTTTTTAAATCGTTGTTACAGCTAGGATCTGATTTCGTAATTTAATATAAACAGTCAACCCACTAACAAAAAGTAGTACTTAATGCGAAGTTAGCAAACAAACAACCAACAGGTAACATCCAGTTCTCCTCGCTCGCACTGGATTGTTTACCTCAATCGTTCGTATCCCGGCGTAGCCACATCCCTACATGACCCAAATTCGCCAAAACATGATTTCCGCGGGCGCCGCGGCGTCATTTTTGTCACAAATAGTAGGCACCCAATTAAGAATTAACGGACTAAAAGTTAACGAAAGTTAAAGAGCCCGTTAACATGTTCTAAATTTAACGTAAAAGATAATCCGTTGCTTGAAACGTTAATTTCGATAATTAACGATCGATGGTTCAAAAAATGGCTCTGAGCACTATGGGACTTAACATCTGAGGTCATGAGTCCCCTAGAACTTACAACTACTTAAACCTAACTAACCTAAGGACATCACACACACACACACACACACACACACATGCCCGAGGCAGGATTCGAACCCGCGACCGTAGCGGTCGCGCGGTTCTCGGCTGAAGCGCCTAGAACCGCTTTTTTTTTTTTTTTTAATCTTATTTTGTTCGCTTTCGTTCGTTGCATTGGCTCGGGGCGGACGCCGCAAGACATCCGTTTCAGTTCGTTGTTGATCGGTGCACACAGTTTTTTTTTTATTACAGAGGGCAGCTAACCCTCTGACCGAACACGCTGAGCTACCGTCCCGGCGTTACCGCTCGGTCACACTGGCCGGCAACGATCAATGGATTAACAGTTTTGTGCACAGCTATTTTGCGAAGGGTCTGAGAATGAATAACAAAAATATCATGACCGTTTTTCCGCACTTAGGCCTTATCTGGGCTACGTCCAGTACATCCTTCCCACAATTCAGTACTTCACGCTCCAAGAACCTCTTCAGGTTCTGACTTCTGATCTCGTTGGTATTTCGGTCTTCTGCTGTAATGTTTATTTCGTAAGTCTATATGAAAGCCTATTACTCTAGTGTACATGCCTTGTGAACAGTTTTATTTCCTTTTTTTCGGAGGTTCAAGGTGTTAATCGAGACGTGGATAGCCTCAGGCTACGCTTAGTACAGAGACACATGTTACACTGTATGGATTGGTAAGTCAACGCCCCCTGCGCGTGCGGGCTGGCTGTTGCGTGTGGCCTTTTGTTTCCATGGGAAGCCGATGTGTCTATCTGGCGCATCTGCCCGGGGCGTTTCCGGTTTCCGGTACAATCACCATTCGATCAACAGCCAGCGCAAACACAGCCTTACTGTGCGAGCCACACCAATCCTGAAGTAGGACTCGAGATGCGCGAATCGTCCCAACAGGTTCCGTACGTCTGGTGTGGCTCGCTACATTTAGTACTTCATATACGGTTTGACAGATGGAAGAAAAAAAAAAAAAAAAAAAAAAAAAAAAAAAAAAAAAAAAAAAAAGAAAGAAAAAAGAAAGTGTCGCCGAGTGACGCTACGTGACGAGAAAAATATTTTACTTCACAACAACGCAACTTTTTTTTCTGCTCATTGTGAAATTTTGAATCAATTACAATTTTTCTGAGTGTGTTACAGAGGAATATGGGGAGAAAACTAGTTAATGTTTGCAGGTCAACGTTTCGGAGAAACTCTAAAATGTGTTGCCTTTGCCAGCAAAGGCAGTTTCAGCCTGTTGTTGTTGTGGTCTTCAGTCCTGAGACTGGTTTGATGCAGCTCTCCATGCTACTCTATCCTGTGCAAGCTTCTTCATCTCCCAGTACCTACTGCAACCCACATCCTTCTGAATCTGCTTAGTGTATTCGTCTCTTGGTCTCCCTCTACGATTTTTACCCTCCACGCTGCCCTCCAATACTAAATTGGTGATCCCTTGATGCCTCAGAACATGTCCTACCAACCGATCTCTTCTTCTGGTCAAGTTGTGCCACAAACTTCTCTTCTCCCCAATCCTATTCAATACTTCCTCATTAGTTATGTGATCTACCCATCTAATCTTCAGCATTCTTCTGTAGCACCACATTTCGAAAGCTTCTATTCTCTTCTTGTCCAAACTATTTATCGTCCATGTTTCACTTCCATACATGGCTACACTCCATACAAATACTTTCAGAAATGACTTCCTGACACTTAAATCTATACTCGATGTTAACAAATTTCTCTTCTTCAGAAACGCTTTCCTTGCCATTGCCAGTCTACATTTTACATCCTCTCTACTTCGACCATCATCCGTTATTTTGCTCCCCAAATAGCATAACTCATCTACTACTTTAAGTGTCTCATTTCCTAATCCAATTCCCTCAACATCACCCGACTTAATTCGACTACATTCCATTATCCTCGTTTTGCTTTTGTTGATGTTCATCTTATATCCTCCCTTCAAGACACCATCCATTCCGTTCAACTGCTCTTCCAAGTCCTTTGCTGTCTCTGACAGAATTACAATGTAATCGGCGAACCTCAAAGTTTTTATTTCTCCTCCATGAATTTTAATACCTACTCCGAATTTTTCTTTTGTTTCCTTTACTGCTTGCTCAATATACAGATTGAACAACAACGGGGAGAGGCTACAACCCTGTCTTACTCCCTTCCCAACCACTGCTTCCCTTTCATGTCCCTCGACTCTTATAACTGCCATCTGGTTTCTGTACAAATTGTAAATAGCCTTTCGCTCGCTGTATTTTACCCCTGCCACCTTCGGAATTTGAAAGAGAGTATTCCAATCAACACTGTCAAAAGCTTTGTCTACAAATGCTAGAAACGTAGACTTGCCTTTCCTTAATCCATTCTCTAAGATAAGTCGTAGGGTCAGTATTGCCTCACGTGTTCCAGTGTTTCTACGGAATCCAAACTGATCTTCCCCGAGGTTGGCTTCTACTAGTTTTTCCATTCGTCTGTAAAGAATTCGTGTTAGTATTTTTCAGCTGTGACTTATTAAACTGATAGTTCGGTAATTTTCACATCTGTCAACACCTGCTTTCTTTCAGCCTAATTAGACATTTACTTAGCAACATTCGTAAAAATGTGTTGTGTCGGCAGATTTTATCTTCATGTTTAGTACATTTGCCAAGTAATTTCACAAAATGATTAACCATAGACATTAACGCGCGTCATTACGTCAATATTCATTTTTTACAGCTGTCGAACGGTGAGATCAAAAACACGTAAACCTATTTAAAAAAAAAATATCTGCTTAAATATCTCAGTAGGCAGGGAATATACGCGTGTAATTCCGCAGAAAAACACTCATTCTTTTTTCTACTACCACTTGCTGAGAATTTAAGTTTCCATATCTTGGTTTGTGGTATATTATGAGTTTCCGCGTTACTTGTACCGCACAGTTTTGAAGGTCAAACTGCAGCAAACAGGAGACAAAAGTGAAGGTATGTCTCATTGTGTAGAATCAGCACAAGTCGTAATATGTGGTGTTTCAATGATACGTGTTTCAATGATACGTCTGATATATCATCCCCGAAGGCTGTAAGACAGAAAATAGCTGTTCCACGGTTAGAAAAATGGCTCTGAGCACTATGGGACTTAACATCTGCGGTCATCAGTCCCCTAGAACTTAGAACTACTTAAATCTAACTAACCTAAGGACATCACACACATCCATGCCCGAGCCAGGATTCGAACCTGTAACCTTAGCAGTCGCGCGGTTCCGGACTGAAGTGCTTAGAACCGTTCGGCCATCGCGGCCGGTTCCGCGGTTAGAATTTTTTCCTTATTTATTTAATGTTGTCACGTACTCATGCTTCGTTGTAGCCAGACATAAGATCTCATCGTCTCAGATGGCATAGACAGGAGTCAGGTCACATGTAACATGCGTTTTCTCGCTGGTCAAGGGGCAGAGAAAGATTATAGGCGCTGTGCATACAGGTTCAAGGAGTGTTCGGTGAGAGCAGTTGCATATCTCGTAATCGGAGAGTAAGTGTGTGCACTAATTCTACTCTAAGGCATATTTTAGCTCTGTAACCATTCCAGCTTTGCTATTTGATCCATGTAATTGTCTAAATATTAAAAATATATTACTTGACTATCTAACGAAATGCACTGGAATTCTCAATCTATGATCGACTTCACGGGCACCTGCACTACTTCGAAGTATAGGGGACTGATGAACTCAGATGTTAAGTCCCATAGTGCTCAGAGCCAAATTTTTAAAGCAAACTGCTATTTGTTGCATTAAAAACCGCTATGTGTCACATTTGAAAACCCACTGCATTATTTATGTATTACTCGCTGGAAACTAATAGCTTCCTTTGCAGAATTATACTTAAAACACACAGTATTTCATATCACCTGCTTTCAGTTCGCTTGCGGGAAATAAACGTCCGCCGGCGGGAGTGGCCGAGCGGTTCTGGCGCTACAGTCTGAAGCCGCGCGACCGCTACGGTCGCAGGTTCGAATCCTGCCTCGGGCATGGATGTGTGTGATGTCCTTAGGTTAGTTAGGTTTAAGTAGTTCTAAGTTCTAGGGGACTTATGACCTCAGATGTTGAGTCCCATAGTGCTTAGAGCCAAATAAACGTCCACTTTTTCTGTCGATGTACTTCATTACCAAACTTCAGGCCCTACGGAAAGGGCTAAACAAACATATAGGCAAGAAATCGGCAGCAGACATGTTACGACGTTAGACTTCACAGAAGATAAAACGGGCAACAACGGAAAAATGTTTCGGGGGAGTCAAACATCACTCACACGCATAATGTAATCTACTAGATGGTTAACCCAGTGTACGGTGCAAATTCGCAATTGCAAGTGCGTATCGATTAGGCTTCCAGCGGATTTTTTATTTTATTTTCAGTATTTCATGTAATTATTGAGCGAATTTAGAAAGCTATAAAACGCTCAATAAGAGAGGAATGATCCTTACGTCAATAAGACAGTTTCATACAGTAGGACAATAGTTAAAAGTTAGAAATTGCATAACGTCTTTATGGCGCGCATATACCAAGACTACATTAATTCAGTATTTGAGAAAGAGCACTTAGCAACTTCCAACAAACTTTAAACATATTTTCAGATCTTTTTCATATTTTTCTCGCTTACAGGCTTAACGTGAAATGTTTAACACATTATATCATTGCTATAATAATCAGACGTTTGAAGCTGTTTTGCTCGTGGGAATTCGAGTCTTTCAGTAATACGGACTGGGAAAAGTTTATTGATGCATCAAAGCTATTTAATAATATTTCTAAGTATAATAGAGCATTTGAGGGCCCGTTTGCTCTTTTTTTCTTGAAAAACTTTTGAGTCTATGCACAGATGATCCATTAACCGGGTTGCCTGCTGTTTTTGTTCCCAGTTGCCACAGAAATAATATTTTTCTTAACTACTGAGCTGAAAATATCGGACACGTTCTGACAATTCAAAAATTCTCCACACGTTTTTAGGATTATTTGGTCGTCAGGCGTTGTACTCTACGTGAACCCCACAAGCACATCGCCAAGGACAAAAAAGCGTTCCACGCAGCCGCCTGCCTCTCTTACACGCCTCTAGTGCGCAGTGAATGGCGTGAGAACAGACAAGCGGGGTTCGAACCCCGGACGTGGACGGGGAGTGCCGGCTGGTCCCACTCCTAGCCAGCTGGTCTTTTGTCTGTTTTCCAGTGGGGGAGGGCTCACTGCCCTACCTTCTCCCCGTGTCACATCCACAGCAACCTACGGCTAAAATAATTTCCTGCTGCATAGGTTCACTATGAATTTGAAATTTGTGTGTGTTTTAACGGTTGTTTTCGAATAAAAGTTTAATATAAAAACGTTCGTTGTCCAAATGTGCGTTTAACGGTTGGGCTCGCCAAAATTCTACATTTATTTTATTAATTTCTGAACTAGGCTCAAATGTATCTGTAACCGTTTTACCGTGTAAGAAGGGAAATCGAATCACTGCTCGTTGCACCATTGGTAGTTGTGACACACTAAGGCAGAATGTCCACTACTTAACGCTAGCTGCTCACAACTGACTGGTCGATGCGCACTAGTTAGTCCGAACGGCCACCGTAGTTACTACACTTACGTCGCTTATAAGCCAGGAAAAAAAAGACACAATCTGGAAAGTATTTGGACGGACAGATTATTACTGTACCACGCACCTTTGAAATCACGGCGTGTTTCATAGTTCTGTCTCCATCCAAGAGTGATTTCATATTGTGGAGGCTATTTTTGTATGTTTTATGCTGCAGTTGGCGCCAACATACGCTCTACGGTAAAGATTTCTTTATGTGTGGTCCACAGGTACTGCCAAGTCCGTAATCATTTTTCTGTGTAGGTTTTTCCTTTCGTTTGAAATATATACTTTATTCCAGTTAATGGAAGTTAGCTAATTTCATCCCGGCTGGTCCTGGCGGAGGTTCGAGTCCTCCCTCGGGAATGTGTGTGTGTGTGTGTGTGTGTGTGTGTGTGTGTGTGTGTGTGTTTGTCCTTAGAATAATTTAGGTTAGGTAGTGTGTAAGCTTAGGGACTGATGACCTTAGCAGTCCAATAAGATTTCACACACATTTGAACATTTTTTAGTTTAATCCCTTTGGAGATTATGAAGTTGCATCACAATAAATATTGTTAAGCTTATAGCCTGTTGTGATCTACACATCACCGTGGGGAAAAAAGAGAGATCTGTACTGAGTCCTTAATAAGATTTTCGCACATATCACAGTAGGTACGAGCGTAACTAGCAGAGATTTGTTATCTTTGCTGGCACAGTGCCAAAGGCAGCATAAGAGTTCTGCTTTTCTCACTATACATATGGACTTGAAATCTGTGCTATTTGTGACCGTTCGCGAGACTACTGTTAGGGACACCATCACAGTCGTACATCATAACATGCTGTAAACGTAACTACATCTATTGTGACGTTGCTCGATAATGGCCAGGAGTGGCGAATTAGCTGGTCACTAAACTGTGAATTAAAGTGTTTATTCGTGCAGTACTTACAGACACAGTATCTAAAGTAAAATTTATGGAAGAACCATCTCGGCCCTTAGAAATACACACAAGTGTACAGCATGACCTATTCCCAATTCTTTTTAAATGTGCTCTAGAAAAAAAAAAAAAATGAGAATCTGGAGTGAAACACTGAATGAATATCAGATTTCACCCGTAAGATGGGGAAGAGGGAAAGGAAATAAAAATATTTGATCAAATTGCTTTGAATTTGCAGGTGACTGTGTAATACATTTGATGTCTGCTGGCAGTAGCAGACAGTAGGTCCGGCTTAACCATTTTTGCAGAAAAGAGTAGCAGAAGCAGTTGATGTCGTAGGCACGCCCGTGCCACAGAAACGACAGCAGAGTTTGTTTCTGTTAGGTTTCGTGGTACGAACTGTTTAGAACAAGACCTGAGACGAGTTTTCCATCCAGTTTGACCTTAACACTCAAGTTCTTACTTCGACCTAAAAAATCCGCCATCGTGCAAAATCGCCTCCACACTTAACAAAGGGCCGCTTGTGCTAAATGTGCACCACGCTGTTTCTCTGCCATCTCGCTCGCTCACGCCACTGACAGTAGCAAAAATCAATCTAAACATACCTCCCTTTCACACGTCAAGCTCTGTGGCACAGTTTACTCATATCACTACAACTCGCCGTCGCATCCATCAGATGCCCTGATGTATCCCTGAACTATTGGCTTCGCAGCGTTCTGTTACACAGCCAATAAAGGTGTAACCTCCCCCCTTGCTAATCGGTTTTAATGCGGCAATGTGACTGTGATCGCGTATGCCTAATTAATTTGATTTTGGACAACAAGGCTATCGCCTCCGAAGAAATTTTTGACCCGTCAGTGGAGATAAGCGTACAGCCCGTTCTAAAGATCAACCTATTGTACACCAGCGGTTTCTACTTATACGAATTTTCTTTAATGCTTAAAACAGTGTCATCCCTCACATAATATACGAAACGAAACGAGTCTACCACAAAACTACAAGATGTCTCTCAAAAATAAAGTGAATGGTCTCAGAAAATGAGAGGCACAAGAGTTACAAGCAAAATACCCTAACTGGCCTCCAGAGTAATCACCATTGGTTGTAAAGTTGATCGAAGCTGTCAGCAAACGCTTCTTGTGGAATCACCATGGTCATGCATTGTAGGATACCTGCATCATTACAGGAAATGAGACCTAGTGCTACGAATACAATCCCAAGACCAAGTGACAGTCAATGGCATGGTGTTCATTGTCCTTACACCTCAAAAAAACGTTGGCTGACAAAATCCAAGTTTAAGACGATGTTGACTGCCTTTTTTTTGCCAGCAAGGAAATGATTCACCATAAGTTTCTAAGTGAGGGAGAAGCGTAAGATGCATTCACTGCTGTTTGGTCTTTCCTCCAGTGACAATCCAGAAATCCAGTAACGCGAAACCATGGTGCTTCAAGTGATTTCACAAGGAACGTTTGCTCACAACTTCCAACAGCTTTACAACCCATGTCAAATGTGTTGTAGTTAATGGTGATTACTTTGAAGGCCAGTAAAGGTATTTTGCTTGTAACTGTTGTTTCTTTTATCTTCTGATACCATTTACTAAACTTTTGAGATGCAACTTGTAATTCAAATAATACAGAAACTGTTTAATAAGGTCGCCAGCCGAATTGTGCACTGCCTCTCAACAATCTGATCACTAATACTGACAGCAATGAATACATAACCGTTTGGCTGTACGAGTACTTGTAGCAACAGAACGGTGACACACCATACTGACAACGCAGTACATTACGAAATAATAACGAGTAATTGTTTGTTTATAAATAATTCTTGTGCTACCAGTCACGATTTTCTTTATTTACTTTTCACACGTCGCGTTTCGGGAAATAATTCCCATTCTCAAGTGCGTTTTTTTTTGTGTGTACACCTGAAATTGGAAATCGTTTCCCGAAACGCGTCGTGTGGAAAGTAAATAAAGAAAATCGTGACTGGTAGCACAAGAATTATTTATAAACAAACCTAATGTTTTCACAGTGGCAGGCTTTCAAAACCATTTAAAATTGATCAAATCAGAGTAATGAATACAGAAAGTAGTTTCTGATATCGTTAAAATTCAGCTATGTTAATTTTGGAAACAGTATAAAAACACGTTATTGAGAAGTAAATGAATAACTGAAGGTGGTTCTTTGTTACGACAATAATTTGTGCAGCATCAGATTAGTGTTTACTTAAGTGCACTAGATTCCTGGAAATGGCAAGCTACGTACTTTGAATAGGTTGCAATTACTCTGAAAATTTTTGTGAATCAAATATGCAACTGTTGGCTTTCAACAGACCAGAAATACGAACCAAACCAGTAAACAAAAGCATTATTACAACATACACCGATCTGATGTCTTCGACATTTATTTATTGTTTTCGTTTGTTTGAGATTGCCAGAATTACTTTAATCTTAAGTTACTGATCTTTACTTCGTCTTCAATCAATTAGCAAGTATGACTTTGCTCTCAAAATGTTACTGAATAACGCTATTAACTTACTGAAGCTTCATTATTTATTGCTTTCAGTTATCTTTTTAGCAAACAATCGAATCTGGCAATGTAGTCCCTAGCACTAATCTACTCGTATTAACTATTTAAATGATGACACTCGGATATTTCGTAACTAGGAAGGAATGGGACCCTAAGTATGCGACTATGGCTGGCAATAATGACGTGATGAAGTACCTACAGTTTTTACTTGCAACACTTACTACTGAACTAAAATTCTGTGAGAATGTCATTGGGTAATGCCTTAAAAAGTTTCTAACGTAAACGAAAATAAAAGTCTTTTTCTAGTTTTGACTATTTGCACACGACTGGTCTTGTCCTGTATTGATTTTTGTTATAACTGAACAGTTTTATATTCAAACAGAAGTGCAACGCCAGCTTCAAACAAGAAGAAACTAACAGGACAGCAAAACATCTAAGTGACTAGACTGCAATTCATAGCAAATGTCACGCTTTCGTCTTCGTTGTCGTCTCCCATTGCTCCACGTAATATTGAGAGCACACCTCGATTCGCAATGACCAGTTATAAGGTAGGATCTTCATGTCATTGCAGCTTGTTACATCTGCCCACACTCGTCATGCACTTTGTGCCTCGCTAGCAACAACTGCACCTCACATAGCCTCGACAGCGTACGCCACTTGCGTGTGTATCTAAAGTTTTGCAGAATCAAAGAAGTACAACATATTTGCAATAAACATAATGGGAAAAAATTTAGGTTACATATCTTTATTAGTGTGTCACAGAGGCGCTCCATCTTTATCGGTTCGCTATCAAGAACTTGTAAACGCTGCCACAAATGACAATCTAATGGACTTAGGTTTTGAGTGTGGAGGTAAGTGTGTTGGTATTCACTTCTTACCCGCTTGTCACGGAATGTGGTGGCCATAAGTATTGCTATGTAACCATGTGACGAAGCTTGATGAAGAGAGCTTTCCATGTGGTATGTCTGTATGATCTGTTGGTGAGTTTTATCCCATGACTAACGTGCTATTAAGAGCTGCATTTATGGCATGGATATATTTCCGGACTCGGCCAATGTAACATACTGGATTTTTCAAAAAGATTTTCCGATATAAGAAATGAATGAAGATAGAAACTTGGCGTAAATTTTAAGTTAATCATATGAAATCATTATTAGGAAACGCGAAAGGAAGACATTTGTTGGGCGGGTTCTGGGAACGCGCAGTGCATCTGTGAAGGAAATGGAGTGCGACCAGTTCTAGGGTGTTGTTGCAGTGTTTGGAGTGCTTATCATGTATGCAAGGCAACAGACAGCGAAAGGAGTGAGAAACGCGATGCTAGGATCGTTAAAGATCGGTACGGTCTATACGAAAGCATAACAGAAATAAATTGGGATCCTTGGAAGAAAGATGGCGTGGTTCTCGCGCAACGTAGCCATCATGTGAATGAGGGAAGGGAGATAGGCGCAGGTACAGCGGCAAGTAGACAGTCATTTCTCCCTCTCTCAGTAAGCGAATGGAGTTGGAAACTAAAATACACTCCTGGAAATTGAAATAAGAACACCGTGAATTCATTGTCCCAGGAAGGGGAAACTTTATTGACACATTCCTGGGGTCAGATACATCACATGATCACACTGACAGAACCACAGGCACATACACACAGGCAACAGAGCATGCACAATGTCGGCACTAGTACAGTGTATATCCACCTTTCGCAGCAATACAGGCTGCTATTCTCCCATGGAGACGATCGTAGAGATGCTGGATGCAGTCCTGTGGAACGGCTTGCCATGCCATTTCCACCTCGCGCCTCAGTTGGACCAGCGTTCGTGCTGGACGTGCAGACCGCGTGAGACGACGCTTCATCCAGTCCCAAACATGCTCAATGGGGGACAGATCCGGAGATCTTGCTGGCCAGGGTAGTTGACGTACACCTTCTAGAGCACGTTGGGTGGCACGGGATACATGCGGACGTGCATTGTCCTGTTGGAACAGCAAGTTCCCTTGCCGGTCTAGGAATGGTAGAACGATGGGTTCGATGACGGTTTGGATGTACCGTGCACTATTCAGTGTCCCCTCGACGATCACCAGTGGTGTACGGCCAGTGTAGGAGATCGCTCCCCACACCATGATGCCGGGTGTTGGCCCTGTGTGCCTCGGTCGTATGCAGTCCTGATTGTGGCGCTCACCTGCACGGCGCCAAACACGCATACGACCATCATTGGCACCAAGGCAGAAGCGACTCTCATCGCTGAAGACGACACGTCTCCATTCGTCCCTCCATTCACGCCTGTCGCGACACCACTGGAGGCGGGCTGCACGATGTTGGGGCGTGAGCGGAAGACGGCCTAACGGTGTGCGGGACCGTAGCCCAGCTTCATGGAGACGGTTGCGAATGGTCCTCGCCGATACCCCAGGAGCAACAGTGTCCCTAATTTGCTGGGAAGTGGCGGTGCGGTCCCCTACGGCACTGCGTAGGATCCTACGGTCTCGGCGTGCATCCGTGCGTCGCTGCGGTCCGGTCCCAGGTCGACGGGCACGTGCACCTTCCGCCGACCACTGGCGACAATATCGATGTACTGTGGAGACCTCACGCCCCACGTGTTGAGCAATTCGGCGGTACGTCCACCCGGCCTCCCGCATGCCCACAATACGCTCTCGCTCAAAGTCCGTCAACTGCACATACGGTTCACGTCCACGCTGTCGCAGCATGCTACCAGTGTTAAAGACTGCGATGGAGCTCCGTATGCCACGGCAAACTGGCTGACACTGACGGCGGCGGTGCACAAATGCTGCGCAGCTAGCGCCATTCGACGGCCAACACCGCGGTTCCTGGTGTGTCCGCTGTGCCGTGCGTGTGATCATTGCTTGTACAGCCCTCTCGCAGTGTCCGGAGCAAGTATGGTGGGTCTGACACACCGGTGTCAATGTGTTCTTTTTTCCATTTCCAGGAGTGTAGATAACATTGGTACGGCGTACCCTCTGACATTCACTGTACAGTGGCTCTGAAGAGTATATGTGTACATGTATATCATTTGTAAGTAGGCTTTTTAGGTTTTTATGTTGGTAACGCCACGTAGCCGCTCTGTATGAAAATCACTGACTGTGCTGTGTGCAGTCTGTTGCTGTTGGACTCATTGTTGGAATATTCACTTGTGTAGTGATGGGCAGTTGGATGTGAACAGTGCGTAGCGTTGCGCAGTTGGAGGTGAGCCGCCAGCAGTGGTGGATGTGGGGAGAGAGATGCCAGAGTTTTGAGAGGTTACTGTAAGCGGACGATCGGGCCGTGTGCCTGCCAGAAAAAGGAAATTTGTAATGATGGAGGCCATGAATTGATATATACACTCCTGGAAATGGAAAAAAGAACACATTGACACCGGTGTGTCAGACCCGCCATACTTGCTCCGGACACTGCGAGAGGGCTGTACAAGCAATGATCACACGCACGGCACAGCGGACACACCAGGAACCGCGGTGTTGGCCGTCGAATGGCGCTAGCTGCGCAGCATTTGTGCACCGCCGCCGTCAGTGTCAGCCAGTTTGCCGTGGCATACGGAGCTCCATCGCAGTCTTTAACACTGGTAGCATGCCGCGACAGCGTGGACGTGAACCGTATGTGCAGTTGACGGACTTTGAGCGAGGGCGTATAGTGGGCATGCGGGAGGCCGGGTGGACGTACCGCCGAATAGATCAACACGTGGGGCGTGAGGTCTCCACAGTACATCGATGTTGTCGCCAGTGGTCGGCGGAAGGTGCACGTGCCCGTCGACCTGGGACCGGACCGCAGCGACGCACGGATGCACGCCAAGACCGTAGGATCCTACGCAGTGCCGTAGGGGACCGCACCGCCACTTCCCAGCAAATTAGGGGCACTGTTGCTCCTGGGGTATCGGCGAGGACCATTCGCAACCGTCTCCATGAAGCTGGGCTACGGTCCCGCACACCGTTAGGCCGTCTTCCGCCCACGCCCCAACATCGTGCAGCCCGCCTCTAGTGGTGTCGCGACAGGCGTGAATGGAGGGACGAATGGAGACGTGTCGTCTTCAGCGATGAGAGTCGCTTCTGCCTCGGTGCCAATGATGGTCGTATGCGTGTTTGGCGCCGTGCAGGTGAGCGCCACAATCAGGACTGCATACGACCGAGGCACACAGGGCCAACACCCGGCATCATGGTGTGGGGAGCGATCTCCTACACTGGCCGTACACCACTGGTGATCGTCGAGGGGACACTGAATAGTGCACGGTACATCCAAACCGTCATCGAACCCATCGTTCTACCATTCCTAGACCGGCAAGGGAACTTGCTGTTCCAACAGGACAATGCACGTCCGCATGTATCCCGTGCCACCCAACGTGCTCTAGAAGGTGTAAGTCAACTACCCTGGCCAGCAAGATCTCCGGATCTGTCCCCCATTGAGCATGTTTGGCACTGGATGAAGCGTCTTCTCACGCGGTCTGCACGTCCAGCACGAACGCCGGTCCAACTGAGGCGCCAGGTGGAAATGGCATGGCAAGCCGTTCCACAGGACTACATCCAGCATCTCTACGATCGTCTCCATGGGAGAATAGCAGCCTGCATTGCTGCGAAAGGTGGATATACACTGTACTAGTGCCGACATTGTGCATGCTCTGTTGCCTGTGTCTATGTGCCTGTGGTTCTGTCAGTGTGATCATGTGATGTATCTGACCCCAGGAATGTGTCAATAAAGTTTCCCCTTCCTGGGACAATGAATTCACGGTGTTCTTATTTCAATTTCCAGGAGTGTATCAACAAGAATGACGAGACTTGGTGTTATCAATAAGAGGCTACCAGAAAACGACCAAGTTCAGAGTGGATATCTGTCCGTATTGGTTCAAGACCGAAGAAGGTGCGAATGAAAAAATCGAAAGTGAAGAAATGCTCTTTTTTTTACGCTCACGGCATTATCCGCAGGGGATATGCTCCCACCGGCTACACTACAAATCCCCAGTATTATATCTGTGTCATGGATCAGTTGTAGAAGAGGTTTCTGAGTGATCGTCCGCCTCAAAGCAGTGATTTCTTCTCGTTACACGACAATGCACCTGCTAACGCGGCCGCCGTTACAGCGCGCAGCGAAAATAACAAGTGCCAGTTCTGAATCATTTTACATATTCACGAGGTCTGGCGTCGATTAACTTTTTTTATACCCAAAACTAAAAATTGATATGACGGGTCACTTCTTCGGTGGTTTAAGCGACATTCAAGCCAATGTGATGCGCGAGTTGAACAACATCCCACACAACGACTTTTCTGGCAGTTTCACATGATTGTATAAAAGTGCTGATCGTAGTACTCAAGTGGGGGGAGACATATGAAGCATGAAAACTACCATCGCAACCATTATCTCTCATTTTATGAATCAAGGCTCGAAAATTTTTGGACTGACTGGTGTTTACTGCTTCATTGTAGCGGTTGGAAGTGGTACATCCGTTAAGCCGCTATGCTCAGTAAACTGGAGCAGCGTTTTGATTAAGTCCGTGGGAGGGTCGGCATGATTCCGTTACACCGGACCGGTCGACCACTCCTTCATGAGATTCCTGCTACTCTGTGACGTGGCGGCTGGATCGCGGCCAAAACACTCGACGTTTGCGACTATTTAGCTACACGCGGTACTGAAACCTCGAATCCGCGACCCCGTGATCGTCCATTACTACCCCCTCAAGGCACACCACCGAGAATCGACGTTTATAGTATTTTGGGGCCCTGGGAAAGTCTTAACAATGTTGAGTGGAATACATATTTTGAAACTCTGAAGTATTGTGCAACAGCCTCCCCCAAGATCATTATGGACCTTTTTTTTCCATCCGTGTAGTTACCGCACGATTCAGTTATTCCTAGGGCCTTTTATGTGTATTTTTATAGGTACCGTTCAGTTTGCCCAAAAACCTATTCTTCTTTGTAAATACATATAGAAGATTCTGGAATGAGGTACATTCTCGTGATTGTCAATAGATTGTTGTCATCAACAAAAATATATACATATGTCAAATTAAATGACAAATCGTGAAATGGAAGTAATAAATGTTTAGCAGCAAATATTAAGAGTCTGTGGGAATGTTAGCATAAATAACTAACGCCTCCAACTACCGTAATTGCAATTTGTAAATTCGCTAACACAAAAACCTCATTACGATTCAAATTAAAATAATAATCATTATCCAGTGATGTAATTTCATTCGTTATTCATTTTTATGTAATTCATTGTAATTACTGATGCTCGTAAATTACGCAGATATTTACCTCTTGTTAGTTACACCACCCAAATTTACGAAATTCCGGTATTTGAGAAAACACGTGTGTATTTATGTAATCTGGCGAAGCACGATGTGTATACTTCGAACAAATGTTAGGAATAAAATCCACACAGTCACTAATTACGAAATTTTAAAAAAAAATCAAAATATTTATTGAAATCAGATTGTGAATTAATTTTCACACATACAACCAAGATGATGATAAAAATATTATGCTATTTGACATTATAATTTATAACCTGTTCAAATTTAACAGCAGTTAGTTTAGATGAAATTGTTTTTAATTGTAAGTTACATTTTGTAATAAATTAACAACGGTAGCAATTGTTAAATTGGTATTTCAAGCGATGCAGTGAGGTTGCACGGGGAGTCAGTCAAGTTTTGTTTACTTCGGGAGTCAGTGCAGTTCAGTTCTGTTTAGCTCAGTATCGTCAGTTATTTTGCACTTACGTCACTTCTGTCGATTAGCTGATGTCAATAAATAATTTGCCAAGCTTGGAATTTTCGTTATGTTCTCATTATTCGCAGCATCCACAACATCGATGAGACACAGGCCAACGCAAGTTAAGTAGTAACGCTTAAAAGATCGTTACAAAGGGACAAAACACACGCAGTGGACTTATACACAAACATGATTCCAATTATAGGAATCGAAGGACGTGATATGGAAACACTAGTTGACAACAGGGTGCGACAGGGTTATACGCTCTCCCCAATGTTATTCAATCTGTACACTGAACAAGCAGTAAAGGAACCGAAGAAAAAAATTAGAAAGGGAATTAAAGGTCATAGACTAGAAATAAAAACTTTTCCGACGACTGTGTAATTTTGTCAGAAACGGAAAAATGATGTTGAAGAGAAGTATTGAAAAGAGGTCATAACAGGAACATAAAAAAAGAGGCAACTGAGGGTAATGGAGTGGAATTCAACCAGGCGAGGGTTCCCCTTAGATTACGAACTGAAAGACATAAAGTATGAGTAGGAGATGAGGTTTGTTATTTGGGCAGCAGAATGACGACAGCTGTTTTCATGATTTGACAAATCTATTTTATTTTACGTTTGTCGCTCGCTGTCTTTCCAGTTGTCGGAGTCGTCAGCTAATCTTAGAGGGGGGGGAGTCATTTGCACCATCTTTCTTACTGAACTCTTTAAACTTTGTTAAGTGTTTTATTGTATTTAACCGTGTACATCCTATTTTCTTAAGTGGACGTTGGGGATGGCTCAAATGGCTCTAAGCACTATGGGACTTAAGATCTGAGGTCATCAGTCCCCCAGTCTTAGAAATACTTAAACCTAAGTAATCTAAGGACATTACACATACCCATATCCGAGGCAGAATTCGAACCTGCGACTGTAGCAGCAGCGCGGTTCCGGACTGAAGCGCCTATAACCGCTCGGCCACAGCGGCCAGCTGACGTTGGGGACAAACCCAGCATTTGCTTAAGCGAGTGTGGAAAACTACGTAAAAACTGCATTCAGGCTGACTGGTGCGCCATACCAATTCTCGCTATCCCGCCGAGCGTTATGTTATACGAGCATGTCGTCATTAAAGAAGTAGCTAATTATGTCGTGCATGTTGGACCGCGGTTACGTAACTGCGACTTTTCATAACAATAAAAGATAAATTAAAACAATTATTTGTGTCAGTCAATTTTTGTTTTCTCTGTTGATGCGACACAGATAACTGTTTTAATTTATGTTCTATAGACGGATTCCTAAAAACAGGTATCTACAATGTTTGTAAGATGGGTTCGATCTACACAAATGGTCGCTTTGACGTACAAAATACATGCAAACTTGAAACGAGTATTCCACTGCAGATTTCCAGTGATATGCAGCAGCGCTCTATTATCTTTCTTAGATGCTGGAAGGTGACGTATCGGAATACCGTGGTGACTCACGAGATCGCAGGCAGCGGGTTTCTTCCAGGGCGTGTAGGTTCTCGGCGTGTGCCCTTGGGACTGTCAGGTCACAGGTGTAGGGGGCGGCGTCGTGGGAACGTCAGGGGTCCAGGTAGAATCTGCGGGCAGGCTTTGTCCAGACGTCCTCCCGTTGTCCGCCGGAGATGCGGCCGCCGCTGCGTAGGCAACCCGCAGCGCACCGCGGTTCAACAACGGCCCGGCCTTCCCTTCCGCTTTCACTGCGACCCAAGCGTTCTACAGCCTTCACACGGGACGAAGCAGCTAACGTGGACACGGACGGAGACATCCAACCTCAAGAGACACATCGCCCGCGTCACATGTGACGTGCTATAGTCCGATTAAAATTAATTGATAGTTGACACTTAACGTTGATAGTTGACACTTAACGCATTGGTGCTGGTTTCCTCCAATGAGAGCACCGTTGCCACAATAATTGGTCAGTTCACTTCGAATTCCTTGTCCGGCATTCTTTATAGGTGTGTCCGCATCCCGATTCACGGGGATGGCACCTTTATTTCGTATTTCAAAAATGGTTCAAATGGCTCTGAGCAATATGGGGCTTTCACGGGGCTGGCACCTTTATTTCGTATTTCAAAAATGGTTCAAATGGCTCTGAGCAATATGGGGCTTAACATCTGACGTCATCAGTCCCCTAGAACTTAGAACTACTTAAACCTAACTAATCCAAGAACTATATATGACGGTAGTATCTGTTCCTGAAAGAACAGTTACCGTCGATGACCATGCAGCTTTGCTCGAAATGAAATGATAATTAAATAGACACCCTAGCTTTCAGGAACAGTTACTACCGTCACATATAGTTAAAAATATGGGTTCCCGGCCTTTGACCTTCTTGTGCGAACGCACACGCTATGCCCGAACTCGTACGGGACTTGGTAGATTAATCTGCCACGAGTAATGAGTATGATGGGCAAACATCTATTAGGCGCACTACGAATGTAGTGTTGTGGACATGTTGGGAATGTGGATCTCACGGGGAGCGTGCAAGGGATAAGTCCCTGCAGACGCACTATCCTCTGTGCCCGCGGTGGCTCAGATGGATAGAGCGTCTGCCATGTAAGCAAGAGATCCCGGGTTTGAGTCCCGGTCGGGGCACACATTTTCAACATGTCCCCAATGAAGTGTATCAACGCCTGCTTGCAGCTAGGGTGTCTATTTAATGATCATTTTAATCTAAGAACATAACCATGCCCGAGGCAAGATTCGAACCTGCGGGCGCGGTTCCAGACTGAAGCACTTGGAACCGCTCGGCCACAGCGGCCGGCTTCGTATTTCATCACACATCATACCCACACCAAACTCACTCTCTCTGACACACACACACACACACACACACACACACACACACACACACACAAAACGATACCAATGAAATACACGCGTTTCTTACACTGCAATAACCGAACACTACTGGATATTTCCGCACAAGACGCGATTCAGCGGCACGTATATAGCTAGCGTAATCACAGACATCGGCTTGGACAAGTAAGCTTCGCACGACATTGCATGAAGCCGAACTTTTGGAAGCTGCTATTTCAACGTTGCGACTGGAGCACCGCTGTGATAAATACAACTGTATATCCGAGGGTTATGGCGTAGGGTAACGGTTTAGGCTATAAGGCCATAGGTTCGAATCTTGTGAAAGGTTAAGAAACTGTTTTCTTTCTGTGTATAACCAAAGAAGTTCGATTATTTTTATTGAATCAATTGGTCTAAATGCTCTTTTTTTTTTAATTTCTAATTCTTTCCCGCGTCGTTTTGATCATCGTATTGACTTTATTTGCTCTTCTTTTTCTTCGTAGAATTCTTATTTTGTTTGGAATCTGCCTGTTAGCCCTATAATATGCAACCAAGTGCAACGAGGACTGTTCACGTTAAGGCGGCAGCTCGTGTAGCTAGTGAGAACAGTTTGAAATAACCAATGACAGCGAGAAATTACAGTTTGCTTTTAGCGCTGAAACTGAACTTTTTTTTTTTTTGAGTTGGCTCGTAGAGGTTAGCTTTAATCGCTGTGAAAAAGTTCTGCCACAGTTTGTTGACTGCAATTTTCACAAAATTAAAATTGCACATCACGAGGCTGTGGTTAGCTTAGGGCTCGAGTTTAAATCCAGTGCTACGAAACGTGTCGTCTGCCGCAGTTCAGTCATTGGTCACTTAAAAATCAACTCTCGACAGAGTATCCCGCATTTCCGACAGACCCCACGGCGGCCACTTTCAACATTGCTCCGTGTTATACATTAACAGCATTTGTGTAAAGAAAAAAATGGCTCTGAGCACTATGCGACTTAACTTCTGAGGTGATCAGTCACCTAGAACTTAGAACTACTTAAACCTAACTAACCTAAGGACATCACACACATCCATGGCCGAGGCAGGATTCGAACCTGCGACCGTAGCGGTCGCTCGGCTCCCGACTGTAGCGCCTAGAACCGCACGGCCACTCCGGCCGCCTTTGTGTGAAGACCCACCGTATGTGTGTATCACCTATAAGCGACAAGTAGCCGGAAGCAGAAGTGACAGCACTGTAGCGCTGACAGCCGTCAACTGTCAAGTAAATTTAATCGGACTGTCGTTAACGTGATTTGCGGCTGTTGCGCTCTCCAGCAGCATCTGGTTCCCAAACCACACAGTTTGTTTACGAAACGGGACGCGCGCAAAATTCCTGCGTTCGCGCTATTAAACCGCACACTTCTTCCCTTGTCCCTACGCTTAGTCACGTTGCTTTGTCTAACTACCTAAATAAAAACTTCAGTATCCATAAACATGTTGCAACTCGAAAAGGAAAGTTTCATGCACAGTAGGTAAGCTTATAAGACTTGACGAAATAGGGCAAGCTGACTCCTAAAGGAGCGCACTTATATTTACTCGTACATACTACCTAATGTCTCGGAAAATATTTCTATTAAGTTAATAAGAAATGCTCACAACCTTTTCGAAAACGCTAAGGTAAAAAAAAGAAGGTTTTTCAATAGAGAATGACGCAAAGCCGCCACCAGTTGTATCACAATGCGGCACACTTAGCAACTGCGCTAAGCTGAACTGTAGTAAATGACCATTTTTATGTTCTTACTTTCATATGTTGTTAAGTTACCTTGCAGGCGGCGGTGGCCGAGCGGTTCTAGGCGCTTCAGTCCGGAACCGCGCGACTGCTACGGTCGCAGGTTCGAATCCTGCCTCGGGCATGGGTGTGTGTGATGTCCTTAGGTTAGTTAGGGGACTGATGACCACAGATGTTACGTCCCATAGTGCTCAGAGCCACTTGAACCAGTTAGATTTAATTACGAGGAGTGTCCGTAAAATAAATTTCCCAATTTTTTTTTCACAGTGTATAACATGTTTATTTCATGAATGCGTACATTTTTGAAAAGTTCAGACTTTAACCTATTTTTCTACATAGTCGCCACTGAGGTCAATACATTTTTGCATGCGCTGTACGAGCTTTCGAATTCCCGAGTCAAAAAAATCTGCCGCCAAGCCGCCTGCAGATACCTGAGAACCGCTTCTTCCAGTTCTTCTCTGTCGCCGAAATGCGTTCTACCCAGGTGTTTCATCGTGTCAGGGAAGAGATGGAAGTCACTTGGGGCTAAGTCTGGACTGTAGGGTGTGTGTTTGACAACACCCCATCCAAATTTTGCGATGAGCTAGTTGGTGGCTTTAGCGGTGTGCGGTCGAGCGTTATCCTGATGCAAACGCACCCCCTTGGGCAGCATACCCCTCCTCTTCTTCTGAATTGCAGGGCGCAATTTTTGCAGTGTCTCGCAGTACCCGGCAGCTGGTTGGTTGGTTGGTTTGGGGGAGGAGACCAGACAGCGAGGTCATCGGTCTCATCAGATTAGGGAAGGAAGTCGGCCGTGCCCTTTGAATGGGAACGATCCCGGCATTTGCCTGGAGCGATTTAGGGAAATCACGGAAAACGTAAATCAGGATGGCCGGACGCGGGATTGAACCGTCGTCCTCCCGAATGCGAGTCCAGTGTGCTAACCACTGCGCCACCTCGCTCGGTACCCGGCAGCGTCGATTGTTGTACCGGTGGGCAAGAACTCGCACATCAAAACACTGTTGCCATCACTTTGCCGACACTTTGCGTTTGTTTGAATTTTCGCGACCTCGGCGACTCGGGGTGCTTCCACTGTTTGGACTGTTCTTTGGTTTCGGGTGTGCGGTAGCGCACCCAAGTCTCGTCTCCAGTGACGATGGAGTCGAGGTATTCCTCGCCACGAGTTCCGTGATCTCGAAGTCGTTCTTGGGCCGCTTCAACGCGTTGACGTTTGTGGTCTTCGGTCAACATTCCCGGCACCCACGTCGCGCTAACCTTAGCAATACCCTGGATGCTCCGTCAAATTCTTGCCAGTAGAGGTTTTGCTGACATCAGGGATCATTTCGGAGAGCTCACGAACTGTCACTCTTCGATCTGAGAGCACCGCTGCCTCCACTTTTGCGACTGTTTCGTCAGAGACAGACGGCCGTCCGGAACGCTCCTCATCATGGACGCTAGTACGCCCGTCCTCGAACTCTCTGCACCATTTGCGCACGTGTTGTACGCTCATACACTTGTCTCCATAGGTTTCGCATAGCTGGGAATGGATTTCTGCTGGCGCAATGTTTTTTGCAGACAGGAAACGGATCACCGAACGCAGCTCACACCTGGCGGGCGAAGTGGGCTTCCAAGCCAAGACTGAGCTACGCAGGCAGCTCGCTAGGGAGGGCATTTGGAGTGGGGAAACCAAGGTACACTACAGAAAAGCGGGATCCACCGTAACAACGCTTTTCAGGACTGTAGCGCCATGGGAACCTTATTTTACGGACAACCCTCGTATATCAGTTCCAAGAGAGTCGCGTGTTTGATGGGTCTCAACGTGCCGTTGCTTCAAAACGGTGTACTTTAGTAACATGAAAGTTGCAACACGAAAATAACTGAAAATTACCAATACGACGTTTCCTGCCATTTTATTACCACAAATCGTGCCGATAATTACTTGTGTTCCGCATATCCTCAATGTGCTGGTGCTCAGAAACAGCATATACACTCCTGGAAATGGAAAAAAGAACACATTGACACCGGTGTGTCAGACCCACCATACTTGCTCCGGACACTGCGAGAGGGCTGTACAAGCAATGATCACACGCACGGCACAGCGGACACACCAGGAACCGCGGTGTTGGCCGTCGAATGGCGCTAGCTGCGCAGCATTTGTGCACCGCCGCCGTCAGTGTCAGCCAGTTTGCCGTGGCATACGGAGCTCCATCGCAGTCTTTAACACTGGTAGCATGCCGCGACAGCGTGGACGTGAACCGTATGTGCAATTGACGGACTTTGAGCGAGGGCGTATAGTGGGCATGCGGGAGGCCGGGTGGACGTACCGCCGAATTGCTCAACACGTGGGGCGTGAGGTCTCCACAGTACATCGATGTTGTCGCCAGTGGTCGGCGGAAGGTGCACGTGCCCGTCGACCTGGGACCGGACCGCAGCGACACACGGGTGCACGCCAAGACCGTAGGATCGTACGCAGTGCCGTAGGGGACCGCACCGCCACTTCCCAGCAAATTAGGGACACTGTTGCTCCTGGGGTATCGGCGAGGACCATTCGCAACCGTCTCCATGAAGCTGGGCTACGGTCCCGCACACCGTTAGGCCGTCTTCCGCTCACGCCCCAACATCGTGCAGCCCGCCTCCAGTGGTGTCGCGACAGGCGTGAATGGAGGGACGAATGGAGACGTGTCGTCTTCAGCGATGAGAGTCGCTTCTGCCTTGGTGCCAATGATGGTCGTATGCGTGTTTGGCGCCGTGCAGGTGAGCGCCACAATCAGGACTGCATACGACCGAGGCACACAGGACCAACACCCGGCGACATGGTGTGGGGAGCGATCTCCTACACTGGCCGTACACCACTGGTGATCGTCGAGGGGACACTGAATAGTGCACGGTACATCCAAACCGTCATCGAACCCATCGTTCTACCATTCCTAGACCGGCAAGGGAACTTGCTGTTCCAACAGGACAATGCACGTACGCATGTATCCCGTGCCACCCAACGTGCTCTAGAAGGTGTAAGTCAACTACCCTGGCCAGCAAGATCTCCGGATCTGTCCCACATTGAGCATGTTTGGGACTGGATGAAGCGTCGTCTCACGCGGTCTGCACGTCCAGCACGAACGCTGGTCCAACTGAGGCGCCAGGTGGAAATGGCATGGCAAGCCGTTCCACAGGACTACATCCAGCATCTCTACGATCGTCTCCATGGGAGAATAGCAGCCTGCATTGCTGCGAAAGGTGGATATACACTGTACTAGTGCCGACATTGTGCATGCTCTGTTGCCTGTGTCTATGTGCCTGTGGTTCTGTCAGTGTGATCATGTGATGTATCTGACCCCAGGAATGTGTCAATAAAGTTTCCCCTTCCTGGGACAATGAATTCACGGTGTTCTTATTTCAATTTCCAGGAGTGTATTTATAGCGTTTAAGGTATAAAGTAAAACGCACCGAATATGGGTTTCAAATCAATACGCCAAGTCCCACAAGTTCTGCTTGTGTCGCAGAGGTTCTTATTGGTTCTCTTTTACGTGAAACTTTGGGGAAATATCGCAGAATGTATTTTACGTCTCGCGCAACGAAATGCCTCGTGAACGTGAAATGGCAGGAAGGGACTTCGCCCATGGTATTCTAACACCGTACCATGCTGTCCACGTGTGCAGCTCGCGCTGTACGCCAATGACGCGGCACTGCCTACGCACAGCACGAGCTTTCAGCTTACGCACCGCAGACTCCGGATTGCCTACCACGACCTGGTCCCATGATCGGCGAAGTGGTGCCTGGTCTTCAATACTGCGAAGAGCCAGGTACTCGACGTAGCAAGCCGTCCTGTTCCGTGGACTTGATAGACATCCCGGGTGGAGCTGTGCAGTGGGCTAGCACGACTAAGTACCTGGGTGTCAGCAACGACAGGAGTCGAACGTAGCAGGAACACGACGAAGAACTGAGGGGAAAAGCAGTGGAGGGGCTGCACCAAGCTGTGCCCGCTGCTACACCTTGTGTCCACACTCCTACAGACTTTTAGGTTGTTCTGTACAAGATGCTGCTGTGCCCGGTTCTGAAGCACGCAGCTGTCGCAAGCCTACAGAGGCTGCAAAATCGAGTTCTCAAAATCCTATTTCGCGAGTTACCGAGGATGAGGGGGTCGGACGCGACTTCTACGAGAAGTGTAGGTCACCAATGAACTGCCACATCCGCAACTTCGGCACCTGGGTAAAACGGCACATCTGTTAGCTGAAGAATACATTCTTTGTAACATACTAATGTAACTTTTATTCGTGTGTTTCAGATCGACACCAGAAATGGCAGGTGAAGAAGAAAATTGAAACGGGCAACTGGCGGATCGGTTCATTCGGAGGATGAAAATAAAACTTGCTTATGACCATTATACTGCTGGTCGATTGCTGTTTATCACGTTTATTTCTTCCCCATATTCGTCGATGCTTTCTTAGAAGGTACTAAAGTTGCGATTCGAATTAGCAACAGCCGTTTCAACAGTGCAGCGTATAAATTTTTTCGTTTCTTAAAATGTGGAAATTCACTTCTCGACTTTCCTTAATACCAGTTCGGAAAACCTACTTAAAAACCGCGTTTCTCTGTAAAAGTTCTCCTTAACCCCTGCTTTCTCTGT
Organism: Schistocerca nitens; assembly: GCF_023898315.1. Lineage (NCBI taxonomy): Eukaryota > Metazoa > Arthropoda > Insecta > Orthoptera > Acrididae > Schistocerca > Schistocerca nitens. The sequence goes on from NC_064617.1 coordinate 966,839,662, forward strand.
CAAAAGTCCTATTTAGTCCCTTTTTAGGTTCAAATGGCTCTGAGCACTATGGGACTTAACTTCTGAGGTCATCAGTCGCCTAGACCTTAGAACTACTTAAACCTAACTAACCTAAGGACATGACACACATCCATGCCCAAGGCAGGATTCGAATCTGCGACCGTAGCGGTCGCGCGGTTCCAGACTGTAGCGCCTAGAACGGCTCGGCCACTCCGGCCGGTCCCTTTTTAGGCCTTGAAGTATGAGATCTTTTTGGGCCCTATTTACAGAAGTCGAAAACAGTGAACTTTTGACAAATCCATCTAATGCGATCAAGACAACTGTGAATTAAAAAAAAAAATTGTTGTCAACAGCTCTTGGGAAGTATGCAAATAGCTTTACAATTTTTCTCTTAATTAACAAAAATTTTACGCTGTTGTTGTTGGCGGGAGGAAGTTTAGCAGCAGGGAGCTGGAAAAAATGACTGAAAACTTTTCCCGACAACATCGACTTGAATAATAAACCAACAGGCTACATGGCTACCTTCGGTAGCAGACACACTAACTTTTAATTAACAGCAGCGAAAGCTGAATCTGATTACAGCGCGCAATGAAATTAAAATTGCTGCGGACAAGCAGGGACGCAGATGAAGTGAAACTCCAGCAATAAATTAGCGCTCGCCTTCGCGTAATAACACACTGGGCTCAGATGTTAATCACATATGCAGCTCCACGGTAGCGTGGCGATGATTAAAATCTGACGTACTTAGCGAGAGCGCGACAGGACGGCGTGAAATCTTAATTGTAAACTATAGCCCTCTACGAAATCTCATTAATTTCAGCTCGTTTCCGTAATGACGAATTCTCTCTCTCTCTACACACACACACACACACACACACACACACACACACACACACACATAGAGAGAGAGAGAGAGAGAGAGAGAGAGAGAGAGAGAGAGAGAGAGTGTGTGTGTGTGTGTGTGTGTGAGAGAGAGAGAGAGAGAGAGAGAGAGAGTGAGTGAGAGTGAGAGAGTGAGTGAGAGAGAGAGAGAGAGAGAGAGAGCGAGAGAGCGAGAGAGAGAGAGAGAGAGCGAGAGAGAGAGCGAGAGAGAGAGAGAGAGAGAGCGAGAGAGAGAGAGAGAGAGAGAGAGAGAGAGAGAGAGAGAGAGAGCGAGAGAGAGAGAGAGAGAGCGAGAGCGAGGTAACCCATTTTTCAAAGTCTTACTTCTGAGCGCATCGAGAATTTTACCACTCTGTTGCTTATTCTGGTAAGGTTTTATCGAAGCTTTATCACGTGATACACCTGGCCTCGCTCTTGCTAAGTACAATTGTTAGTACAGAGTATTGTTCTAGAGGCATAATGGCGTACACGTATGGGCTAGACAAACCATATGTAAGCTCTTTAACGGCTGAAACAAGAGAAGGGTTCAGTGTGTATTTATTTATTTATTATCTGTGTGTGTGTGTGAAATCTTGTGGTACTTAACTGCTAAGGTCATCAGTCCCTAAGCTTAAACACTACTTAACCTAAATTATCTTAATGACAAACACACACTCCCATGCCCGAGGGAGGACTCGAACCTCCGCCGGGACCAGCCGCACAGTCCATGACTGTAGCGCCCAAGACCGCTCGGCTAATCCCGCGCAGCTATTTATTATCTTTGTCCTCCTTCGCTGTAACAGTTAAAGGTGGAATGAACAGCACAGATACTGACACAAATATGCTTGTCTGATCGATAGCAAAACTAGAACGTAGACTAAAAAAAAAAAATGACAGAAAAAGGGTAATACTTACCGGTGCATTAACTCTGAAACTAAATTGAAAGTCATGTCCCTGACGGACTACTGTCTGAAGCATTGCGGATGGGTAGTCACGTTTGGCGGAACCGACTTGAAGACGCGAACCGATCGCAAGTGTAAATATCGGAGGAAAAACTCAACAAGAAAACTCCAACATACGAACAAAGCAAACGCGGAAGTATAGACTGAAAAATAAGGGGCGTTACGATAAAAAGAAACAAAGGGCCGCATGCCACAGGTCTAAAATAACCAGTGCCTTGTTGATCCGGGACATGCTTTTTCAGTTACGTCTGGATAACGCGTTTTTTCCTTTGCTGGCGACTTGATAAAACAAACATCACACACTGTAAGTAGGCTGTTTAGGTTTTTATGTTGGTAACGCCACGTAGTGCTCTGTATGAAAATCGCTGACTGCGGTGTGTGCAGTCTGTGGCTGGTTGGAACTCATTGTTGGAATATTCGCTAGTGTAGCGTTGCGCAGTTTGAGATGAGCCGCCAGCAGTGGTGGATGTGGGGAGAGAGATGTTACAGTTTTGAGAGATTACTATGAGCGGACGACCTGGACGTGTGTCCGTCAGAAAAAGGAAATTCGTAAGACTAGATGTCATGAACTGATATATATGACTTTTGAACACAATTAACGTAAATACATTGTTTGTTCTCTATCAAAATCTTTCATTTGTTAACTATGCCGATCAGTAGTTAGTGCCTTGTTGTTGTTGTTGTGGTCTTCAGTCCTGAGACTGGTTTGATGCAGCTCTCCATGCTACTCTATCCTGTGCAAGCTTCTTCATCTCCCAGTACCTACTGCAACCTACATCCTTCTGAATCTGCTTAGTGTATTCATCTCTTGGTCTCCCTCTACGATTTTTACCCTCCACGCTGCCCTCCAATGCTAAATTTGTGATCCCTTGATGCCTCAAAACATGTCCTACCAACCGATCCCTTCTTCTAGTCAAGTTGTGCCACAAACTTCTCTTTTCCTCAATCCTATTCAATACCTCCTCATTAGATACGTGATCTACCCACCTTATCTTCAGCATTCTTCTGTAGCACCACATTTCGAAAGCTTCTATTCTCTTCTTGTCCAAACTGGTTATCGTTCATGTTTCACTTCCATACATGGCTACACTCCATACAGTAGTTAGTGCCTTAAGTAGTTAGAATCTTTTATTTAGCTGGCAGTATTGGCGCTCGCTGTATTGCAATAGTTCGAGTAACGAATATTTTTGTGGGGTGAGTGATTCATGAAGGATAGGTTATTGTTACTCAGGGCTATTCTTTTGCAGAGAGTATTAAATGTCATATTTCGTTGCGCTAAAATATTATGTGTCGGTTTAGAAATGATCAATCAGAATAAGTAAAGAGAAAACTGTGTGAGTACGTTCACAGTTTAAACACACACACACACACACACACACACACAGCGAGTGAACTGTTTCGATAAACGACACAGAAGGAACAGTTGTAATAAAATTTTTTGAGTATACTACTGCGACATATAAAATAACTATCATTGGGTAAACCGCCGATTCGCCCATGTTTGCAAAGTCCGTCTGGGTCAGTAGTCCCAGAGTTGTTTTACAATGTGTCGCAGCGCCATAGCTTTCATGTTGTGTCTAATCGCGGAAGGCTATGCAATTATATGACACGAAATCACATTATTATCGAAACTACGATCATACGCATTCTAACCAAATACGGACGACACAGAAACGAGTAAAAATGATGCAACTGGCAATGTGAAAAGCTGTCACATACACTAGACGGAAAAATAGGAAACATGAAACAACGTTCTCACATGAATGAGGACTTATTCGCATACTGTGTAAGATGTAAACCATGCATGACGGTGATATCAGAGCCATACAACTGTGAACGGTTTGATTGTTCCGTAAGACAGTTTCAACATGTAGTGAAGAATCCTGTACCTACAACTGAATCTTGCAAACAGTGCTCAGAGACGACCACCGAGATGTCGGTTACGATCTCGGAACGCATGCGTTACTGACAGTCTTTGCACTCCTGTTAATTACATAATGTTGTTTATACTGCAGAAGGGCCAGCCGACGTCCGATCACGCACCATTTAATAACTGGCAGCTGTAGGGGATTGCGATCTCGAAGAAAATCTTGGTAGAAAACACGGTATGAGCTCTTACAGAATGGAGAGGGGAATGATCTAGATTTATCCTGCACTGTTCATTCCTCCCTCATCAAACACCTGAGATGTTCGTGGCTACACATACGACGGCCTTACACACGACGTTGGCACGTCGCTTCCCCACATAGTCCGCCAGTTGCCGTTGTGCGATGCTGAACACGCTGGCAACTAACTACAAAATAGGACTGAACGGTTTGCTGCTAAAAAGCGTTAGCTACAGTTTTCCGAGTCTTCAGTAAATCATAAGAAAAAAACCTTTTCAATAAACGGCTGACGGGCGTGTGAGCGTATCGTACGTACGAGGGCAGTTCAATAAGTAATGCAACACATTTTTTTCCTCGGCCAATTTTGGTTGAAAAAACCGGAAATTTCTTGTGGAATATTTTCAAACATTCGCGCTTCGTCTCGTATAGTTTCATTGACTTCCGACAGGTGGCAGCGCTGTACAGAGCTGTTAAAATGGCGTCTGTAACGGATGTGCGTTGCAAACAACGGGCAGTGATCGACTTTCTTTTGGCGGAAAACCAGGGCATCTCAGATATTCATAGGCGCTTGCAGAATGTCTACGGTGATCTGGCAGTGGACAAAAGCACGGTGAGTCGTTGGGCAAAGCGTGTGTCATCATCGCCGCAAGGTCAAGCAAGACTGTCTGATCTCCCGCGTGCGGGCCGGCCGAGCACAGCTGTGACTCCTGCAATGGCGGAGCGTGCGAACACACTCGTTCGAGATGATCGACGGATCACCATCAAACAACTCAGTGCTCAACTTGACATCTCTGTTGGTAGTGCTGTCACAATTGTTCACCAGTTGGGATATTCAAAGGTTTGTTCCCGCTGGGTCCCTCGTTGTCTAACCGAACACCATAAAGAGCAATTTCTTGTCAAAGATTGTTACAGGCGATGAAACATGGGTTCATCATTTCGAACCTTAAACAAAACGGCAATCAATGGAGTGGCGCCACACCCACTACCCTACCAAGAAAAAGTTTAAAGCCATACCCTCAGCTGGTAAAGTCATGGTTACAGTCTTCTGGGACGCTGAAGGGGTTATTCTGTTCGATGTCCTTCCCCATGGTCAAACGATAAACTCTGAAGTGTATTGTGCTACTCTTCAGAAATTGAAGAAACGACTTCAGCGTGTTCATAGGCACAAAAATCTGAACGAACTTCTCCTTCTTCATGACAACGCAAGACCTCACACAAGACTTCGCACCCGAGAGGAGCTCACAAAACTTCAGTGGACTGTTCTTCCTCATGCACCCTACAGCCCCGATCTCGCACCGTCGGATTTCCATATGTTTGGCCCAATGAAGGACGCAATCCGTGGGAGGCACTAAGCGGATGATGAAGAAGTTATTGATGCAGTACGACGTTGGCTCCGACATCGACCAGTGGAATGGTACCGTGCAGGCATACAGGCCCTCATTTCAAGGTGGCGTAAGGCCGTAGCATTACGCTGAAAAATAGTGTTGTGTAGCTAAACGATTGGGGAATAACCTGGTGTATTTCAATGCTGAATAAAACAACCCCTGTTTCAGAAAAAAAATGTGTTGCATTACTTATTGAACTGCCCTCGTACTATAAGGTGCATTGAAGTTACACCACCGCTGACCTTTTTTTTCTCACAAACTAATTACAAGGAAATTGTGAAACTTCTGTCATTTTTCGGTGTAATTTCCTTGCAGCCACACACATTTTTCACGACGTCAAAGCCATGATTCTATGACCGATGTGAACGTTTCTTTAGGAGTTTGGTTTGACCACTGGAAAATCGCTGATAGCGGCGGGGCTGGTGAACGTGCGATAACGCAGAGTGTCTTTCATCATTGAAGACAGCCAAAACTCGCTAGGAGCCAGTATAGGTGCGTTGGGAGTATAGAAAGTCACTTCAATGTCGTCGTCACGAAGGAACTGCAACGTCGCTTTCGCCCCGTGTCGCGGTGCATTGTCTTTGTGAAAGAACACACGTGCAGCCTTTTCTGGCACCTTTTCACGCTATGTTGTAAGGGAGGATGCGCAGGTAACATGGCGCCCTTTGGAGCGCAGTGAGTATGGACTACACCATCGCTGCCCCACCACCATTTTTCAGTATTCGAGGCGCTTATCCGAATTTTTTTTTCGCGGCGAGTGCGCTTCCATTAAGCAGACTGGTGTTTCCTCTCAGGATTGAAAAACGGCATCCTTGTCGCATACATTGTCACAACCTATGAAAAGAAAGTCCGACTCGTGCCGTTACGGCGTGTCAACAGTCCGCGGCAACATGCCACGCGCGCAACCGTCAGCATTCGTGGCACACGTTTAGAGGTCACTTTTCGCGTTTTCATTTGTTCATGCAGGATTGTGTGCGCAGGTCCCACGTAAACACCAGCTTCGAAGGCGATGTGTTATACACTCATTCGGCGATCCTCGAAAACAACTTCCTCCACTAGCTCCAGCATGTTTTCAGTGTGGCTGGTGTCAGACCTAGATCGTCTTGGTTTGTTGCCAAAACGTCGTTCTACCTTTGAACTGTCACACCCACGAACGCACATTCATGAGACCATCACCACATACACCAAACAACTGGCGATGAATTTCAGTCGGTACCACATCACTTAAAGGTAGGAAACGAATGGTTACACGATGTCTTTTTAATTAAAACGTCGCCGATTTTAAGTATCAGAAACGGTCCTCCTCAATACGCTGCCGCTAGGGTTCCGTGCCCCGCACAGTGCTGCCATCTCTGTCACGCGTTCACAATGAGTGCACGCGTATTTTAAAACGAACGGCACCGCTCTACCTGTCTACAGTGCTGAAAAAAAAAAACGCTGGTGTCCTAACTTGAATGCACCGCGTAAAACTACCAATGATCCGGTTACTCTTGGAAGCAATCTTCATAAGTCATCTTGATGTGCATTTACTGTGTGCGATCTGCTTCTTGATGTTCGACTCCCATTCCGCTCTCCATTGTTCCCGCCTGTTAACAATTTTCGTGTCATAGACTGATTCAAAAATTTCGCTCCAACGGCTCATCGTTTCTTTGTCATTATCAATAAATTTAAAGACTTTATGAGCAAACATATTTGCGACAACTTTACGCGCTTGCACTATGCGATAACAAGCTGCACTACTTTGGAGTGGGATGTGACTGTAACTAATCATGTGACCAGGTAGTTCCCACTACATCCGGGACTACAGTTCGCTTTCTCGAGTCATGAACGGCTTACACTTGGCGGTTGAACAGAACGGGACGGAATAGGGCGCGAAAGCCTTGCACAACGCATTTCGAATGTCGGCATTCACACAGTCCGACAACAGACCGGCAAAGGAATTAATGTCAAGATGGCTCGAGAAGAGAATTTTCAAGTCGACTTTGGTGGGGAGCCGGTGGTGTCCTTTAAAGAAACTTTCTGGCAGATTAAAACTGCGTGCCGGACCGAGACTCGAACTCGGGACCTTTACTTTTCGCGCGTAAGTGCTCTACCGACTGAGCTACCCAAGCACGATTTACGACTCGTCCACACAGCTGTAATCCGCAGATACCTGATCTCTTATCTTCCAAACTTTACAGAAGCTCTCCTGCGAAATTTGCGGGACTAGAAGTCCTAGGAGAAAGGATATTGCGGAGGCATGACTTACCCACAGCCTGGGGGATGCTTTCCAGTTTGGAACGTAGGAGATATACTGTGGAAGTAGAGCTGTGAGAACGGGTGGTGAGTCGTGCTTGGGCAGCTTCGTCCGTAGAGCACTTGTCCGCGACAGGCAAAGATCCCCTGTTCTTTACTGTTTCCTTTCTTTTCATTACACACTGCAAATGTTCCTTAATGACGTCCATATCTCTCCCCCGTGTCCTCTTTGAAAATATGCTCAAATATCGGAAAACGAGGAATTAGTCTTTTACAATACTCGATCAAGGAAAACGCCTATGCGGTGAATAAATAAGAATTTAAAATGAGAAAATTTACATTAAATACACTTTTTCAACAATTAGAAAGTCAGCTCTACTGATGGACGAAAGTAACATATTTGGTGTTATTTGATTCATGGAAAAAAGAAAATAGAATACACAATGGGTAAGATATAAAGGTTGTACATTCATATCCCTGCAGTGCACACGACATCATTTGTAACCGTGCCATACTCCTTAAGATCGATACACATTGGACGTCAGCGGGACAGAACGTAAGGCGTCGTCGTTCGTTCCCGCTGGACGGAACGTCAACGAAACGTCACTTGTCGCAACCCAGAACAGAACGCTGAAAGTCAGATGTAATATGCAATACGTGATACAACAATTCAGAATGTAGTGTCAAAATTAAGCAACTAGCGATGAAAAATTTGATTAATTGGCGCAGCAAACTTCATAAAGGATATGCTTAACGAAGTTTGTGTAGCCCTGGCCAAGCGGTTCTAGGCGCTTCAGTCCGGAACCGCGCTGCTGCTACGGTCGCAGGTTCGAATCCTGCCTCGAGCATGGATGTGTGTGATGTCCTTAGGTTAGTTAGGTTTAAGTAGTTCTAAGTCTAGAGGATTGATGACCTCAGATGTTAAGTCCCACAGTGCTTACAGCCATTTGAAGTTCGTCTAGTAAAGTGGTCAGGAACATTTCAAAACATCGACTGATGAGTAGCCAAAGAATAGCGTGTGTGTACTTTTCCTAGCAAATAAATGTCAGTGTTTCGAACGCTTTCGCTATTCTTTCACTTTTGGTCAGTTTACTACACAAACTTCGTTAAGAAAGTCCTCTATGAAGTTTGCTGTGCCAATTAATAAAATTGATCGTTGTTAGTTCCTTAATTTTGACAACACATTCTGCATTTTTGTATCTCGTATGGCATCTCATATTCTCACTTTCACCGTTCTGTTCTGGGCTACGAGAAGTGTCGTTTTGTTGACGTTCCGTCCAGTAGGAACTAACGACATCTACTTACTTTCTGTTCCGTTGACGTCCGGTGACCTTGCGGAGTATGGCACGATTACAAATGATATCGTGTCCACTGCAGGGATGGCCCAGAATGGTCCCGTGTGCGAAAGGGGCGTCTGGTCGCGTGACTCGTGCAGCAGCGGCGCCGGCGGCGGCAGAATGCCTCGAAGAGGAGGGCGGAGGTGGGCCGTCGCGCCCCCACGCCCAAGTGACTCACCCGCACCTGGTGACGTCACCTACCTGCCGCGGAGGACCGCCGCCGACGCCGCCGCCGCGCCCACCGCCTACGCACAGCGACTCGGCAAGCGAAACAGTAGCCAGCATCAACGGTACGCGGTAGCCGTTCCCACGCACCCCACATATATAAATTCAGAAACAAAAAGGGCTGCGTACCACCTGACGTAATGCAACACCTCAAAAATAACGAAAGTGTAGCTGCTGCTGCACTCAAATGTACTAGCCAGCGTTATGGGCGTTATTGCGCTCTGAAAAGGCTTAAGCCCATTTTACGCAAGCTTCTTTCTTATCTTAACTGACTACTCATGGCGAGTGGCCTCTGCAGCGTCCCACGTGTACACTGCGTATCATGTCATTTCTGGAAACCCAGAATCTACTCTGTAGGAATCAACATGGATTCCGGAAACAGCGGTCGTGTGAGACCCAGAGACATGAGACCCAGAAAACATTAGATACAGGCTCCCAGGTAGATGCCATTTTCCTTGACTTCCGGAAGGCGTTCGATACAGTTCCGCACTGTCGCCTGATAAACAAAGCAAGAGCCTACGGATTTATCAGACCAGCTGTGTGGCTGGATTGAAGAGTTTTTAGCAAACAGAACACAGCATGTTGTTCCCAATGGAGAGACGTCTACAGACGTTAAAATAACCTCAGGCGTGCCACAGGGGAGTGTTATGGGACCACTGCTTTTCACAATATATATAAATGACCTAGTAGAGAGTGTCGGAAGTTCCATGCGGCTTTTAGCGAATGATGCTGTAGTATACAGAGAAGTTACAGCATTAGAAAATTGCAGCGAACTGCAGCGGATAGGCACTTGGTGCAGGGAGTGGCAACTGACCCTTAATAGGGAGAAATGTAATGTATTGCGAGTACATAGAAAGAAGGATCCTTTATTTTTATATGATAGCGGAACAAACACTGGTAGCAGTTACTTCTGTAAAATATCTGGGAGTATGCGTACGGAACGATTTGAAGTTAATTGTTGGTAAGGCGGGTGCTAGGTTGAGATTCATTGGGAGAGTCCTTAGAAAATGTAGTCCATCAACAAAGGAGGTGGCTTACAAAACACTCGTTCGACCTATACTTGAGTATTGCTCATTAGTGTGGGATCTGTACCCGGTCGGGTTGACAGAGGAGATAGGGAAGATCCAAAGAAGAGCGGCGCGTTTCGTCACTGGATTATTTGGTAACCGTGAAAGCGTTACGGTCATGTTTAGCAAACTCAAGTGGCAGAATGAGATTTTCACCTGCAGCGGAGTGTGCGCTGATATGAAACGGCCTGGCAGATAAAAACTGTGTGCCCGACCGGGACTCGAACTCGGGACCTTTGCCTTTCGCGGGCAAGTGCTCTACCAACTGAGCTACCGAAGCACGAGTCACGCCCGGTCCTCACAGCTTTACTGCTGCCAGTATCTCGTCTCCTACCTTCCAAACTTTACAGAAGCTCTCCTGCGAACCTTGTAGAACTAGCACTCCTGAAAGAAAGGATACTGCGGAGACATGGCTTAGCCACAGCCTGGGGGATGCTTCCAGAATGAGATGAGTCTCGGTCGGGCACACAGTTTTAATCTGCCAGGCCGTTTCATATCAGCGCACACTCCGCTGCAGAGTGAAAATCTCATTCTGGAAACATCCCCCAGGCTGTGGCTAAGCCAATTCTCCGCAGTATCCTTTCTTTCAGGAGTGCTAATTCTGCAAGGTTCGCAGGAGAGCTTCTGTAAAGTTTGGAAGGTAGGAGACGAGATACTGGCAGAAGTAAAGCTGTGAGGACCGGGCGTGAGTCGTGCTTCGGTAGCTCAGTTGGTAGAGCACTTGCCCGCGAAAGGCAAAGGTCCCGAGTTCGAGTCTCGGTCGGGCACACAGTTTTAATCTGCCAGGCCGTTTCATATCAAGTGGCAGACTCTGCAAGAGAGGCGCTCTGCATCGCGGTGTAGCTTCCTGTCCAGATTTCGGGAGGGTGCGTTTCTGGATGAGGTATCGAATATATTGCTTCCCCCTACTTATACCTCCCGAGGAGATCACGAATGTAAAATTAGAGATTCGAGCGCGCACGGAGACTTACCGGCAGTCGCTCTTCCCGCGAAACATACGCGACTGGAACAGGAAAGGGAAGTAATGACAGTGACACGTAAAGTGCCCTCCGCCACACACCGTTGGATGGCTTGCGGAGTATAAATGTAGATGTAGATGGTCAGCCAGAACATTATCACCGCCAACCTACTATTGATATAAACCCGTCCAGTGATATTCGTCACCTGGCGAGAAATGACTACCAGACACACGCCCGGTACATACAGTATCAGAAAACATGCCGTCCGTGTGTAGCATGGGGAAGGCAGCAGCCGACCTGAGTTTGACCGAGGGCAGATTTTCATGGCTTGGAGGATCGGCTCGAGTGTTTCGGAAAGCGAAGGTGAAATCACGCCCAGACGTCATAGCATTGGTCAGCCACCCCTCATTACAGATGTCGGATGTCATAGGCTGAGGAGACTGGTAAAACAGGACAGGCGGCGAACTGTAGCGGAACTAACTTCAGACTTTAATGGTGAGCGGAGAACGAGTGGGTCTGAACACGCAGTGCACCGAACATTCCTAATGATGGGCCTCCGCAGCCGACGTACGAGGTGCATTCAAGTTCTAAGGCCTCCGATTTTTTTTCTCCGGACTGGAAAGAGATAGAAACATGCGCATTGTTTTAAAATGAGGCCGCGTTCATTGTCAATACGTCCCAGAGATGGCAGCACCGTACGGCAGATGGAATTTTACCGCCAGCGGCGAGAATGACAACTGTTTTAAATACTTAAAATGGCGACGTTTTCCTTCCTTGAACAGCGTGCAATCATTCGTTTTCTGAATTTGCGTGGTGTGAAACCAATTGAAATTCCTCGACAGTTGAAGGAGACATGTGGTGATGGAGTTATGGATGTGTCGAAAGTGCGTTCGTGGGTGCGACAGTTTAATGAAGGCAGAACATCGTGTGACAACAAACCGAAACAACCTCGGGCTCGCACAAGCCGGTCTGACGACACGATCGAGAAAGTGGAGAGAATTGTTTTGGGGGATCGCCGAATGACTGTTGAACAGATCGCCTCCAGAGTTGGCATTTCTGTGGGTTCTGTGCACACAATCCTGCATGACGACCTGAAAATGCGAAAAGTGTCATCCAGGTGGGTGCCACGAATGCCGACGGACGACCACACGGCTGCCCGTGTGGCATGTTGCCGAGCAATGTTGACGCGCAACGACAGCACGAATGGGACTCTCTTTTCGTCGGTTGTGATAATGGATGAGACGTGGATGCCATTTTTCAATCCAGAAACAAAGCGCCAGTCAGCTCAATGGAAGCACACAGATTCACCGCCACCAAAAAAATTTCGGGTAACCGCCAGTGCTGAAAAAATGATGGTGTCCATGTTCTGGGACAGCGAGGGCGTAATCCTTACCCATTGCGTTCCAAAGGGCACTACGGTAACAGGTGCATCCTACGAAAATGTTTCGAAGAACAAATTCCTTCCTGCACTGCAACAAAAACATCCGGGAAGGGCTGCGCGTGTGCTGTTTCACAGAGACAACGCACCTGCACATCGAGCTAACGTTACGCAACAGTTTCTTCGTGATAACAACTTTGAAGTGATTCCTCATGCTCCCTACTCACCTGACCTGGCTCCTAGTGATTTTTGGCTTTTTACAACAATGAAAGACACTCTCCGTGGCCGCACATTCACCAGCCGTGCTGCTATTGCCTCAGCGATTTTCCAGTGGTCAAAACAGACTCCTAAAGAAGCCTTCGCCGCTGCCATGGAATCATGGCGCCAGCGTTGTGAAAAATGTGTACGTCTGCAGGGCGATTACGTCGAGAACTAACGCCAGTTTCACCGATTTCGGGTGAGTAGTTAATCAGAAAAAAAAATCGGAGGCCTCAGAACTTGAATGCACCTCGAAGAATGCGTCTGCCAACGTTGGCACCGCGACGCCGGCAACTACAACTGAAATGGGCACGTGACCATCAGCAGTGGACGCTGGCGCAACGGGAGAGCGTTGCTTGGTCTGATGAATCCCGATACATCATTCTTCATCATGCCGACGGGAGAGGGGGGGGGGGGGAAGACCAGTCGTCGGCGGCTCCATTATCCTCCGGGGAACATTAACGTGGGTATCCATGGGTCCAGTGAAGCTCGCACAAGGCACAATGACAGCCATAGAGTATCGTACACTGGTTGCAGATCACGTAGATCCCTTCATAGACGATCATGTTTCCCGACAGACAGCAGTGGTGTTTTTCAGCAGAACCATGCGCCACGTCCAAAAGGCAGGAGTGTGATGGAGTGGTTCGAGGAACACAGTGACAAGTTTCAATTGACGGTTTTTTTTGGTCATCAGTCTACTGACTGGTTTGATGCGGCCCTCCACGAATTCCTTTCCTGTGCCAACCTCTTCATCTCGAAGTAGCACTTGCAACCTTCGTCCTCAATTATTTGCTTGACGTATTCCAATCTCTGTCTTCCTCTACAGTTTTTGCCCTCTACAGCGCCCTCTAGTACCATGGAAGTCATTCCCTCATGTCTTAGCAGATGTCCTATCATCCTGTCCCTTCTCCTTATCAGTGTTTTCCACATATTCCTTTCCTCTCCGATTCTGCGCAGAACCTCCTCATTCCTTACCTTATCAGCTCACCTAATTTTCAACATTCGTCTATAGCACCACATCTCAAATGCTTCGATTCTCTTCTGTTCCGGTTTTCCCACAGTCCTTGTTCACTACCATACAATGCTGTACTCCAGACGTACGTCCTCAGAAATTTCTTCCTCAAATTAAGGTCGGTATTTGATATTAGTAGACTTCTCTTGGCCAGAAATGCCTTTTTTGCCATAGCGAGTTTGCTTTTGATGTCCTCCTTGCTCCGACCGTCATTGGTTATTTTACTGCCTAGGTAGCAGAATTTATTAACTTCATTGACTTCGTGACCATCAATCGTGGTGTTAAGTTTCTCGCTGTGCTCATTTCTACTACTTCTCATTACCTTCGTCTTTCTCCGATTTACTCTCAAACCATACTGTGTACTCATTAGACTGTTCATTCCGTTCAGCAGATCATTTAATTCTTCTTCACTTTCACTCAGGATAGCAATGTCATCAGCGAATCGTATCATTGATATCCTTTCACCTTGTATTTTAATTCCACTCCTGAACCTTTCTTTTATTTCCATCATTGCTTCCTCGATGTACAGATTGAAGAGTAGGGGCGAAAGGCTACAGCCTTGTCCTACACCCTTCTTAATACAAGCACTTCGTTCTTGATCGTCCACTCTTATTATTCCCTCTTGGTTGTCGTACATATTGTATATGACCCGTCTCTCCCTATAGCTTACCCCTACTTTTTTCAGAACCTCGAACAGCTTGCACCATTTTATATTGTCGAACGCTTTTTCCAGGTCGACAAATCCTATGAAAGTGTCTTGATTTTCTTTAGCCTTGCTTCCATTATTAGCCGTAACGTCAGAATTGCCTCTCTCGTCCCTTTACTTTTCCTAAAGCCAAACTGATCGTCACCTAGCGCATTCTCAATTTTCTTTTCCATTCTTCTGTATATTATTCTTGTAAGCAGCTTCGATGCATGAGCTGTTAAGCTGATTGTGCGATAATTCTCGCACTTGTCACCTCTTGCCGTCTTCGGAATTGTGTGGATGATGCTTTTCCGAAAGTCAGATGGTATGTCGCCAGACTCATATTCTACACACCAACGTGAATAGTCGTTTTGTTGCCACTTCCCCCAATGATTGACGGTATCGCGCCCTAACTCGCCAGGTCTGGACCCGATCGAACACGTCGGAGATGTGACTGAACGTGGTGTGAGAGCTCATTGCCCCATCCCCCCCCCCCCCCCGCCCCGCGGAATTTTTGGGAAATAGGAGACGTGTGTGTGTGTGTGTGTGTGTGTGTGTGTGTGTGTGTGTGTGTGTGTGTGTCAGCGCGCGTGCGCATATATGGTGCGAACTCCCTCGAGTGAACTACAGGGCGTCATTCCTTCCGTACCACGACGCGGCGTCGATGTTATCTGTGCCAAGCTTGGGCTATTAGGTAGGTGGTCATAATATGAGGCTGGTCAGTGTATACGATCCTGGAAATGGAAAAAAGAACACATTGACACCGGTGTGTCAGACCCACCATACTTGCTCTGGACACTGCGAGAGGGCTGTACAAGCAATGATCACACGCACGGCACAGCGGACACACCAGGAACCGCGGTGTTGGCCGTCGAATGGCGCTAGCTGTGCAGCATTTGTGCACCGCCGCCGTCAGTGTCAGCCAGTTTGCCGTGGCATACGGAGCTCCATCGCAGTCTTTAACACTGGTAGCATGCCGCGACAGCGTGGACGTGAACCGTATGTGCGGTTGACGGACTTTGAGCGAGGGCGTATAGTGGGCATGCGGAAGGCCGGGTGGACGTACCGCCGAATTGCTCAACACGTGGGGCGTGAGGTCTCCACAGTACATCGATGTTGTCGCCAGTGGTCGGCGGAAGGTGCACGTGCCCGTCGACCTGGGACCGGACCGCAGCGACGCACGGATGCACGCCAAGACCGTAGGATCCTACGCAGTGCCGTTGGGGACCGCACCGCCACTTCCCAGCAAATTAGGGACACTGTTGCTCCTGGGGTATCGGCGAGGACCATTCGCAACCGTCTCCATGAAGCTGGGCTACGGTCCCGCACACCGTTAGGCCGTCTTCCGCTCACGCCCCAACATCGTGCAGCCCGCCTCCAGTGGTGTCGCGACAGGCGTGAATGGAGGGACGAATGGAGACGTGTCGTCTTCAGCGATGAGAGTCGCTTCTGCCTTGGTACCAATGATGGTCGTATGCGTGTTTGGCGCCGTGCAGGTGAGCGCCACAATCAGGACTGCATACGACCGAGGCACACAGGGCCAACACCCGGCATCATGGTGTGGGGAGCGATCTCCTACACTGGCCGTACACCACTGGTGATCGTCGAGGGGACACTGAATAGTGCACGGTACATCCAAACCGTCATCGAACCCATCGTTCTACCATTCCTAGACCGGCAAGGGAACTTGCTGTTCCAACAGGACAATGCACGTCCGCATGTATCCCGTGCCACCCAACGTGCTCTAGAAGGTGTAAGTCAACTACCCTGGCCAGCAAGATCTCCGGATCTGTCCCCCATTGAGCATGTTTGGGACTGGATGAAGCGTCGTCTCACGCGGTCTGCACGTCCAGCACGAACGCTGGTCCAACTGAGGCGCCAGGTGGAAATGGCA
Source organism: Schistocerca nitens (assembly GCF_023898315.1). Taxonomy (NCBI): domain Eukaryota; kingdom Metazoa; phylum Arthropoda; class Insecta; order Orthoptera; family Acrididae; genus Schistocerca; species Schistocerca nitens. Next base: position 966,856,025 of record NC_064617.1, read on the forward strand.
TGGCAAGCCGTTCCACAGGACTACATCCAGCAGCTCTACGATCGTCTCCATGGGAGAATAGCAGCCTGCATTGCTGCGAAAGGTGGATATACACTGTACTAGTGCCGACATTGTGCATGCTCTGTTGCCTGTGTGTATGTGCCTGTGGTTCTGTCAGTGTGATCATGTGATGTATCTGACCCCAGGAATGTGTCAATAAAGTTTCCCCTTCCTGGGACAATCAATTCACGGTGTTCTTATTTCAATTTCCAGGAGTGTATTTTCTGTGCTCAGTCTCGCCTATCACGATTCGTCGTTTATGTCTTCACGTGAGGGTCAAAAAATGCGTGTTCCGAGAGCTATCTGCTATGCAGTTTGACATCTGAATGGTGAAAGAGATGTTGTGGGAAACCATTCTCCATACAAAAGGCCGAAATGTAGTAACAGAATTAAGGAACTAGCAATGAGAATAGAGTTTATCATTCGTCTTCATCAGTGTTCTGCCCACCTGGTAGCTCTCCACGTTCTCGTGTCTTCTGCCATCGCCTTCAAGTCCGCGTAGTTTCCGTTTCCCTTTCTGTCGTCTATGATCCACCTTCTTCTCAATCCGGCCACGAACTATTCCTTCCAAAGCGCCCATTAGCACGCATTCTCGCGCAACAGCCAGTTCTTCCTTTCTTTTATCCTCTCCTTTCGCCATCCCTTTCCAACACACTATCTCTGCTCACTCTTTTCGTCCAGCTTATTTCCTCCATTCTCCTCCACATCCACATCTCAAATGTTTCTAGCATTTTTCATCCTCTCGTCTCATTGTCTATGCTTCTGTCCCACAAAATGTCACATTCGAGACAAAACACTTGCCAAGCCTTTTCCTCAGATCATTATCCGATTTGCCACATAATAACCTTATCTTTCTACTGAATGCCTCCTTCGCTATGGCAATGCAAACTTTCGCGTCCTGATATCTCAAATCCACAAATGCTCTTACTTGCCTATTAACAATTTCTCCTATCTTAATATTTGTCAGTCCTTTTACTATGCTGATCGCCATTCTCTTTGTTTTTGCTGTACTGATTTTCATCCCATATTCCACACAAGCTTCACTGAGATCTTTTAGAGTTTTATGTACAGTTAGTTCGCCTTCTGCCAGTAATATCATGCCATCAACAGATCTTATACGTTCTATTCTCTTCTTACGCTTTTTCCATTTAACTCTTTCGCAGTAATCTCTTCCAGGAATAAGCTGAACAATAAAAAGGGGAGGTGGAGGAAAAATTACCTTGTCTAATGCCTCCTCCAATGCTGTTTTTCATTCCTATATTTCATTTCAAATCCTTATTCTTTATTTTCTGTTGTAAATATATATCTTGTACTAGTGGTCTCCCCCTTCCTCGGAAAGAAGCTGAATCGCTTGGACCACAATTAACGCTGGCGGGTACTGAGAGACTCTGAAGAAACTCAAAACGGGGAATTCATAACCGGAGAAGAGGAATGTTGAGCAGGGGCGTACACATTCTCCATGACAACGCTCGCCCACACATCGCTCGGCAAACCGTTGCTCTCCTACAACAGTTTTCAGTGGAACATAATCACCCACCCACCCACCCGCCCACCCTTTAGTACTGACTTGGCGCCCAGTGACTATCACCTGTTCCCTACGTTAAAAGAACATTTGGCCGGAAGGTGATTCAGCTCCGACGACGAGGTGAAAGAAGAGGTTCGTAACTTTCTGACCAGCATGACGGCGAGCTGGAATTATATGGACATACAGAAACTGCCACAGAGTCTACAAAAATGCATCGACAGAAATGGTGATTATACGAGGGCCGTTCAGAAAGTAACCTCCGGTTGATTTAAAAAAATACACCAAGTTAAATAAAAATATTTTAATATATACATCTTACAACTACATCTTTGCACTATTTTTCTACATAGTCTCCATAGCGATTGAGGCACTTATCGTATCTCTTCACAAGCTTTGAAATTCCTTCTGCATAAAAATCACCCGCTTGTGCCTGGAGCCAGCCTGTGACCGCATCTTTGAGCTCTTCGTCGTCATCAAACCGCTGTGACCCGAGCCATTTCTTCAAATGCATGAAGAGGTGATAATCACTTGGCGCCAGGTCTGGGCTGTAAGGTGGATGGTTGATAACGTCCCACTTGAAGGACTCAAGAAGGGCCGTTGTTCTGCGAGCAGAGTGAGGACGGGCGTTATCGTGCAAAAAAACGATACCGGAAGTCAGCATACCACGGCGTTTGTTCTGTATAGCCCGTCGTAACTTTTTTATTGTTTCACAGTACACGTCTTGATTAATGGTCGTACCACGTTCCATGAATTCAACCAACAACACCCCTTTGGCATCCCAAAACACCGTTGCTATCAGTTTTCTGGCAGAAAAATCTTGCGAGGCTTTTCTTGGTTTGGTAGGCGAATTTGAATGTGCCCACATCTTTGATTGTTCTTTTGTCTCAGGGTTCACGTACTTAATCCAGGTTTCGTCACCGGTCACGATTCTGTTTAACAATGGTTCTCCTTCGTCCTCATAACGTGACAGAAAGTCTAATGCAGAGGCCATTCTTTGAGCTTTGTGCTGGTCGGTAAGAATTTTGGGCACCCATCGTGCACAGAACTTACGGTAACCCAATCTTGCTGTCACTATCTCGTACAAGAGAGTCTTAGAAATCTGTGGAAAACCAGTAGACAACTCCGACATTGAGAAACGTCGATTTTCACGAACTTTTGCATCAACTATCTGAACGAGTTCGTCAGTCACCAATGATGGTCTACCACTCCTCTCTTCATCACGAACGTTTTCTCGTCCACTTTTAAATAAACGTACCCATTCACGGACAACTCCTTCACTCATAACTCTTGGTCCGTACACGGCACAAAGCTCACGATGAATAGCTGCTGCAGAATATCCTTTGGCTGTAAAAAACCTTATGACAGCACGCACTTCACATTTGGCGGGGTTTTCTATTGCAGCACACATTTCAAACTGCCACAAAAACTAAACTAGCGCAGGTACGACGTTCACTCGACCACGGCTTGATGCCGACTGACCTGTTGAGTGCGTGAACGCACAGATGGCGTCGCTACTCCCCCCACAACCCGCACTGTGACCAATCGGAGGTTACTTTCTGAACCGCCCTCTTATGTTGAAAAATTGCTAAACGTTCAAGTTGTAAACTGATGTAAAGCATTGTAGAAACAAACAGGTCTATGTACTTATAAAAAAATAGGAGACCTTACTTTTGGGATTACCCTGGTATTTAAATTTATTTACTCGCTCTATTTTTACCTATTTGTGTTTCTATGAATTTTGGCGCATTTTTTATATTTGTCATGAATTTTGTTTTTTCAGTTGAAATTTTGAGACCATTTCTGTTTCTTATTTTTTCCAGAGGGTGTATGTGAATAACTGCTTCTGTCAGTTTTTCTGAAAGTATTGCAAAATCATCCGCAAAAGCCGAGCACTTTAACTTAATTCCATATGTTTTCCTTCCCAGAGTTATTGGTTCAATTTTGAGATTTTTTAGCTCCGAATTCCAGATCATTACATTTTTTTCCTGGAACACAATTAAACAGTAAAGGAGATAAATCATCACTTTGTCTAACACCAGTTTTTATTTCAAATGGCTGAGATACTTCTCCCATAATTCTGACTTTAGATACTGTACCTGTTAGTGTTTCACATAGTGTTTCATATTTGCTAATTTTGATTTAACATCAAATTCTCTAATGACCTTACCTATTGTTTCTCTGTCTATACAATCAAATGCTTTCTTGAAATCAATAAATGACACTATTGCTGGTTAAGATTCTGCGGCGAATCATTCACTTTAAGTTAAAAATTTGTTGTGCGCAGGATCTTCCCTTTCGAAAACCACCCTGATACTCTCCCAGTTGTTTGTCGAAAGTATCTACCACTCTGTTCAGGAGAATTTTTCATGGCATTTTCTATGTCTCCCTTTTTATGTAGCGGGTACATTCATGCTGTTTTCCATTCAACTGGAATCTTTTCAGTTTTCCACATGTTCTCAACAAGCATCCTTTATGATTTTTGGTTCTGACCACTTCAATAATTCTGCTGTAATGGAGTTTTTACCACTTGCTTTATTGTTTTTCAGAGTTTTGATTATGAACTACTGTTGCTATCCCCCTTCGAGCAAGAAATGAAAGGAAAACGACGCACGTTAACGCTTGATGATTATAAATTTGCTAACAATGGTAAATACATTTAAGCAGCACAATAAAAGGTGCCCGGTGGGTCCGTCATTCGGTTTCGTCACATATCGGATTTGTCCGGAAAACTGGTTGTCGACTTTCCCGTTTTCCTTTCTGCCAACGCCAGCGACCTAACAGCTGTAGTGGCAATACTGCGTGGTGGAGCTAAACGCTGCAGTTTCAGTTGGTAGCACCGAGCGCCGATTACGTCAGCATTTCCCCACCGCAAACACCGGTCTCGTCATTCAGATTTTTGTCCATCGTTTTCAGCAACTATGTTTAATGAATACCGATGTGAAGAAATAGGACACTAGCTGCTTTAAGAATTGTTTTTTTTTTTTAACACAACTGGCGTGCTATTTCTTCACATCGGTAATATTGTTATTTCATTCACACCGTAACTCTCCCCCCCCCCCCCTCCCCCGCTGAGCAATCGGACTACTACTTTTGTACCACATATACTTTTTTGACATACTCAAAAGAAAGATTGACGTGATGAAGTAGTAAGACTCCTTCACATAGTGAAAATAAAATTATGTTCTACCAGAATTTCAAAAGAACAACTTCAAATGTTTACCGTAAATTGCGAAAAAAAATCAATATAAAATAAAGATATAGGTCTCGATATTCCCATTTTGATATCGGCATATCGGGAAAAGACATCGCCTATATACCGGGTGATCAAAGAGTCAGTATAACTTTGAAAACTTAATAAACCACGGACTAATGCAGACAGAGGGGTAAAAATTGACCCACATGCTTGGAATGACATGGGGTTTTGTTAGATGCAGGATAGCGCTCCGCCCCATATTGCTAGACGCGTGAAAGATCTCTTGCGCGCGCCGTTTGGTGATGTTCGTGTGCTCAGCCGCAACTTTCGTCATGCTTGGCCTCCCAGGTCCCCAGACCTCAGTCCGTGCGATTATTGGCTTTGGGGTTACCTGAAGTCGCAAGTGCATCGTCTTCGACCGACATCTCTAGGGATGCTGAAAGACAACATCCGACGCCAATGCCTCACCATAACTCCAGACACGCTTTACTGTGCTGTTCACAACATTATTCCTCAACTACAGCTATTGTTGAGGAATGATGGTGGAAATATTGAGCATTTCCTGTAAAGAACATCATCTTTGCTTTGTCTTACTTTGTTATGCTAATTATTGCTATTCTGATCAGATGAAGCGCCATCTGTCGGACATTTTTGAACTTTTGTAATTTTGTTGGTTCTAATAAAACCCCATGTCATTCCAAGCATGTGTGTCAATTTGTACCTCTCTATCTACATTATTCCGTGATTTATTCAGTTTTCAAATTTATACTGACTTTTTGATCACCCGGTATATCGATATTTTTTGGAAAAAATTCCAACGTGTAAGGGGGTGCATTCACGTATGACCACCTCTTCTGCGTGTCTTTTTTTTTTTTTTTCGGACAGTGTATACTGGACGCTTTACGGGCCTGTAGATGGACGCACCTCGCACTATTCAAGGTCTGAGTCGCGGCAACGTTTCGCGCAGTGGTGCGGCCATCTTGGCGCGCAGCTTCGCCAGCAGACAGAGAGCAGCCACTGTCCTGGGTTACATACGGCTCTGATACTGCTGGAGCCTCCACATGTGGTCCAGGGTGACGTCACTACGTGGACCGCCTACGGAGACAGCTTCAAGGTCTTCAGCCTCGCAGACACACATCCCACATCATCTACCTACTCGCTACTAACAATACGTAAGTTCTGAAAACACGCCATCCTGCAGTGAATGAATCAGTACCGTTGCGTTATAATTTCTGGCAAATCTACAAGACTCGTAGAAACGCGGGGTACGGGGGAACGTGTAAGATCACTCAGCGCACAGTACACAGCTGGCAACCGTGGCTCCTCCCCCCATTTATGTTTATCGTGAATATGGTGTAGGGGAACGGCGGGTGTTATGGACCATTTAAGGAAAAATGTAAATTACAAAATATATTTGTAGCTTAACTCAGTTATGAGCGAAAACATTTTCCAATTTCTTTCCTCTAAATAATAAAAATATATTTAGCAATACGAGTATATGAAGGGAACATAAGACAGAATGTAATTAGAATTAACCTTGCATATTGGCCATTTTAAAAATTGGCGGGTAGTATGGGCCACACCAATATGATAATGTTTGTAAATTAAAAACATTGTTTTGAATAAAAGTTTAATTGTTTAATACTACACACAATGTATAACATATTATAGCTCATTTACAGTATGAGTTATTTAGCTTACAGAGATCAAAAAAAGTAAGGAACTAAGTCGTCAGAATACAGTTTTCCTCATAGCTTTCTCCACACAGAACACCTTTTACATCTACAACGTCTTGAGAAGTGCTTGGTGTAGGACTGTCATTTCGAAACATTTTGATTTGTTCATTTGTCTTTTTCTTATTCACCATCGTTTGTTCTTGTTCTGAACATTTCATCTGTCTCTTTTTCTGTGTGCGTTTTCCTTTCGCTCTTCTGAATCTTTCTTGTCTGTCAGCATATTTTTTATTAGAGTTGAAGTCAATATTTCGCTTCTCTCTTCCCTTCTTTTCCGCCATATCAACCTCTTTTTGCTGGAGGAGGGCAAAGGCAACACCTCTTTTAAAAAACTTGCAAAATCAGAATGTTCATTTGAGTTTAGTGCACTGGGGGAAGTGGTGATCTCTCCAGAAGTGATTCTACCTGGCAAGCAGGCTGAGGGGGGTTCTCTCTTAAGTGTCGGCATAGTATCCTTTTAAAAAAAAATTAAAAAAATTGAAATGAGTCCGTGGCCCAGACCACCCGAATGTCGCATGGCCCATACTACCCCACTCACACTGATATGAAAACATGGTTACAGCAAACGAAATGCAATTGTCACTGTGTTATATTAATAGAGTAAACTAAATAACAGCCGGCCGGAGTGTCCGTGCGGTTCTAGGCGCTACAGTCTGGAACTGAGCGACCGCTACGGTCGCAGGTTCGAATGTTGCCTCGGGCATGGATGTGTGTGACGTCCTTAGGTTATTTAGGTTTAAGTAGTTGTAAGTTCTAGGGGACTGATGACCTCAGAAGTTAGGTCGCACAGTGCTCAGAGCCATTTGAACCATTTTGAACTAAATAACAGCTCTGATTTCATAAGTATATTCTTGCCTGTAAATATTCAGAGTGATTTTAAAAAGTATTCGAGGCAAAACTTGTTGGAGCGCACACAAACAATAATCACTCACAGACGATACGACACTGGGAATCAAACAGACTGCACATGGCGAAATGGCGCTGGCGGCAAAGATTACACTGCGTACTGTGCTGCTACCTAGTAGTGAATAGCTGAAATACCAACTGGCCCGTACTACCCGCTGTTCCCCTATTTGTTCTGTAAATTTTAAGATATTAAGTGTTAATTAGAAATGTAATACGTACTACGCCTTCTATTAATTATTCTGTATTATGATGTAATTATTCTGTGTTAAGGGGCTCCGGAACGCCCTATACTTGCAATGTTAAAATAACGCTTATAAATTACATCTTTCCTCACAAAGTATTTGAGGTAGGAAGTTGAAATTTTTACAGATTATTTATTGGAATATGGGCTACAACTTAACACAGGGATTTTACAAAATTTTAGTTCAGTTATTAAAGATGATTTTTTTCAATTGTAATGAAAATTCACAACATTTTTTGCAATTTTTTATTTATATATTCAAAAATATAGTTTTTTGGAAAAAGGCTGTGTTAAATTATGCAGAAGGTACTGTGTAACATTTACTGAAAGTTTGAAACAAATATGTTTGGAAGATCCTTAGAAAACATGTAATTAGTATGAGAAAATAAAAGTTTTGGGAATTGAGCGACAAAGATTGGATTAACTTTTTAGTGCATTCCAGGTCCATAGGATGGATTATCTTCATCCTCTGCAAACTCCTCCTCCAGCTTCCTCTTGTTCCTCCTCCTGTTTACTCTTGCTTGTATTTCTAGACTCTTTACAGCCCTGTCTGCAGCCCGAAGGCGTTCCTTGTCTAAAGCAAGCATCGCTCGTACCATGTTAGAACCTATCTTCATTCCCATATTTCTAAATACCTTTGGCTTTCCAACATTTCTCCTTTTCTTAAAAGCCTTCAGAGGATTTCTAATAACTTTACTTTTACTCATTATTATACTTCAACAAAACAGAGACTCAAGAAACAGAATTAATTACGAATATTTTCGAGATGACGACAGAGTAAATAAACATGAAACAATCGACAATCACACCAGCGATATATATTGAACCATCACAGGTTAACCACAACACATACTTTATCTCACATCACTAAAATGTACCTGATGAACACGGACGTTAATAATAACACCATTTGACAGCAGTTTAACAGCGCCACAGTGGGTCACGCCCATGTAGAACACATTTCAAAAAAAATTTAAAAATAGTTGTAGTCTTCGGAATTGAATAAATTATATATCTATTAAAAGGTAATAGTCTGCAGATTCAGAAAACGCAAAAAAGTAAAAATTGAACTTTTCATGATTTTGAGCCTTTCCGGAGGCCCTTAATGCCTTTATTGAAAGTTGGGAAAAGCAATATCGTTGGCAGAGACCAAAAAATTCGTGTAACAGCGCTGTCTCTGGACGCGAGTGTGATGTTGGAGCAGAGCGCGCGCAGGAGACTGACTTTATTGTGAGACGTGAGAGTTAAGTGTGCGTGTGCTGTAGTAGCTGTATGAAGTCCGGCCCTATGTTAGCCGGAATGGTTACTAGCGAGCCACCAAGAGCATGAATAGCGTGGGCAGATGTAATATCAAGATCTCGCTTCACAGATTGTAACTACTGATTAAGGTAGGCCCTCAATAGTACACGGAGCAACGGGGGCATTGTCGACGACAGCGAAGATGACGGCTCAACATCTTCATTTTCATTCACGTTTGAAACTTTGTGAAGCATTACCCAGCGGCATAATCTGAGTGACTTAAGTTGAATAACAAGTAAGATTTGCAAAACTCTAGGTCCCTAATCTTGCCATTATCCTCAGTTATTGTCACTTATTATTGAATTTCCGAGTGTCATCGTCTAATAAAAGACTATCATTGCCAATTTTGTTTGCTTGTTGAAAGATAACTGGAAGTAATTAATAAGAAAGCCACAATAAGTTAACTGTGTTGTTCAATAAAGTTCAGAGGTAAAATTATTCTTGTTAATTTAAAAAATGAATGTAAAGCAACTTAAAAGTAATTTTTTGGAATTTCAAGTCTAAGAAATGAATGAGTTTATATATTTCATCTCTGTTTCTATTATAATAATGCTGTTTTGTGCCGGCTTGATTCGTATTTTGGCGTTCCTGATCTATCGAAGCCAACAGTTGCTTATTCAAACCAGTAAATTTTCTTAGTAATTACAACCCATTCGAAGTACGTAGTCTGGAAATCCACAAATCTAATGAACGAAAGTAAACGTTAATCTGAGGTTACGTAAATTAATGCCACAACAAAGAAGAGCTACCTCCAGTCAATCATTTACTCGTCAATAACGAATTTAAATATCTTTTCCCAAATAACGTATCTGAGTATTGACCATACAAGGTAACTGCTTTCTTTTTTCATCATTATTTCGTAGCGTATTGGGTTATCAGAATCGTATATCAACCTTCTATTGCAACACGCACAGGCAAAGAGTTACACATTCATTGCTGTCCGAATTATTGCTTAGGTATCGAACAGACTGTGCCCATGCGGGTAGGCGACAAAATTAATTAATTTCTGTATTATTTAACTTATATTTGTTACAGATTCTGAGTCACGTGGTATCTTTTTTTGTCTCTCCAGCCACGTTTTCACTGTTCAACTGGACTCATTTCGAAGCGGGACTCACCAGTTATGATAATACTACTCCAGACAAAGAGATTCCAGGCCGAAGACGGATTCTGACGATCTAACGCGCCAAATGGACGGAATTAGTCAAGATATCGCTCAGAAGGACATGCTATATCTCTATCAATCAGTGCCAAGCCGGTTAACTGCTTGCGTAAAGGCCAGAGGTGGACGAATGCTTTACTGATTTGCTCAATTTGTGAAGCTCTTTCTCTGTGACGAAGCACCCGATTTTTCTGAAATTGTAATCATTTGTTTGTCTGTACATATACATCAAATCAACTGATTTGCATTTCACTTCCTTTGTGGTGCGTCGTTTTTTTTCTGTTTTAGAGTGGATAAACCGGTCGCGGATGAACCGGAGATTTTTTGGTATTTTTTTTGTTTTTTACTTCAGTGCATTCGTGCTTCAAAGTCATGCGTAGAATATTGGTATCCTCCTTAATCTCTTCCCGTGAGCCGGCAGCTGTGGCCGAGCGGTTCTAGGCGCTTCAGTCTGGAACCGCGCGACCGCTACGGTCACAGGTTCGAATCCTGCCTCGGACATGGATGTATGTGACGTCATTAGGTTGGTTAGGTTTAAGTAGTTCTAAGTTCTATGGGCCTGATAACGTCAGATGTTAAGTCCCATAGTGCTCAGAGCCATTTGTTCCCGCGAGATATATGGCTGGGAATGACGCAAGACGTCTACCATTTTGTTAAGTGACAGTGCTATTTTGTTTTTATCCTCGATCGCAGTTTCCACGGTTGTGGAAACTCACGATACAGCAAGACAAATTGTAATAAAACTCTCTTTCGTTAAACGTCTACGCAAACAACGTCCTTCATTTTGTCAAATATGGCGTCAATCAAAATTTCTCTCACGTCAAACACGCGCACCAAAACGTCGATCAGTGCCGCACACAGTCAAATATTTGCCAAACATAAGGAAGTTTGCTAAATAGTTTGATCGTGTACGGGGGTTGGAGGTGTCGTAAAACGACGTAGTGCACGCCCAATCTCTGCAAGTATCTTACGCAAACAAAGTTAAAAACGAAAATACTTGAAACTGTCACGATAAAGTGTCCGCATAATAGTAGGTAGGTAAGCGGCGCAGTGCTTTAGCACGCCTGGTATGTGATGAGAGAAAAGTTGGCAGCAGGAGCTCAGAGCGGTATACAATACGCCCTGTGCGAGTCTCGTTACAGAGTAGCGATACAGACGAGTAGAGAGGGCAGCGTTCTCTGCTGCGAAGCGATAGCGCCTGCGAGGGGAAGGCAATGGAATGCAACGGAACACGTGCGAAGTCTGCGCCGGCGCCGTATGCCACTACACGTCACAGCCCACGCCTCTACCGGCTGGCGCGCAAACCACAACGCGGCAGTCTGAAGTAGCGCACGTGGGGCAGCTGGGCGCGAGCTTATGCAGCCACATTTAAATCAGCTGCCATTCGCGACCTTGAACGCTCTCGTCTGTTAACCCAACAACAGGAGCTCTCTACTGGCATTATCGACTCCCACTGCTAACACCACTTCCGCTGCACAGTACTGTGTCGGTCAATGATGCGAAAATTTCGACTATTTAAAGAAAAAAGTGTAGTTCCGGCTCTAACTGAAATTAAGAACTGGTTTTTTATCTATTTAGAAACAATAATGTATGTACGAGGGGGTGTAAAAAACTGGATTTTTTTTTTTGCATTTTAATGCGTTCGCGCTTGAGATGCGTGTGGGTAGTACCGAAGAGGTCTGACCTTGAGAGACTTGTTACATACACTTACAGCGAAAATGTCCTTAACTCATTGGAGGCAACTGACGCATTCTGTGACCTGTCAAAGGCGTTTGACTGTGTGAATCACAGCATGCTTTTAAGTAAATTAAAATATTATGGCGTCACTGGTAGTGCTGCAAAGTGGTTTCAGTCATATCTTACTAATAGAAAACAAAGGCTGTCATTACGTAACACTTCAGCAGTAGGCAATCAGACACCACATGACTGGGAAGAAATTACATGTGGTGTTCCCCAAGGTTCCATACTAGGTCCACTACTGTTTCCTGTGTATATTAATGACCTGCCATCTGTTACATTGCCAGATGCCACGTTTGTCTTATTTGCAGATGATACAAACATTGCAATGAATAGTAAATCAAATATAAATTTAGAAAGGGCAGCTAATCAAATTTTTACTGACACTAATAAGTGGTTCATAGCCAATTCACTGTCATTAAACTTTGAAAAGACCCACTATATGCAGTTCAGAACTTGCAAGAGATTTCCTTCTGGTGTGTGTATAAAAAAAATATGATGACATGGAAATAGGAGAAGTTGAGAGTGTAAAATTCTTGGGATTACAAAAAAATGGCTCTGAGCACTATGGGACTCAACTGCTGTGGTCATTAGTCCCCTAGAACTTAGAACTACTTAAACCTAACTAACCTAAGGACATCACACACATCCATGCCCGAGGCAGGATTCGAACCTGCGACCGTAGCAGTCGCACGGTTCCGGACTGCGCGCCTAGAACCGCGAGACCACCGCGGCCGGTTCTTGGGATTACAACTTGATAATAAATTCCGTTGGGAGCAACATACTAACGTACCGCTAAAGCGCCTAAACAAGTCTGTGTTTGAAATGCGAATAATGTCAGACATAGGAGATATACATATAAAAAAACAGTGGCATATTTTGCTTATTTTCACTCCATTATGTCATACGGTATCATATTTTGGGGTAATTCCACAAACAGAGAAAATTTTTTTAGAGTACTGAAGGGTATAATAAGAGTAATGAGTAGTGTAAATCTAAGAACATCATGTCGAAACCTATTCGAAGAATTGGGCATTTTAAGACCAGACTGCGACGGTCATCGGTCCCGGGCATTTTAACCACAGCTTCTCAGTATATTTATTCCTTAATGAAGTTTGTTGTAAATAAGACATATCTTTTTCCAACTAAATGCTTAGTACACAATATCAATACTAGGAATAAGAAAAATATACATAAAGATTTAAAATCACTTACTCTTGCCCAGAAAGGAGTCCACTATTCGGCAACGCATATTTTCAATAAGTTACCAGCACCCATTAAGAGTTTAGTTTCAGACAAGGCACAATTTAAACATAATTTAAAAGAATTTTTGGTGGCCAACTCCTTCTATTCCATCCATGAGTTACTCAACAAGTGCAGTAGACCATTTTAATGAAAATTTATTATACTTTAATTTTTGACAATACTTGGTTGTAATAGCCAAGAATCTAGCAAATGTCTTAATAACGAATTTAATGAAACAAGATGTAAGCATTAAACCTGTAAATATTAGGAGTTTAAATTTAATTCATGTACATAATTTTACTGTTTACTGACCGAGGATCATTAAAATTAATGAAACTGAAGTTTTTCTAATTACATTTTTGTAATTTGTTTATCTGACGTGTTCCACACCCAGGAGGATTCCCTCTTTTATGGGTCTATGGAATGAATAATTAATCTAATCTACTCATACGCGTCATTCGCCTGGCGGTACGCAGTTGGAGGGATGCAGGGAAAGTGTTATGGGCGTGTTCACTGTACCCAACATGGATCTGAAGTTACAGCAGCGCGCGTCAGTTAAATTTTGCGTCTTTCTTGACAAAACTCCATCACAAACATAGGAAATGTTGCAGCAAGTCTACAAAGAGCAAGCCATGGGGAAAACATGTTTTTTTGAGTGGCATAAACTACACTCCGGGAAATTGAAATAAGAACACCGTGAATTCATTGTCCCAGGAAGGGGAAACTTTATTGACACATTCCTGGGGTCAGATACATCACATGATCACACTGACAGAACCACAGGCACATAGACACAGGCAACAGAGCATGCACAATGTCGGCACTAGTACAGTGTATATCCACCTTTCGCAGCAATGCAGGCTGCTATTCTCCCACGGAGACGATCGTAGAGATGCTGGATGTAGTCCTGTGGAACGGCTTGCCATTCCATTTCCACCTGGTGCCTCAGTTGGACCAGCGTTCGTGCTGGACGTGCAGACCGCGTGAGACGACGCTTCATCCAGTCCCAAACATGCTCAATGGGGGACAGATCCGGAGATCTTGCTGGCCAGGGTAGTTGACTTACACCTTCTAGAGCACGTTGGGTGGCACGGGATACTTGCGGAAGTGCATTGTCCTGTTGGAACAGCAAGTTCCCTTGCCGGTCTAGGAATGGTAGAACGATGGGTTCGATGACGGTTTGGATGTACCGTGCACTATTCAGTGTCCCCTCGACGATCACCAGTGGTGTACGGCCAGTGTAGGAGATCGCTCCCCACACCATGATGCCGGGTGTTGGCCCTGTGTGCCTCGGTCGTATGCAGTCCTGATTGTGGCGCTCACCTGCACGGCGCCAAACACGCATACGACCATCATTGGCACCAAGGCAGAAGCGACTCTCATCGCTGAAGACGACACGTCTCCATTCGTCCCTCCATTCACGCCTGTCGCGACACCACTGGAGGCAGGCTGCACGATGTTGGGGCGTGAGCGGAAGACGGCCTAACGGTGTGTGGGACCGTAGCCCAGCTTCATGGAGACGGTTGCGAATGGTCCTCGCCGATACCCCAGGAGCAACAGTGTCCCTAATTTGCTGGGAAGTGGCGGTGCGGTCCCCTACGGCACTGCGTAGGATCCTACGGTCTTGGCGTGCATCCGTGCGTCGCTGCGGTCCGGTCCCAGGTCGACGGGCACGTGCACCTTCCACCGACCACTGGCGACAACATCGATGTACTGTGGAGACCTCACGCCCCACGTGTTGAGCAATTCGGCGGTACGTCCACCCGGCCTCCCGCATGCCCACTATACGCCCTAGCTCAAAGTCCGTCAACTGCACATACGGTTCACGTCCACGCTGTCGCGGCATGCTACCAGTGTTAAAGACTGCGATGGAGCTCCGTATGCCACGGCAAACTGGCTGACACTGACGGCGGCGGTGCACAAATGCTGCGCAGCTAGCGCCATTCGACGGCCAACACCGCGGTTCCTGGTGTGTCCGCTGTGCCGTGCGTGTGATCATTGCTTGTACAGCCCTCTCGCAGTGTCCGGAGCAAGTATGGTGGGTCTGACACACCGGTGTCAATGTGTTCCTTTTTCCATTTCCAGGAGTGTATTTTGGGAGGGTGAAAATGACCTAGCGCATGTTGCACGTCCCGGAAGGCCTTGAACCAATGTCAACACAATTGATGGCATGCTGCGGGAAGACGTCGCTTACCATTAACACATATTGCAGAGATTATGAGTATACCATTGACGGATCATTGTTATTGCAGAGTGGATGTATCCCGCTCACTTACCACAGCACAGGCTTTAACGAGTAATGTGTCAGGGATTACAAGCAAACTTCGTGACAGTGGAAAGAGCGACAAATATAGTAGATGACTGGAAACGAGTGATTTAGAATGGTGAATCACGCTATATCCTGTGGCGGTCCGATGGAAGGGTTTGGGTTGGGGAGTGCCTAGAGAACGTTACCTGCCGTTATGTGTTGTGCCAATGTTACATCTTCGCTCCAAACCCAAGCGTCCAACATGACTACCTCCATACATGATTTCGGCTCTTGAGGAAGAATGGTTTGCCATTCCTCCACAGACATTAAAACACCTAGTTCAAAATGTCACCATCAGCGTTCGTGCCATCATAAAGGAAAAGTGTCGACACACCCGATAGTAATGACCACTAACAGGTGTCCGGATACTTTTGATCAGTCAGTGTATTTGCACAGAGGCCTTAGCGACGGCTCAGTGAGGGTAGCGGGCGTGACTCCGACGCTTCCGGAGCTAGGCCACGTGCCCCGCCGGTCGCGGTCTATATTTAGGGCCCCCGAGCTGCGTGCCGGCGTGTCGCCCTCACAGGAGCGGCGGTGTGGCGGTGTGGCGGTCTGGGACTACCTGTTGTGGCGCCTCGTCCCCAGCACAGCCCAACTGCAGTTCGCACCCAGGGACTACACGAGAACACCGCCGTTCACCAGTGCTGTTTAACACGATTGCAACAATTCTTATCTTCTCAAATTTTTGTTGTAGGCACCAGCTGGGAAGACCGGTTTGATGCAGGTCTTCAATCTAGCTCACCCTGTGCTCGTATATTCATCTTTCGTGTTTCCAGGCTGTGCCTAAGCCAAGTCTCCGCAATATCCTTTCTTTCAGGAGTGCTAGTTCTGCAAGGTTCGCAGGAGAGCTTCTGTGAAGTTTGGAAGGTAGGAGACGAGGTACTGGCGGAATTAAAGTTGTAAGGAAGGGGCGTGAGTCGTGCTTGGGTAGCTCAGTTGATAGAGCACTTGCCCGCGAAAGGCAAAAGTCCCGAGTCTCGGTCCGGCACACAGTTGTAAATCTGCCAGGAAGTTTCACTAAATTATTTATTGAGCGACATGTTTCGAGATAATACCTCATTATCAGGCTACACTGGTATTACAAAAACATTTAATGTGTGTACATACATTTGAGTTTCTTTAAATGACTTCAAATGGCTCTGAGCACTATGAGACTTAACATCTGAGATCATCAGTCCCCTAGAACTTAGAACTACTTAAACCTATCTAACCTAAGGACATCACACACGTCCATGCCCGCGGCACGATTCGAACCTGCGACCGCCAGCGGTCGCGCGGTTCCAGACTGAAACGGCTAGAACCGCTCGGTCACTAAGGCCAGCTTTAAATGACTGTTGTAATCATGCTGTGCGGAGAGGGAGAGGGAGAGGGATGAGGAGAGAGAGAGAGAGAGAGAGAGAGAGAGAGAGAGAGAGAGGGGGGGGGGCAGGAGAGAGAGAGGGGGATGGGGCAGGAGAGAGAGAGAGAGAGAGAGAGAGAGAGAGAGAGAGAGGGGGGGGGGGCAGGAGAGGGAGAGAGAGGGGGGGCAGGAGAGGGAGAGAGAGGGGGGGCAGGAGAGGGAGAGAGAGGGGGGCAGGAGAGGGAGAGAGAGGGGGGGCAGGAGAGAAAGAGAGAGGGGGGGCAGGAGAGAAAGAGAGAGGGGGGGCAGGAGAGAAAGAGAGAGGGGGGCAGGAGAGAAAGAGAGAGGGGGGCAGGAGAGAGAGGGGGGCAGGAGAGAGAGAGGGGGGCAGGAGAGAGAGGGGGGCAGGAGAGAGAGAGGGGGCAGGAGAGAGAGGGGGGCAGGAGAGAGAGAGAGGGGGGGCAGGAGAGAGAGAGAGGGGGGGCAGGAGAGAGAGAGAGGGGGGGCAGGAGAGAGAGAGAGGGGGGGGGGGCAGGAGAGAGAGAGAGGGGGGGCAGGAGAGAGAGAGAGGGGGGGCAGGAGAGAGAGAGAGAGGGGGGCAGGAGAGAGAGAGAGGGGGGGGGCAGGAGAGAGAGAGAGAGAGGGGGGGGCAGGAGAGAGAGAGAGGGGGGGCAGGAGAGAGAGAGAGGGGGGGCAGGAGAGAGAGAGAGAGGGGGGGCAGGAGAGAGAGAGAGGGGGGGCAGGAGAGAGAGAGAGAGGGGGGGCAGGAGAGAGAGAGAGGGGGGGGGCAGGAGAGAGAGAGAGAGAGGGGGGCAGGAGAGAGAGAGAGAGGGGGGGCAGGAGAGAGAGAGGGGGGGCAGGAGAGAGAGAGGGGGGGCAGAGAGAGAGGGGGGGGGCAGAGAGAGAGGGGGGGCAGAGAGAGAGAGAGAGAGAGGGGGGGGGCAGGTGAGTGAGAGGGGGGCAGGAGAGAGAGAGGGGGGCAGGAGAGAGAGAGGGGGGGCAGGAGAGAGAGAGGGGGGGGCAGGAGAGAGAGAGGGGGGGCAGGAGAGAGAGAGGGGGGGCAGGAGAGAGAGAGGGGGGCAGGAGAGAGAGAGGGGGGCAGGAGAGAGAGAGGGGGGGGCAGGAGAGAGAGAGGGGGGCAGGAGAGAGAGGGGGCAGGAGAGAGAGGGGGGGCAGGAGAGAGAGGGGGGCAGGAGAGAGAGGGGGGCAGGAGAGAGAGGGGGGCAGGAGAGAGAGGGGGCAGGAGAGAGAGGGGGCAGGAGAGAGAGGGGGCAGGAGAGAGAGGGGGGCAGGAGAGAGAGGGGGGCAGGAGAGAGAGGGGGCAGGAGAGAGAGGGGGGAGGAGAGAGAGGGGGGACGGAGAGAGAGGGGGGAGGAGAGAGAGGGGGTAGGAGAGAGAGGGGGTAGGAGAGAGAGGGGGTAGGAGAGAGAGGGGGAGGAGAGAGAGAGATATGGGGGAGGGGGGGAGAGAGAGAGAGAGAGAGAGAGAGAGAGAGAGAGAGAGAGAGAGAGAGAGAGAGAGAGAGAGGTGATAACTTAGAATGAGGCGATGTCGCTTTGTGTATTCGTTTGATGTTCACCTGAAAATTTTTATAAGACAATCACTCACTTCGTTCTTGTGGCATGGCAGTCTTTAAGTGATGTGTTGAGGTATCGCTATTTTCATGTCGCTCTTGGATTTCTTCACCATTGTTCATAAACTTAACAAGGTTCGTAAAGCGATAACACAAAACAAATTATTAGTGCAGAAAACAAGATGGCGGGCAAAATAAGACTAGTTTCGATTTCACTGTCGACATGTCGATCCTGGTGTTGTCAATAGTGATGTCCTCTGCTTGTCTTGCTGTCGTATTACTGATTGTGGTTGACACTAATATCCTATAAAGTGGGCGACTGTCACAATTTTATAATACAAATAGCGTAATAAAAAAAATTGTACATGGCTGCCCTTTGAGAGACCGTGAATAGTTACAATTGAAAGAAAACAGCCGTCGGTCACTATTTTTAACGAATTAACCGGGTTTCAACACTGCTAGGAGTGTCTTCCACAGAATTTAAATCACTTGGTCACAGAATTATAACTGAACTTTATTATTTTGAGAATTACCAACGTATTTCTGGGCTCTATACTCATATTTAACCTTAATGTCATGCGCTTTCTATTTTAAGATTAGTGAATTGAAATTCCTAAAGAAGTGTGAATTCCTGATCTCTGTCCTTTTATTTAGGATCTAGTTTTTCGACGTATCGCCATGAATCAATGTTTCCATTTCTTCCAAGATGTCCATTCGCGAGCTCTTTTCCAAATAATACGATACTGTAAGAGGTCATTGTCTATTTCAACACTGTCTCCTGTTTCATTCATATATTTGCCATAGCCGACTTATTAGCTTTATCCAGTCTGAAACAGTCAGTGTGTTCTTTAATACGGGTTTTAAAATTTCTTCCCGTTTGGCCAATGTAGTACTTGTTGGAATGACTACATGCAATTTTATGAATTCCTGAACTGCTCAGTTTCTCTGCTGGTTGTGTGATGTTATCGACCAGTTTCTCTCTCAAGTTCATACTGGAGGCAAAAGTGATCCTGACATCAGTGTTTTCAAACAGCTTAGCTGTTTTGTCTGAGATGACTCCTCAATGTAGCATCGATTTAGTAAGTAAATAAAAAATGTTTTATTAGATCTTATCTCCCGACAGATATAAACCGGAATCCTCTGCTCGCTTCGATTTGTTATGTCCGGGCTAGTCTGAGGAACTACTGCGGAGACTCTGATACGCTCTTGGAATTCTCAGGAACAATATCTTGCCACTACTGGTAACGGCAACAGGCAAATATCGTTGACATTCTGGATTCCCAGGGTGGATGAACTATACGAGGTGTGTCTAGAAAAAAACCGGACTAGTACTGGTGAAACAATAAAACGAATGCAATAAGGCTGAAAGTCGCGTGGCCTGTCACGTGACTCTCGCTCCGCCTACTGCTCGAGTTTCATCTGCCTCCTGCACTCAGTCTGCCCGTGCCGTCTGTTTTAAGTAGTTGACGTTTTGTCTGTGCGTCGGAAAATGTTGAGTGTACAGAAAGAACAGCGTGTTAATATCAAATTTTGTTTCAAACTAGGAAAATCTGCAAGTGAAACGTTTGTAATGTTACAACAAGTGTACGGCGATGATTGTTTATCGCGAACACAAGTGTCTGAGTGGTTTAAACGATTTAAAGATGGCCGCGAAGACACCAGTGATGACACTCGCACTGGCAGACCATTGTCAGCAAAAACTGATGCAAACATTGAAAAAATCGGTAAACTTGTTCGACACTTTCCTTGTCAACTCCTGTTAACTCAGACACTGCTCTGATTGTTAAACGGCGATCTTGTCGAACAAGTTTACCGATTTTTTTCAATGTTTGCATCAGTTTTTGCTGACAATGGTCTGCCAGTGCGAGTGTCATCACTGGTGTCTTCGCGGCCATCTTTAAATCGTTTAAACCACTCAAACACTTGTGTTCGCGATAAACAATCATCGCCGTACACATGTTGTAACATTACAAACGTTTCACTTGCAGATTTTCCTAGTTTGAAACAAAATTTGATGTTAACACGCTGTTCTTTCTGTACACTCAACATTTTCCGACGCACAGACAAAACGTCAACTACTTAAAACAGACGCCACGGGCAGACTGAGTGCAGGAGGCAGATGAAACTCGAGCAGTAGGCGGAGCGAGAGTCACGTGACAGGCCACGCGACTTTCAGCCTTACTGCATTCGTTTTATTGTTTCACCAGTACTAGTCCGGTTTTTTTCTAGCCACACCTCGTATACAATATGACAATTATTGAACTATATGAAAAAAACGTAAATTAGTTACAAACTACGGCGTGCACACACTTTATTCAACATGTAAACGTCACTGAAGATATTCAGAGTTTGGTTATGAAATGTTCGATATGCCTGCCACCAATGGCGATGTTGTGTCGCACACGAGTAGCGAAATTGTGCATGGCCCGCTGAGGTGTCGTACCATCGATGCTCTCGATGACCTCCTAAAATGGCTGTTTTCTCCTCAGCAATGGTTTTGAGGTTATTGTTGTACACCTTGTCTTCAATATACCCCTACAAAAAGGAGTCGCATATGCTCAGATCAGGAGTATATGGTGGAGGCCCATGCTAGTGGTCTCTGGATACCGCAGAGCCAGAATGTTGTCTCCATAGCGCTCCTCCAGCAGATCAGATGCACTCCTGCTTCGGTAGGGTCGAGCTCCGTCTTCCACGAATCGCGCCTTGTCGAAATCAGGGTCACTTTGGATAGTGAGGATGAAATCATTTTCCAAAACCTTCACGTAGCGATTGGTAGTCACCGTGCCATCAAGGAATATCGCACC
Organism: Schistocerca nitens; assembly: GCF_023898315.1. Taxonomy (NCBI): domain Eukaryota; kingdom Metazoa; phylum Arthropoda; class Insecta; order Orthoptera; family Acrididae; genus Schistocerca; species Schistocerca nitens. The sequence continues at coordinate 966,877,129 of NC_064617.1, forward strand.
GATTATTCCGTGACTGGGCATTGCACGACTCTCAGTCACCCGTTGAGGGTGAAGAGACTTCTAGATCGCCAAATGCGGATTCTCTGTCGCGCAAATGCGCCAATTTTGCTTACTGACGAACCCATCCGATTGAGTGTGGGCTTCGGCGTTAAACCAAGCCATGAACGCGCATACTAATTCCTTTCATGCCCCGCGGCTAACCGTGCAGTTTAAACGTCCTAACACAGACCATTCACATAAATTATGACGATTTTATTTATTATAGTTCCATAACTGTCACCATGTATATACAGTTAAGTTGGTACGGAGCCCTCAGTGCGTGAATCCTACTCGTACTATGCCAATTTCTAACTACAGATTCTTATACACTCCTGGAAATTGAAATAAGAACACCGTGAATTCATTGTCCCAGGAAGGGGAAACTATATTGACACATTCCTGGGGTCAGATACATCACATGATCACACTGACAGAACCACAGGCACATAGACACAGACAACAGAGCATGCACAATGTCGGCACTAGTACAGTGTATATCCACCTTTCGCAGCAATGCAGGCTGCTATTCTCCCATGGAGACGATCGTAGAGATGCTGGATGTAGTCCTGTGGAACGGCTTGCCATGCCATTTCCACCTGGCGCCTCAGTTGGACCAGCGTTCGTGCTGGACGTGCAGACCGCGTGAGACGACGCTTCATCCAGTCCCAAACATGCTCAATAGGGGACAGATCCGGAGATCTTGCTGGCCAGGGTAGTTGACTTACACCTTCTAGAGCACGTTGGGTGGCACGGGATACATGCGGACGTGCATTGTCCTGTTGGAACAGCAACTATTCGGTGTCCCCTCGACGATCACCAGTGGTGTACGGCCAGTGTAGGAGATCGCTCCCCACACCATGATGCCGGGTGTTGGCCCTGTGTGCCTCGGTCGTATGCAGTCCTGATTGTGGTGCTCACCTGCACGGCGCTGAACACGCATACGACCATCATTGGCACCAAGGCAGAAGTGACTCTCATCGCTGAAGACGACACGTCTCCATTCGTCCCTCCATTCACGCCTGTCGCGACACCACTGGAGGCGGGCTGCACGATGTTGGGGCGTGAGCGGAAGACGGCCTAACGGTGTGTGGGACCGTAGCCCAGCTTCATGGAGACGGTTGTGAATGGTCCTCGCCGATACCCCTGGAGCAACAGTGTCCCTAATTTGCTGGGAAGTGGCGGTGCGGTCCCCTACGGCACTGCGTAGGATCCTACGGTCTTGGCGTGCATCCGTGCGTCGCTGCGGTCCGGTCCCAGGTCGACGGGCACGTGCACCTTCCGCCGACCACTGGCGACAACATCGATGTACTGTGGAGACCTCACGCCCCACGTGTTGATCAATTCGGCGGTACGTCCACCCGGCCTCCCGCCTGCCCACTATACGCCCTCGCTCAAAGTCCGTCAACTGCACATACGGTTCACGTCCACGCTGTCGCGGGATGCTACCAGTGTTAAAGACTGCGATGGAGCTCCGTATGCCACGGCAAACTGGCTGACACTGACGGCGGCGGTGCACAAATGCTGCACAGCTAGCGCCATTCGACGGCCAACACCGCGGTTCCTGGTGTGTCCGCTGTGCCGTGCGTGTGATCATTGCTTGTACAGCCCTCTCGCAGTGTCCGGAGCAAGTATGGTGGGTCTGACACACCGGTGTCAATGTGTTCTTTTTTCCATTTCCAGGAGTGTATATTCTGATGAAGTCTATTTGCTGGTTCTGCCAGTGAGGTAACGTACCGAAATTTATTCCTGTGAAGAAACAATTTATTTCAGTCTGTACCTAAGTGAGTTGTGTGTCTAAATTCTTTAACTGACACGTTTACTTACATTTTAGCTGAATGTGTATTTGCCTGGCATAAAGAAGACAAGAATAAAGATACCACCGTCACTTAATACTTTCTCATTCAGTTGTTTTACATTCCAAAGATTCTGAATTGCTAAGATAGATCTAGTCTCAGTTGCTAAGATAAGAATAAAAATAAAATCTTTTTATATAAGCACACTTATGTAATGAAACATTATTTAGTATTTCCTGGTTATTTGTTATGTTTGTTGTTTTTATTAGTAACTCAGTTACTGTATATTACCAAAACAAATAGTAAACATTCCACAATGGAGTAATTTTTGAGGAATTTTACATTATTACTTAAAAAACAACTGAAACAGAATATTATTTTGTTTAAGTTTCAATTATCACCCCAAACAAACTTAAGCTTTAGTTCGGTAATCTTGTTCATTTGTTTGTTTACTGGCACATGTCTGCAGTCTAGGTACACAATGACACCCCCGCGCCGCAGTATCCTCACAGGCCGCCAGAGGAGCCGAAATGAAATGTCTTAGCTCTTCTCTACTTTATGTATCGGCTGCACCATTTTGGTTTGGCTCCTCTAGCGACGTGCTACGGTAAGGTGGCGTTGGGAGTGTGTACCAGGACTGCAGGCATGTACCTGCAAACAAACAAATAAAATTACGAATGTATTTAGGGGTAATGATTTAAAATACACAATCTAATAGGGGGAAAAAAGACGCAACTTGAAGGAATTATCTGAATGGGACGAAAGTCTGTAGATGCGATATACATGTACACATCAACAATTTATTACAATTTTTGGTAAAACTGTTTTATTCAAGAAAAAGAGCTTCAGAAAAAAACTAGTCAATAATGCTTTGGTCCACATCCGGCCCTTATGCGTGGAATTATTGTTTGGCATTGATTGATAGGGTTGTTGGAAGTCCGACTGAGGGATGTTGTGCACTTAACGGTTTCAAAATGTGTTAATAATTGCACTGTATGTACATACTCACATCATAGTAACTCCTAAGAGAATAAATTCTTTTGCGAAAAAATATAAACAGTAGACCAAATAAACAAATCTGCTCTAAAGGGAAATTGCCGAACAATGATCTGGTTACAAAATGCGTTCCGTTGGATAAATATTGAACAATATGTAAATACGGCACGACCGCGAGAGTTGTCAGCGAGTTTCTACGCAGAAAGGTGTTCTTTCTTTAAAAGGACAGCGGTTAGCTGTAAGATGACCTGATTAAGTGCTTTCTTTCTGTTCCGCTTCCTTTTCCTTTCTTCTTGTGACTGCCACGGCTGCGTCCTCGGGAAGATTGTGTACTTTCCTTGCAGATTTCGTATTCTCAGGTAACTAGTATAATTTTCATCTTTTCCTTGTGGAGTAATGAAAAGAGAACCACATAGATCACTTTTTCGTCAGCAGTAACCTTCTAAATATTCAATTTTTGTTGATAGTATTATTATACCAACTGTGCAAGTGGCAACAACCTGGGGGCCGGCCGCTGTGACCGAGTTCTAGGCGCTTCAGTCCGGAACCGCGAGACCGCTACGCAGGTTCGAATTCTGCCTCGGCCATGGATGTGTGTGATGTCCTTAGGTTAGTTAGGTTTAAGTAGTTCGAAGTCTAGGGGTCTGATGACCTCAGATGTTAAGTCCCATAGTGCTTAGAACTATTTGGACAACCTGGATTATGAGGTACTTCTCCTTGCATTTGTCTTTTCATACATGCCTCATGGAAAAGGCAAGGTGGTTTTTACTAAAATTCTACGGAATATTTTAAATTATGTTCCTAATGGAAGTCTGTAATCTGAGAATAAATGAAATAGCGAAAACGTCGAAGATAACAACGGTGATCGACCTGTGTATCATCTGGAAGATAATGTATGTGACTACAGTTTAAACGACGAAACCTAATCAAATTCTGGCGTCGTCGTTTGTTGAAACTGGTCGCTCAACAAGGAGGAAACCAGCGCTCTTACGAAAACTGTCGGAGACTAATGTAGATACAGTACTGGAAAATTTAAGTTTCCTTTAATTTACGAATGGTTCAAATGGCTCTGAGCACTATGGGACTCAACTGCTGTGGTCACAAGTCCCCTAGAACCTAGAACTACTTAAACCTAGCTAACCTAAGGACAGCACACAACACCCAGCCATCACGAGGCAGAGAAAATCCCTGACCCCGCCGGGAATCGAACCCGGGAACCCGGGCGTGGGAAGCGAGAACGCTACCGCACGACCACGAGATGCGGGCTTTACTTTACGTCTATGGTCACAATCTTTTCTGTTTAACAGATTACCGGTAAATTAAAGGAAACTTATAACATATACGGGTCACTGTGTGTTTTTCGCGACGATGTCGCAGCTTGTGAAACTGGAAAATTTTTTATAAGGCACAAGCTCAGTTAATTTTCCACTTACTCTTTCATCTGATTTCCAGTCAATCGCCCACTTCTAAGCATAAACTTTATATGGTTAACAAGTTACTGCCATTTTCTTGTGTAAAGTTTTGTGCAGGAAACTGATGTCAATGTCGCTGATGGTTCAGAAACGCAAAAGCAGTTTTGTTTTATTAACTCTTAAGGAATTTCGGACAGAACTGTTCTCTGAAAACGATCGCTTTCCAAACAGGAAGTCAGAAATATGGTTCCGTCCGTCGGTACGCAAACTGCACGTCTAACAAGAACCAAGTGTGTGGATTTTCTACAGAGAACAAGGTATGTGGATTTCCTGAGCCTGTGACAAAGTTAGTGTGATTGGGTCGTAAAACAATAAAACATATATTTTATGTTTCGCAGAGAAAACTAATTACATTGAGTATTCCGTTCCAGAGTTTGAGCAGATAGTATACCTATCTCATTTCTTAGTTAAATTTATTCACTTTGTGCTAACTGACACATGGGTGAAAATAATTATAAGCTATATATATGTTTCCAGCAGTAACATGTGCGTTCAGATTTATTATCAACAGGTCATAACATTTATTGCAAGACATGGTGGCGCCTTCATTGGACGATCGCAAAAAGACAGCAACAACTTTCACGGAACATCAGTATTTGATATGGTTACAGAACCCACAATAAATACTTGCCTTATTTCCATGACAGGTCGACGCAAGGATTACGCAAAGAACTTTGATGTACTTAAGCTATGTCTGATTTTCAGGCTTGGTCGGCGAGATGAAATTCGTGTATTTAATAAAGTTCTACTGTTTAGGACAATAGTGCGTTTGTAAGCACTGTCCTATGAGGGCGGGAAAAACCACGCCTTCTTAATACGCGGTAAAGTTTCCTTGGTGAGACTCGGGGATCATAGAGCGCTGTACAAAACACTGTTTCCGTTTTTCAGATACAATCACCTTTGCTAGATATGAAGGTCATGTAAGAAGCAACGACAAATATTGGAATAAACCCGAGATCGAACACTGAATCACATGCCGCTTAACCAGTGACTGTACTTTCCGAGAGACGGCGCGAACCATTCCTAAGCTTTAGGTAGAAGAAAATAAGGAGGACGAAACAGACAATGTAAAACCACTGCCATATTTCAGTTTCTCGATTTGACAGTCTAGAACGCATGACCCTTGAAACGATATACAGGGTGGTCCATTGATAGTGACCGGGCCAAATATCTAACGAAATAAGCATCAAACGAAAAAACTACAAGGAACGAAACTCTTGTAGCTTGATCCGCACATCAGTAGCAGACAAATTGCGCGAGAATCGGGAATCTCAAAAAGGTCGGTGTTGAGAATGCTACATCAACATCGACTGCACCCGTACCATATTTCTATGCACCAGGAATTGCATGGCGACGACTTTGAACGTCGTGTACAGTTCTGCCACTGGGCACAAGAGAAATTATGGGACGATGACAGATTTTGCACGCTTTCTATTTAGCGAAGAAGTGTCATTCACCGACAGTGGTAACGTAAACCGGCATAATATGCACTATTGGGCAACGGAAAATACACGATGGCTGCGACAAGTGGAACATCAGCGACGTTGGCGGGTTAATGTATGGTGCGGCATTATGGGAGGAAGGATAATTGACCCCCATTTTATCGACGGCAATATAATCGGTGCAGTGTATGCTGATTTCCTACGTAATGCTCTACCGATGTTACTACAAGATGTTTCACTGCATGACAGAATGGCGATGTACTTCCATCATGATGGATGTCCGGCACATAGCTAGCGTGCGGTTGAAACGGCATTGAATAGCATATTTAATGACAGGTGTATTGGTCGTCGAAGGACCATAGCATGGCCCGCACGTTCACCGGATCTGACGTCCCCGAATTTCTTTCTGTGCGGAAAGTTGAAGGATATTTGCTATCGTGATCCACCGACAACGTCTGACAACATGCGTCAGTGCATTGTCAGTGCATGTGCGAACATTACGGGAGGCGAACTACTCGCTGTTGAGAGGAATGTCGTTACACGTATTGCCAAATGCATTGAGGTTGACGGACAACATTTTGAGCATTTATTGCATTATTGTCGTATTTACAGGTAATCACGCTGTAACAGCATGCGTTCTCAGAAATGTTAAGTTCACAAAGGTACATGTATCACATTGGAACAACAGAAATAAAATGTTCAAAAGTACCTATGTTCTGTATTTTAATTTAAAAAACCTACCTGTTACCAACTGTTCGTCTAAAATTGTGAGCCATATGTTTGTGACTATTACAGCGCCATCTATCACAAAGTGAAAAAGGTGGTCCAACTAAAACATTTATATTTCTTTACGTACTACACGAATATGTAATACAAAATGAGGGTTCCTATTTAAGAAAAAAACGCAGTTGATATCCGTTTGACCTATGGCAGCGCCATCTAGCGGACTAACCATAGCGCCATCTGGTTTCCCCCTTCAAGCTAGACAAGTTTCGTTCTTTGTAGATTTTTCGTTTGATGCTTATTTCGTGAGAAATTTGGCCCGGTCACGATCAATGGATCACCCTGTATATTAGAGAGAGAGAGAGAGAGAGAGAGAGAGAGAGAGAGAGAGAGAGAGAGAGAGAGAGAGAGAGAGAGGGAGGGAGGGAGGGAGGGGACGGGGGTGGGGGGGAGGCATGCAGACACAGTTTACGCCCCTTTGAAACAGACAGAAACCAAGAATAAAGATAAGGCATGAAGAGAACGGAATCCACTCACCTGCAGATGCGATGAAAACGCCAAAGAGGCGCGATATGAGAGGCATGTCCAGCACCATAGCACGCACTCTATGGCGAATAGATCCCGCGTTAGCAAGAACGTACAAGTCTCATAAATTTGTTAGAACGTAGTCAGCGATGGGAGCGTCAAAAACTTTTGACAATCCGCACATGGTTTTCACTTTCCTTAACTCTCCGCACGAAACTGGAGAAGGTGTGCCAATAAACAGTCTGTCAGCAAAAGACAAGCTTTAGTGAGGTGGCCGGTTAACATGGCGCGATATTCTGAGCGAGCGGGCTTCAGACGGCCGCTCCGGTGCGAGTTTACGCGGCGTCTGTCCGGAAAACAGAGGCAGGCTAGCAGAGTCGGTGGCGCAACGCAACGGGGGCAACAGACCGTGACTCCCTAATGACTCAGCTTCGGTATCGACCACGAGAAAACCTCGTTCCCCGAGGTGCCAGTCGATATTTGGGTTAGACCACAAGCATCGTGTGCAACACCGAAGTCCACGTGACCGTTCCTCATGACACCTTCCCATCAAATAATTAATTTTAGTGCAAGTGAGAACCCCTCAAAGTGGTTGAAAGTTTCACTTATTTAGGGAGTGAAGTATCTAGGGATGGAAGAACAACTAACGAAATTAATGGGAGGTTATAGAAGGGAGGCAATTTCTATCAAACAATAAAAGACCTGATTTGGAATAATGAAGTTTCAGAAAGAGCAAAACTCCTTATGTATAGGAATTATTACATCCCTATTGTCACCTATGGTGGAGAAAAACATGGACACTGACAGAAAGTGACTGGAGCAGACTGCAAGCAGGGGAAATGAAATTTCTCAGAGCTGTTAAGGGAAAAACAAGAATGGACAGAGTAAGGAATGTAGAGATTAGAAAGGACCTTAAACAAGAAAGTATGAGAGAAGAAATTGAAAGGAAGAGATTAAGATGGTATGGGCATGTTAAGAGGATGCATGGGCAGAGACTCCCCAAAATGATGGAAGAACTAAAGATGGATGGGAAAAGACATAGAGGGCGCCCAAGAACACGGTGGAAAATGGGAGTGAGAATATCTGTTGAAAGGAGTGGTGTGACCTGGCAGCAAGTGGAGGAAGAAAAGTGGTGGGAGGACCGAGCCAAATGGAGAGGACTCGTCAGCACCCAGACCCGGCAGTAGCTGGAGCGGGATTCGGATATAGATATAGACTAGTGTCTATATTTTTACACGCAGTGTGAGTGAGAAATGGCTCCCTAGTTTTTAAAAGTCCATAAATTTTGTGGTTGCAGATATTTATTAACGGAAATGGTCATGTTTTTGTTACAAGGTTCCTGAAAATTCCTTGACCGTCCGCAGTGTCCTCTTACGGTGAACGACGAGATGGCAGGGAGAGTGCACCTAGGTCACTTCGATGTTAGAAGTGTGGCGATCTGTAGCCCTTGTTAAGTGATAGTGGTGGGGTGTTCATAGGCCTCATGCCACATCTGGTGCTAAAACCGTTAGACATTGTCACCCCAAGCTAACGACAACTGGGTCAGTTGTGGATAAACCAAGAAGAGGGCGATCTTCGGTGGCGGGATCCCCAGAAAATGTCGGAGAGGGACATGTTCACGCGCAGTCCACACTCTGGAAACAGCATTATGTTCAGGGGGATTATGACAGGCGGATAGAATATGGGCAAATTATTCTGTCATGGCATAACGATTGGCCGGGTTTGTTAAAGTATTTTATTTGGAGCGACGAGGCAGTGTTTCACGTTGGGGGATTCGTCAATCGACACAACTGCTATCATTTGGCAGAAACAAATCGAGGAATGGCCACTGAAAAATCACACAGTCGACGAAAACTGACAGTGTGGACCGGTAAGAGCGCTGATCGTCTCATTGGTCCATTCATATTCCGAGACGCCGTGAACAGCGACCGGTATCGCCAGATGCTGAATGAATGTATGTGACCACCGATATCACAACGGGACAATATTGATCCTTTTTCATCAAGACAGAGCATCACCTCCGTTTTGCCTGCATCGCTCGCGACTGGCTGGACGAACGCTTTACAGGACGTTGGCTGGGACGGCGAGGACACCATGAATGGCCTCTGAGAAGTCCCTTGTGACCTTCTTGAGGGTTGGGCCACAGGACAAGTGTACCGAACAAACCAATTCACTCTGGACGAATTAAACGAGAGGACCACAGTTGTCCTCGGAAATGAACCTGTAACTTTGCTGCAAAAATCAATTTATGACATTCGTATACGATTACGTTGTTTGGTCGACAAAGCAGGAGAGTATGTGGAATTGCAGTGTAGCAAAAATATTCTCAGAGTCCTGAGAACTGAAGACAACTTCTTCTGTGTGCAAATATTCAACAATAAAAAAATTATGGGCATTTAAAACTGGAGAACGGCTTTTCACTCCTCCTGTGCATCAATTTTCAACTTTTACAGCTTACTTTCGGAAATTTGGAAATTTGTGGTAAGCTTCTATGGGACCAAACTGCGGAGGTCATCGGTCTGTAGACTTACACACTACTTAACCTAACTTAAACTAACATGCTAAGGACAATACACACAGGGAGGACTCGAACCTCCGACTGGGGAAGCCCCACGAACCCTAGACCGCACGGCTACCCCGCACGGCCTTACAGGTATTATGAATATTAAGAGTCTCGAAAATGGGAGAGAATTGAAACTACAAACAAGCCACAGTTAAACCACCTTGCTTACCACACTCGAAGCTTGGTCTCCCTCTACAACTTTTATCCCCCATACTTCCCTCCATTACCAAACTCACGATTCCTTGATGCCTCAAGATGCGTCTTATCGGTCGATCCCTTCTTTAGATCATCTTGTGCCTCAAATTTCTTTTTCCCTCAATTCCATTCGGCATTTCTCCATTAGTTACTCGTTATATCCACCTAATCTTCACCACACTTCTGTAGCACCACATTTCAAAAGCTTCTCTTCTCTTCTTGTCCGATTTGTTTATCGTCCACGTTTTATTTCTGTACAAGGCTACACTTCAGACAAACGCCTAATAAAAGAGTTTGTAATACAAATTTATACTACACTAGTGACCCGCCCCGGATTCACAGTGGCAGCAATGACAGTATGTATCTACGACCGAACGACTTGTCTGACGCAGCGGTAATAAGTTATACGAGGGTAAGTCAATTATTATCCGCAATTTAGTTATATTTTTGTAGTACCGTCGTTTTACTTTGATGACGCATGCTTTGTTTAGGTGTTGTTATATCTTTGCAATTTTCAAGCGGCTAGGTTAGTTCCGTTATCGCTGCCGTGCTTTTAATAATGGCTGCTCCGCTGTCTATCTGCACCAAAGAAGAGCAAAGTTCAGTGATCCGTTTTTTGTGGCCGGTAGGCGTATCAGGGGCCGAAATTCATCGAAGACTTTCGGTACAGTACGGGAACAGTGTTTTGCCACAACGGAGTGTCTACGAATGGATTGAAAAATTCCGAAATGGTCGCAAAAGTGTTACGCAAGATGAAGGAGCCGGACGACTGCTTGCCGCCACAAATGAAGAAACCATTGGGCGTTCAAGTGAAATGATTCTCTTAGACAGACGATTAACTATAGACGAAGTGGCACATCGTCTACAAATTAGTCACGGTTCTGCCCACGAAATCATCCACAACAGACTTGGGTTTCATAAGGTTTGTGCAAGATGGGTCCCAAAGCAACTCACACAGTCTCGCGCTTCGAGACTGCAAAAAACATTTGGATCGCTATTGTAACGATGGGGACAACTTAGACAGGATCATTACTGGTGACGAAACATGGATCCGTCATTACGAGCCGGAGAATAAACGGCGGAGTATGGAATGGAAACATCCAAATTCGCCGTGCAAGAAAAAGTTCAAGACCCAACCGTCCGCAGGAAAACTGACGCTTATGGTTTTTTGGGACGATTTATGTCGAAGGTGGTGTGTTGTTGCAGGAGAATGACCGTCCGCATACTGCTGCCCACACTGCTGGAATTCTCCAGAAACTCAAATTTGAAGTACTGGATTATCCTCCATATAGTCCCGATGTTGCCCCTTCTGACTATCACTTGTTGGGTCCACTCAATCTGGCATTAACGGGCCGTCGATTTGCCTCGGACGAAGCAGTGAAAGAAGAGGTGCATTCCTGGCTCGCAGCTCAACCGAGAACTTTCTTTTATGAGGGCATCAGGAAGCTTGTACAACGATGGACCAAGTGCGTTGAATCGCAAGGAGACTATGTCGAAAAATAATACTCTTGTAAGTTTCCTATTTGATTACAATAAAATTTTTAACTACTTCGCGGATAATAATTGACTTACCCACGTATAAAAAAACTTTCCGCGTAAGTCACTGTACCTATAAGTGAAAACCTATAAAACCCCCATAGTAGTTCCTGAGATTAGCCTTCACATTCCTACAGAAAATCGTGGCGGTAGACCGTAATTTATAATAGTCAGGTGGTTAGTGTTTAACGTCCCGTCGACAACGAGGTCATTAGAGACGGAGCGCAAGCTCGGGTTAGGGAAGGATGGGGAAGGAAATCGGCCGTTCCCTTTCAAAGGAACCATCCCGGCATTTGCCTGAAACGATTTAGGGAAATCACGGAAAACCTAAATCAGGATGGCCGGAGACGGGATTGAACCGTCGTCCTCCCGAATGCGAGTCCAGTGTGCTAACCACTGCGCCACCTCGCTCGGTCCGTAATTTATAATAGGTATATACAGTGTGTTAAGAAATTTCTCCTTTTCAGAAGTGATTTTCTTGCTATAGCCAGTCTGCATTTTGCATTCCCTCTACTTCGACCATTAGTAGTTTTTTGTGGGCCTAAATAGCAATAGTCATTCCCTGCTTTTGGTATTTCATTTCCTAATCTAATACCTTTCGCATCGCCTGATTTAATTCGATTACGTTCCATAGGCCTTGTTTTCCTTTTGTTGATGCCCGTCTTATTAGGTAATGTAACTTTTTTTTCTGAAAGCAAGTTTGTTTTATTCACGATTTCAATACATCATCTTATTCCCCACGCTTTTGGCTACAAAATCCTGTATTTCAACATAATCTCCGTTTCATGTGATGGCCTTGTGCCACCTAACTGAGACGGCCTGTATGCCCGCGTGACATCACTTGTCGACGTCGAAGTCAACGTCTTGCTGCATCGAAAACCTTCGCATCATCCACGCACACGGCTTCGCCTAGAGTGCATCCTCCATTGGGCCAAAGAGATGGCAGTCGAAAGGTGAGAGATCCAGGCTGTAGGGTGGATGAGGAAGAACAGTTGAAGTTTTTCGGTGTGCGGACTCGTGTCACACCATGGGTTGTCAAGGAGAAGTTAGTTGCATTTTTGTGGCATCTCCGAGTAGAGTGTCTACACGTTCCAAGATTGTAGAAGCCACTGCTGCGTGGCGCCGGCAGGCACGCGGGACATCTGATGGCTTTGCGAGACATTGTCGCAATGGCGACACACACCTCAACGTGCCTTCGTTCACTGCCAGGTCTCTGCAGACATTCTGCAAGGGCCTAAGAATATCTGCGGTGCTCTCGTTTTCCGCCGAAACAAGCTCTCTGCTTGGAACGCACCTCATTTACAGAGGTCATTTTGAAGGCTACGTATAGCACTCGAACATCATGGAACTACAGGAGTTGAGGAGGGAATACTCCACAATGTCTCAAACAAATTCCACAACATTTCGACCGAAATTGGCCGAGAAAAATAAATGTTTTGCATTATTGATTGAACACCCCTTACAGTGTCTTTTCAAGACACCATCTGCAACCTGAAACCAGACTGCATATGTACGAGTGGAAGGACTTGAAAGGGAGGCAGTGGATGAGAAGGGAGTGAGACATAGTTGTAGCCCATTCTCGATGTTGTCAATCTGTAGACGGAGCAAGCAGCACAGGGACACCGAGGACAAATTTGGACATGGAATTAACGTTAGGGAGAAGAAATAAAAACTGGCGTTTACGGATGACACTGTAATTCTGTCAGAGCCAGCAAAGGACTGCAAGAGCAGTCGAATGGAATTGATACTGTGATAACCTTTCGCTCCCTGTGTTCTATCCCCGCTAGCTTCAGAATTTGGAATAGTGTATTCCAGTCAACACTGCCAGAATCCTTCTCTGCATGTACAAAAGCTGTAAACGTACGTTTTCCTTTGTTTAACCTACACTATGTGATCAAAAGTATCCGGATACCTGGCTGAAAATGACGTACAAGTTCGTGGCGCCCTCCATCGGTAATTCTGGAATTCAGTATGGTGTTGGCCCACCCTTAGCCTTGGTGACAGCTTCCACTCTCGCAGGCATACGTTCAGTCAGGTGCTGCTAGGTTTCTTGGGGAATGGCAGCCCATTCTTCACGGAGTGCTGCACTGAGGAGAGGTATCGATGTGGGTCGGTGAGGCCTGGCACGAAGTTTGCGTTCCAAAACATCCCAAAGCTATATTATAGGATTCAGGTCAGGACTCTGCGCAGGCCAGTCCATTACAGATGCAATCGCCATCCCCGAATTTCTCTTCAACAGTGGGAAACAAGAAGGTGCTGAAAACATCAATGTAGGCCTGTGCTGTGATAGTGCCACGCATAAGAAAAAGAGGTGGAACCCCCTCCTTGAAAAACACGACCACACGATAACACCATCGACTCCGAATTTTACTGTCGGCACTACACACGCTGGCAGATGACGTTCACTGGGCATTCGCCATACCCACACCCTACCATCGGATCCCTACATTGTGTACCGTGATTCGTCACTCCACACAACGTTTTTCCACTCCTCAATTGTCCAATGTTTATGCTCCTTACACAAGTGAGGCGTCGTCTGGCATTTACCGGCGTGATGTGTGGCTTACGAGCAGCCGCTCGACCACGAAATCCAAGTTTTCTCACCTCTCGCCTAACTGTCATAGTACTTGCAGTTTGGAATTCCTGTGTGATGGTCTGGATAGGTGTCTGCCCATTACACGTTACGACCCTCTTCAACTGTCGGCGGTCTCTGTCAGTCAACAGACAAGGTCGGCCTGTACGCTTTTCTGCCGCTCGTGTCCCTTCACTTTTCCACTTTAGTATCACATCAGAAACAGTGGAGCTAGGGATGTTAAGGAGTGTGGAAATCTCGCGTACAGACGTATCACACAAGTGACACCCAATCACTTGAATACGTTCAAAGTCCGTGAGTTCCCTGGAACGCCCCATTCTGCTCTCTCACGATATCTACTGACTACTGAGGTCGCTGATATGGAGTACCTGACAGTAATTTGAACACAATGCACCGAATATGAAAAACGTATGTTTTTGGGAGTGTCCGGATACTTTTGATTACATAGTGTATATTCTAAGATGAAGTCGTAGAGTTAGTATTGTTTCGTGTGTTGCTACGTTTCTCTGGAATCCAAACTGATTTTGTCCGACATCCGACGTCGGCTTCTACCAGTTTCTCCATTCTTCCGCAAATAATACGGGTTAGTATTTTGCAAGCATAGTTCCGTAATACACTCCTGGAAATTGAAATAAGAACACCGTGAATTCATTGTCCCAGGAATGGGAAACTTTATTGACACATTCCTGGGGTCAGATACATCACATGATCACACAGACAGAACCACAGACACATAGACACAGGCAACAGAGCATGCACAATGTCGGCACTAGTACAGTGTATATCCACCTTTCGCAGCAATGCAGGCTGCTATTCTCCCATGGAGACGATCGTAGAGATGCTGGATGTAGTCCTGTGGAACGGCTTGCCATGCCATTTCCACCTGGCGCCTCAGTTGGACCAGCGTTCGTGCTGGACGTGCAGACCGCGTGAGACGACGCTTCATCCAGTCCCAAACATGCTCAATGGGGGACAGATCCGGAGATCTTGCTGGCCAGGGTAGTTGACTTACACCTTCTAGAGCACGTTGGGTGGCACGGGATACATGCGGACGTGCATTGTCCTGTTGGAACAGCAAGTTCCCTTGCCGGTCTAGGAATGGTAGAACGATGGGTTCGATGACGGTTTGGATGTACCGTGCACTATTCAGTGTCCCCTCGACGATCACCAGTGGTGTACGGCCAGTGTAGGAGATCGCTCCCCACACCATGATGCCGGGTGTTGGCCGTGTGTGCCTCGGTCGTATGCAGTCCTGATTGTGGCGCTCACCTGCACGGCGCCAAACACGCATACGACCATCATTGGCACCAAGGCAGAAGCGACTCTCATCGCTGAAGACGACACGTCTCCATTCGTCCCTCCATTCACGCCTGTCGCGACACCACTGGAGGCGGGCTGCACGATGTTGGGGCGTGAGCGGAAGACGGCCTAACGGTGTGCGGGACCGTAGCCCAGCTTCATGGAGATGGTTGCGAATGGTCGTCGCCGATACCCCAGGAGCAACAGTGTCCCTAATTTGCTGGGAAGTGGCGGTGCGGTCCCCTACGGCACTGCGTAGGATCCTACGGTCTTGGCGTGCATCCGTGCGTCGCTGCGGTCCGGTCCCAGGTCGACGGGCACGTGCACCTTCCGCCGACCACTGGCGACAACATCGATGTACTGTGGAGACCTCACGCCCCACGTGTTGAGCAATTCGGCGGTACGTCCACCCGGCCTCCCGCATGCCCACTATACGCCCTCGCTCAAAGTCCGTCAACTGCACATACGGTTCACGTCCACGCTGTCGCGGCATGCTACCAGTGTTAAAGACTGCGATGGAGCTCCGTATGCCACGGCAAACTGGCTGACACTGACGGCGGCGGTGCACAAATGCTGCGCAGTTAGCGCCCTTCGACGGCCAACACCGCGGTTCCTGGTGTGTCCGCTGTGCCGTGCGTGTGATCATTGCTTGTACAGCCCTCTCGCAGTGTCCGGAGCAAGTATGGTGGGTCTGACACACCGGTGTCAATGTGTTCTTTTTTCCATTTCCAGGAGTGTATTTACATCTGTCAGCACCTGTCTTCTTCGGAAGTGGAATTATTTCATTTTTCTTAAAACCTGGTTGGGAAGGGAGTGAGACGAGCTGTCTCATGCATCTTGCACACAAGGTGGAATAGTTTTGTCACGGCCGGATCTCCTAAGAATCTCATTAATCCCGAGGAAATATCGTGTACTCCGGCAGCAACGGCGGCATTTTCCTGCACTGAGCACATACGGTTAAATAACTGTTTCTTTTAAAAGCATTCCGCGGCAATGCGTAATTTCCCCGTTTCGAATAACCTCGCAAAACTCCGTGTCCCGTACGACCGGAGAGTTTTATCGTCGCCGGACAAAATTTCCGCGATCCACTGCGCACGGACTACCGAACGACAAAAAACTTGCGGTCCCCCCCACAAAAACAATACAAGTACACCGGGTGAGTCACTTTCTCGCGAGTTGTGTCCTTCCCGTTTCTCTAGGGCGACACTCTGTAGATACTGCTAATAACATCTTAATATTCTTCCCGTTCTTTCCAAATAAACCCATCACAAGTACTGCAGCCCATTCCGTCACACTCTTCAAAACGAGAGAAAAGAAGATTAGGGTTGAACGACAACATCGACTTGTTCTCAGTTCTCTGGTCATTAGAGCCACAGCACAAGCGCCGATTTTGTGACGTTGGGAAGAAAACCGGCGGTGTCTTTCTCAAAGAAATCACTTCAGCATTAACGTTATGCGTAAGCACAGAAAAATCTAGATGACCAGACAGGTAATCAACACGTCATTTTAAGTGCAAGTCCAGTGTTTTAACTATTTAGCTACCTCGATCGATTCAGACCTAAGCAATGAGACACTGCAGCGACATAGACTGGAGTCGCACTCCAAAGGTAATGGTTAAAATTCCTGTCGTGCATTCTTGATTTTGGTTTTTTCGATTTTTTTCCCTCCAAAACCTGAACTATCAACAGTTATTCGGTCAAATATGAATACACCAAAGCGAAGGAAAATAGCAACGACTGATTAAGAACAGACGGTGGAAGAGGCTGTCCCTCTTTTTGCCGGGAACAGGGCGTCTAGTCCATATACCGTACCATGCTCTGAATAGTTCTTTTACATACGACACTGAACATCGGTTTACTTCTGATGTGAATTTCTAAGGTGCTTTATTAAATGGACAGTCGATTAAGAATGCATGATGTACAAGCTCTACTCATTTCCAACTTCGAACTTTTTGAATACGAGGGTTGGAACTTTTTATTCACAACCGATACAAAAGAGTTACATCGCTGGCAACGAGTTCTACACAACGTTGGTGACTACTTTGAAGGAAAGTATCAGGTGCAAACATGTAACTCTTTTGTATCGGTTGTGAATAAACAGTCGCCACTATTTAAGTTTCAACCCTCGTATATGAAAAGAATCTTTAAGACGATATTAAAGAAAAGGAAGAGGAAGTAAATGGAGACGAGATGACAGATATAAAACGAGAATAATTTGACAGAGCACTGGAAGACCAAACTCGAAACAAGAACCCAGGAATGGCCGACACCCTCTAAGAATTAGTGTGATCCACAGGAGAGACAGCTATGATAATGTTCCACGTGGTGTACAAGATACGTGAAACAGGCGAAGTACCCTCGAACTTCAAGAAGAATGTAATAATCCCATTTCCAAATAAAGCAGACACTTGTGAATATTACCGAAAAATCAATTTTAATAAAACTTGGCTGTAAAATTCTGAGATGAGTTAATTACGAAAGACAGGAAAAACTGGTAAACGGAGACTTGAAATACGTACATTTGGGTTCTGCAGAAATGTATGACCGCGGCAGGCAATTTTTACCTCACAACTCGTCTTAGAAAATAGGTCAAAGAAAGGCAAATCTACGTTTATAGTATTCGCAGATTTAAAGAAACCTTTTGATCATATTGACTGGAACAACTCGGATTTCTAAAGCTATTAGGAATAAAATACAAGAAGCGAAAGGTTATTTACAACTTACAGAAACTAAAATGGAGGTACAAGACTCGAAGGGCATAATGAAAGGTTCAAATGGCTCTGAGCACTATGGGACTTAACATCTGAGGTCATCAGAGCGCTTCACTTAGAACTACTTAAACCTAACTAACCCAAGGACATCACACACAGCCATGCCCGAGGCAGGATTCGAACCTGCGACCATAGCAGGAGTGCGGTTCCGGACTGAAGCGCCTAGAACCACTCGGCCACAGTGGCCGACCATAATGAAAGGGAATGAGTACTTGGGAAAGGAGTGAAACAAGTTTGTAGTCTGTCCCCGATGTTTTCCAATTTGCACACTGAGCACGCTGTAAAGAAAACCACAGGTAAATTTGGAAAGGTAACTGAAGTTCAGGGAGAAGAAAAGAGAGCTTTGAGGGTTGCCGATGACAAATTCTGTTGGAGAAACCATAGAAGTTGGAAAGTCAGTTGAATGGAATGGATACCACCTCGAAAAAAGATTATAATACGAACAACGAGAGAAGTAAAAGAAGAGTAATGTAATGTGGTTGAATTAGGAGGGATTAGGAAATGGACACTAAAATTGTTAGATGAATTTTGGTATATTGGGAGTAGAATGGCTGACGATGGCAGAACTAAAGATGATATTAAAAGCAGAGCGGCAGCAGTAGGAGAATTATTTCTGAAAAGCAGAAATATGTTAATCCCAAACATAAAGTGTCAGGAAGTCTTTTCTGCAAGTATGTGAATGGAGAGTAGCCTTGTACAGAAGTGAAACGTTGACAACAAACACATCACACAAAAAGAGAAGACAAGAATGCTTAGGCTTAGACAGTTTGGCACTGGAAAGAAAGTATTTTTATGGCGCAACTTAACTAGAGGAAGTATCAGTTGATGCTTCCTGAGGCATCGAGAAGTCGAAAATTTGGTAATGAATGGAAGTGTGAAGGGTAAAAATTGTACAGTGAGACCCAGGGATGAACCACGTGCAAGTGGATATAGATTGCGGTAGCTATGCTGAGATGAAGGGAATTGCACATGATAGATCAGAGTATAGAGTTGCATCACAACAATCTTCAGACTGAAATCTTCAGACTGAAATCTTCAGACTGAAATCTTCAGACTGAAATCTTCAGACTGAAATCTTCAGACTGAAATCTTCAGACTGAAATCTTCAGACTGAAATCTTCAGACTGAAATCTTCAGACTGAAATCTTCAGACTGAAATCTTCAGACTGAAATCTTCAGACTGAAATCTTCAGACTGAAATCTTCAGACTGAAATCTTCAGACTGAAATCTTCAGACTGAAATCTTCAGACTGAAAACTTCAGACTGAAAACTTCAGACTGAAAACTTCAGACTGAAAACTTCAGACTGAAAACTTCAGACTGAAAACTTCAGACTGAAAACTTCAGACTGAAAACTTCAGACTGAAAACTTCAGACTGAAAACTTCAGACTGAAAACTTCAGACTGAAAACTTCAGACTGAAAACTAGAACAGAAACTTCTTTAATTCCCCTGCTGAAACAAGTGTAAGGTGGCGTGGTCCCCTGACCTTCATTTCTTGCATATTCCGACCTCACCATCGTATTCTGCGTATCAAGACGTTTCATTCGGGCCCAAACTCGATAGGGTAGAGTCAATTTTACATATTTCCATTTAATCGATATGCAAATCTAATAAGTAAATCTGAAGTCCGCACCGAGATGAAGAAGTCGAGGCTGGCGTACACAAACATTCAAGACATGATGGCCACAGGAGGTTTTGTTCGGTGGAGTCAACCAGCCCGCTGGAAAGTCCGTAGGAGGCTGGGTTAGCACTCAGCTGCACCAGTCAGCCGACCGCCACGGACCAAAACAGTTTTTGCCAGAGAAAAGGCATAATGGCCTGCGTATTCACCTTGAAAGCAAAACCCGCTGTATTGTTTGGGAGAGCCCCAGCGTACGAATTTTTTTTGACGGACCTAGTGTGCAGTTTCAGAGTTCTCACAAGTGGACAGTAAACGCCTAACACAGATGCTATACAATTCCGGATTGGCCGGCTTAGCCATTCTCCTGTTTGTAAGAGTAACGCTGATTGGTGGACTACTTCTGACGCAATGGGCCGGAGGAGTGAGGGAACGATAGCGGGTGATATGCCCTTTCCCTTTTTGTGTTGAGAGAAGTTGTTCTGGTGACGCTCTTGTAGTGGGAACATGTAGCAGGAGCGAGTGTGCTCGTGTGTGTACACACAGAGCGAAGTCTCTACTCAGTACTGCACTGAGAGAGAGCACCTCTGTCACTAACGAATCATAGTGATACTCTATATTGAGTCACTGGCGATTAAGCGTTTGTTCATTGTGTTGGCCACGACGCTTAACGTGCGGTGTGAACACAGACAGTATTAGTTAGTGCCTGTGAGCGAACATTGAGTGGCATCACGGTGGACTGGTTATGTGACCGGTGTACCACGCCAGTAGTTACACTAGGGGCAGATAGAAGTCCTTGATTTCATCAAGGTGTAGTGAGAGTTCGATTGGCGAAGGTCAGTCCAGATAGAAAGAGATAGTTTTGTTATTTTTCAGTGGCGAACGACGGAGGCAGCAGTTCAAATGGCTCTGAGCACTATGGGACTTAACTTCTGGGGTCATCAGTCCCCTAGAACTTAGAACTACTTAAACCTAACTAACCTAAGGACTTCACACACATCCATGCCCGAGGCATGATTCGAACCTGCGACTGTAGCGGTCGCGCGGTTCCAGACTGTAGCGCCTAGAACCGCTCGGCCACTCCGGCCGGCCAGGCAGCAGTCGTCGCAGCTCACGGTATTGTGCGCTACAGCCTAGGAGAGCCCCATCTTTCCTCCATTAGAAATAACATACTTGACTCACGTCACTACATTACATTTCTCACGCGACACCCCCACCGTACTTAGATAAATTCAATCGGATAATTATTCAAGGCGCGGCTCTCAGACATTCTGCCGAGTAAATAACATTCTTAAAGAAAAGGGATAAAAAAAGCTTTCCCACACTTTGCGTATAAATACCATTAACAGGATTCCTATCCATAAGAGGTAGTAACCTCCTATTGCGAAAAGAACCCGGAAATTTGGATGTCAGTTTATAAATAAAAGTTTCATTTGATTTTTCTTAAATTTTGCAATAAATAATATATTCCGTTCGTTTAATGTTTTTCTTACACTAACCAGCAATACTCCAGTACCCAAGTGTTCCACTAGTTACGTAAGAAAATAGAATATTTGTGTGTATTTCCCTTACAGCGGACGACTCCAGAAGATATTTACTACTGGAAGTTTTTCAGGCATTTCTTTTTGGTAGGTTAAGAGCGTCTGTCTGATTTCTTTAGTAGTGTGGGGTGGAAATTGCTCCTTGCAGGAGCCAAACGGTATTTGTCAGATCAATCCTTTGCGAAAATCGTCAACATAACACCCGCACACTGACACAAGGACTAAACACTTGCAAAATATTCGTTGCTGATTTTCGCTGTGTGAGCTACTTGGGGGCGTGCTGCACAAAATAATACGGTTATTACGACACCCTGTGCGCGCGGTTTGACGTGACATTTTGACAACGCGAACGTCCTCCGTCCCGAAACGGGTTCCGCTCGACCCAATGTGCGGCGCCAGTCCGCCGTGATGTGGCCGCTCTCGCGAATAATTCGCAAAAGAGATGCTAGCGGCTTTGGAGTCAACGCGGGTGGAAGCGAGGGGCCGGCCCTCAAAGGGCGGGGGGTGGGGGTCGCGCCCTATGCTGGGCAGGTGGTGTGGTGGTGTTGGGTTGCCGCCGAGCAGCGCCGAGGCGAGGTGAACGCGACACGACCAGCGTCACGTCACGTCACGTCACGTCACGTCACGTCACGCTGGGTGCACGCACCGCCACCGACTAAACAAACACGCCTGCTCCTCCCAGCTACTCTGCATTCGCATAGCCTCCTTCTTTATTCGGGTGTCTGGTTATTCGCCTGTTACGTCCTCTTGTTCAGAGCCTGGTTTCCTCTTGTTCAGTGCCTTATTACTTACAAGGGAACCTCCCCATCGCACCCCCCTTCAGATTTAGTTATAAGCTGGCACTGTGGATAGGCCTTGAAAAACCGAACACAGATCAATTGAGAAAACTGGAAGAAGTTGTGTGGAACTGTGAAAAAATAAGCAAAATATACAAACTGAGTGGTTCATGGCAAGATATGCAACATCAAGGGCACTGGGAACGTAGGAGCGTCGTGGTCTGGTGGTAACGTGAGCAGCTGAGGAACGAAAGGTCCTTGGTTCAAATCTTCCATCGCGTGAAAAGTTTAATTTTTTATTTTCAGTTTATGTGACAAACTATTATGTTTTCATCACTTTTTTGGGAGTGATTATCACATCCACAAGAAAACCTAAATCGGGCAAGGTAGAAGAATCATTTTACCCATTCGCCAAGTGTACAAGTTAGGTGGGTCGACAACATATTCCTGTCATGTGACGCACATGCAGTCACCACTGTCGTATAGAATATATCAGATGTGTTTTCCTGTGGAGGAATCGGTTCACCTATGATCTTGCGATCAAATGTTTTCGGTTCCGATTGGAGAGGCACGTCCTTTCGTCAACTAATCGCACGGTTTTGCGATGCGGTCGCAAAACACAAACACTAAACTTATTACAGTGAACAGAGACGTCAATCAACGAACGGACAGATAATAACTATGCAAAAATAAAGAAAGTAAAATTTTCACTCGAGGGAAGACTTGAACCAAGGACCTCTCCCTCTGCAGCTGCTCACGCTACCACGGGACCACGGCGCTCCTGGGTTCACGTGCCCTTGATGTGACATATATGGCCCATGGACTACTCAGTTTGTATCTTTTGCTTATTTTTTCACAGTTCCACACAACTTCTTCCTGTTTTCTCAATTGATCTGTGTTCAGTTTATCAAGGCCTATCCACTGTGCCAAGTTATAACTAAATCTGAGGGGCATGGGATGGGGAGGTTCCCTTGTTAGAGCTGGTACAGGGTGTCCAGAAAAGGACTCCCTGATTTCAAAATTAAATATCTCGTAAACAAAGATCGATAGAGGAATGCAGTAAACGGTATGTTTATTGTGAAAGCTGTAAGAAGTTTATGCAGCAGTTTGAAATAATAGTTACAAAAGCTGCTAACAGATGGCGCTGTAATCGCCATACGTAATGCCTAGTATAAATAGTGACCCGAAGCCCAGAGCGATCAGTTCCACTACTGAAACGTGAAAGGAGGTTAGCGTACCGAAGGAAGAGATTAAAACCGTGTACTCCATTGAACAACGCGATTTTCTGGTGCTAGAGTACCACAGGTTAGAAGAGAGTCCTACGGCAACAAGGCGACGTTTTCAGGCACGATTTAATGTTCCAAAAGGACCCGATGCGAAAACCATTCGTACGCTCTTCGCAAAATGTCGACGAACAGGCAGCGTAACTGATGATCTAGTGGGGCATGTTGGCCGCAAGCAAACCGCAGTTACGCCTGAAAATATCGCCACAGTTTCTGGAATTATTCGGCGAAATCCAATGTCATCCGTCCGTAGAATTGCATCTGAGACTGGTTTGAAGCGTTCCAGCACGCGGAAAATACTGAGAAAGAGCCTACACATGTTTCCATTCAAAATTCAAACGCTTCAGGCCATACCCGTACGAGCTGTGCAACAAAGGATTGCCTTTGCTAATCAGATGCTCACAATGATTGATGGCGAAGGATTTTATGTTGGCTGCATCTGGTTTACAGATGAAGCACACTTCCACCTAAATGGATACGTGAATAAGCAGAACTGGCGATTTTGGGGTTCCGAAAAGTTATATTGGTGTGAAGCGAAACGCCTGTATTCTCCTAAAGTTACTGTGTGGGCTGCAGAATGCAGCAGAGGCATTATTGGCCCTTTTTTCATTCGAGAAACGGTCACTGGGGCACGTTACGTTGCAATTTCGGAACAATCTGCCGCCACACAGCAAGCGTTAGAGGATCGACCAGGTACTGAATGGTTTATGCAAGATGGCGCCCGACCACATCGGACCGAACAAGTGTTTCGCTTTCTTGAGGAATACTTCGGGAATCGAGTCATTGCTTTGGAATATCCCAAATTTACTGGTGCAGGCATGGATTGGCCTCCATATTCGCCGGATTTGACTCCCTGTGACTTTTTTTTTGTGGGGCACAGGGATGACATGGTCTACCCGAAGCAACCCGCCACGCTGGACGAGCTTGAATCGGCGATCTCTGTGGCATGTGAATCCATTTCGGTTGAGACACTACGAAATGTGATGGCGAATTTCATTCTTCGTTTGCGCCACCTCTGTAGTGCCAATGGTGAACCTTTCGAAAACATTGTGATGTGATTGTTTGCAAAGGTTGTTTTCATACGATTATTTCACTTATGTATGCTGATATGAGCTGTACAGCGTACAGCGCCATCTGTTAGCAGCTTTTGTAACTATTATTTCAAACTGCTGTACAAACTTCTTACAGCTTTCACAATAAACATACCGTTTACTGCATTCCTCTATCGATCTTTGTTTTCGAGATATTTAATTTTGAAATCAGATAGTCCTTTTCTGGACACCCTGTATTTGACCTCTGCACCTCCCTGTTGCTCTAGCTACCTATCTTTTCCCTTCATCACATGTCGTCGTACTAAATCTGAGCGTCGTCACACCACGAAACACGCGTCGCCATCTCGAACGGTTACCAGATCCTCTTAGAAGGAACCCCTTGAGTACGAGATCGCAAAAGGCCAGTGATGTTTACGATATTCGACGCGCCGCATGTTGTCTACCAGACAACCACAATATTGATCTCTGTACCTCCATGACACTCTCTGTACTTCATTTTCTGTCGCTCTCCTGATGCACATGGTGAGACATTTGTAGCCAATATTTTTCCTATCATAACTGTTAACACAACACTTCCACATGAGCCTCAGTAAAGATCGAATTTGCGAACTCGCACTCAAGGTATTCCTTGTTAGAGCTTGCTCAAGAGGACGACCGGAGATCACCTTGATTTGACCCATGCACTTGCTTACCCCATGCACTTGCTTACTGCACTCGCCCTCGGTCCACGATTATTTTTTCCTAGACTCTCTCCACTCCTCTCATAACAGCCCAAAGAATGGGATAATTTTTTTGATTGACACGAGAAGAAAGGCGTGTGACAATATTAAGTTGTTTAATAGCGGACAAATTAGTTCTCCTTTCGGTGCATTTTATGCTCGATATCCTGTGCCAGCACCAAAGCTCCAATACATCAATGCTCTGCTTGGTTCTGGCCTTGCGCGTCCACGTTTTGAGACCGTAAAAGAAGAAAAACACACGTGTTCCGACAAGCTGGACCTTCGTACTGTTCGTTATCTTTCTGTTCTGCCAGATCTTGGTGTGTTTCTTCGCAGCCACTCGGTGCAGCGTCTTCTGATCTCATCTTCCTGAGCAACTGCTCCAAGATTGATGAAAGAACGTACGAGTTCCAGTACCTTTAATCAATGTCTGTGCTGGACCTGTCCTCCTCAATAAATTACTGAGAGTGTGGACTTGCCGAGACTGTTGTGCAATTGTTGTGGTATACTGACGTCCTTTAGTTTTGTCAGTAGCTCAGCAAATTCCATCTTCGCTGCTGGCTTAAAAGCTCTGTGTCATTGGCAAATCTGAGAATGCTAATAGTTCTTCCGGAATAGCCACATTTAGTCCAAGCGTCGACAGGTTTTTTAATGACGTGTGCCGCATAGATGTTGTACATCTGGGGGGATAAGGTACAACCCTGTATGACACATTTTGATGCACTGAAGAAATCAGAGGTGCCAAGAATTGTCTTCACAACTGCGAAGTCATTACTGTACACATTTCTAATCAGTGCTACCACGTGTGTAGTGCAACAAACTCGCTAATACCTTCGCACAAATTTTCCCAAACTTGTCGAAGGCCTTCCTTTTGCCAAGGAAGCATACGAAAACTGGGACATAAACTCTTCCGATTTAGCGATTATTTGAAGGTTTTCCCTACTGCTCGATAATTCGTTACTATTTTAGGCACTCTATTTTCATTCATTCTTATGACATCATCTATCCATTTATGCTCCTTCATCTGTTCGTTATGTTTGTTAAGTCCTAATTCTTGTGTGCTTGTTGTGCTGCTAATAATACAAAAGCACAAAGCACTCCGTCTTCAGGTCACAAGTGGCCAATCGGGACCATCCGACCGCCGTGTCATCCTCACTGAGGATGCGGATAGGAGGGGCGTGTGGCCAGCACATTGCTCTCCCGGTCGTTACGATGGTTTTCTGTGACCGGAGGCGCTACTATTCGGTCGAGTAGCTCCTCAATTGGCATCACGAGGCTGAGTGCACCTCGAAAAATGGTAACAGCGCATGGCGACCCGGATGGTCACCCATCCAAGTGTCGGCCACACCCAACAGCGCTTAACTTGGCTGATATGACGGGAACCGGTGTATCCACTGCGGCAAGGCCGTTGCCCCGCTAGTAATACTATAACTAGTAGATGCTAGCGGCACCAGTCTACCTCAACGACTTTCTCACGTTATTATGCTTATCCATTACGGATATTTTAGAACCGTGACTGTATATTAATGTAAATAAATTATACACAACTGCAACCAGTCACTTTTTCCATTAATAATGCTTTATTACATTAACCGGTTTTCGAACCCTTTCAGGTTCATCTTCAGATGATTTCGGGAGAATCCGGGAAGCTACATCATTATTGGTAGTAGCATAATGCTGGGTGCTGGTTTGCGACAGTATAGGCGGCTTTTTTCGTATCTGTCTGCATCCATTTTGAAGTCCAGAACACTTTCACACAAACTATATTAGTTTACACTTTAACAGTGACACTTCACCAGCATCCAGCATTGCTTATGAGCAACAGTTGTAAAGTGTCACTGTTAAAGTGCAAACTAATATAGTTTGTGTGAAAGTGTTCTGGACTTCAAAATGGATGCAGACAGATACGAAAAAAGCCGCCTATACTGTCGCAAACCAGCACCCAGCATTATGCTACTACCAATAATGATGTAGCTTCCCGGATTCTCCCGAAATCATCTGAAGATGAACCTGAAAGGGTTCGAAAACCGGTTAACGTAATAAAGCATTATTAATGGAAAAAGTGACTGGTTGCAGTTGTGTATAATTTATTTACATTTCTCACGTTAGTTTCGGCTGCCCACTGTTACACCACGCGGCAGCCAATTTGCTGCAATACTTAAGAGCTTCGTGGACAACTTGCAAGGGGAACAAAGACACTACTTACAACAAATTATTTGTCACTATACAAACACATATACACCAGCGCGCAAAAATTAAGGACTAACGTAGCTTTCGCGTGAGGTGTCACTGCCAAGTAACGTAACACACAGAAAGAACTGCTACAGTATGTACAGAAAAAAGCTGAAAGAAATACGCAATGAGACGAACAGGAATGACACTTTTAATCAGAAACAGTAATTACTGTGATTCATGATGATCCACTGGACACTACAAACGGCAGGATATGATTGTTAATAGGGTGTGTGATCACCATGGACAGCAATGCATGCTCTGTAACATGCCACAACACTGGTAAGGATTTCTTGTGGCAGGTGGTTCCATCACTCCACCAGTGCGGTTGACAACTGGGGTTCATTAGGCCTACTGCTGGATGGTCGATGGTGCATGGCAACGTGCTGAAGCACGTCTACTCAACGCAGTCCACATGTGCTCGATAGGATTTCAGTCTAGGGAACGAATAGGCCAATCCATTCGCCGAATATCGTCTCGTTCCAAGAGATCCTGCACAGGCACTGCCATCGATAAAAATTAAGTCGATCCGAATGCACCCCTGAGTACAGAGTGACTGGTAAATTTGCCGTGTTCAAAGATCTGAAAGTCAGTACAGCCATGTCTCCCCATACCCTAACACCTGGACCACCAAAACTATCATATTGGACAATGTTCCTCGGTCCACTACGTGTTCCCACCTCTCGCCATACGAGGCTGCACTGTCGAAAATGATCGTTTTGGTGGTCCAGATGTGTTGGTGTGGGAAGACATAAATTCGCGTGGGCGTACAGACCTCCAAATCTTTAGACACGGTGCCTTCATCGGTCCGTGTTATTCTGATATTGTACTCCTTCTCCGCGTGCGTCTTTTCAAGGGTGTATTCGGCCCTGACTCCATTTTTCTCGATGGCAATGCGCGACCGCATCCAACTTGGCAGGTGGAGCAGCCCTTGGGAGGAGAGAATGTTCGGCGGATGAACTG
The DNA here is from genome assembly GCF_023898315.1 of Schistocerca nitens. NCBI lineage: Eukaryota > Metazoa > Arthropoda > Insecta > Orthoptera > Acrididae > Schistocerca > Schistocerca nitens. The sequence continues at coordinate 966,905,261 of NC_064617.1, forward strand.
GTCCGCCCGTTCCCCTGACTTAAGGGCCACGGGGTGCGTCCGGCATGTGCTGCGAACAAGTACTGAGAGGGCCATCCAGCAGTTGTCAACCGCACTGATGGAAGAATGAAACGTCCGACCACAAGAAGCCCTTACGAACCTTGTGGACAGCGTGGGAGCACGATGTAGGTAATGCGTTGCCACCCGAGGTGATCCCACACCCTAATAAGAACCACGGGTAGTATTTTGTAACACCTAGGGGACAATCATCAAACTGCGCCGACTCCAGTGTAAAATTATTGTCGCCGGCCGGGGTGGCCGTGCGGTTCTAGGCGCTACAGTCTGGAACCGCAGGACCACTACGGTCACAGGTTCGAATCCTGCCCCCGGCATGGATGTGTGTGCTATCCTTAGGTTAGTTAGGTTTAAGTAGTTCTAAGTTCTAGGCGACTGATGACCTCAGATGTCAAAATTCCCATAGTGCTCAGAGCAATTTGAACAATTTTTAAATTATTGTCTTTGACTGAAACTGTCTTTTCCGTTCGTTTCACTGCGTGCATATTTCAGTTACCTTCTGTATTATACTGTTCCAGTTGTTTCTATGTATGATCCAAGTTTCATCGACTTGTGTTACTCGGCAGTGACACACCATGCGAAAGTTACCTTCGTCCGTAAGTTTTGAACAACACTGTGTAAGTTTTTAGCGGCTGAACACATGATTTAATTATTACCTTTACAACCTTATGTAAATAATCTGTCATATTCTTGGAATGTGAATCGTGTGTGTGTGTCAGAGAGAGAGAGAGAGAGAGAGAGAGAGAGAGAGAGAGAGAGAGAGAGAGAGATTGAAAATGTTCGTCGCTTACTAAAATAACTGTTGTGTTGGGCGCTGGATAGGTGGATCGCGTCTGAAAGCCACAAAAGACGATTTTGTCAGGCTTCTTCCCACGGCCAATTCGGATAAAAGCGATACGCCACAGACAGATAGATGTTCTAGGAACGACTTGCAGCGTAAGGGACACTCGAGCGTGTCACTCATCTCTTTGTTATTGTGCGGGGCTCGAAACAGTGTATTATTAAACCTCTGTGACGGACCGAGAGTCGAACTCAGGACCTTTGCCTTTCGCAGGCAAGTGCTCTACCAACTGTCTCGGTCCGGCACACACTTTTAATCTGCCAGGAGGTTTCATATCAGCGCAGACTCCGCTGTAGGGTTAGAATTTCATTCACTGTATTATTACTACTACTACTACTACTACTACTACTACTATTGTTATTAATATTAAATAATGCATATAGCAGGCCAAACGGGGTTATCATGAGGCTAGAAACAGAAAAAAAAAAAAAACGCGTACACATATCTCAATTTCGTCGGCTTTGCTGGTAACATTACTACATTTTCTGTAATTTTATGACAGCACCGAACAAGTAAGCCATACAAAAAGTGACGTAAGGTGAATCTCCAATACATTTTAGGAGAACCATGTTCATATGAAAGTCACTTGTCGATTTCAACATAATATCAACGTGCTTTAGAGAGCTCACAAACGTACACAAAAGTCAATGGATTGTAGGAACAACCTACCAAAGTAGAACTTGGGAGCTTTAAATGGCTTACCACCAGAAAAAAGATATCTGAAGTAAACAGTTATTAGTCAAAGCAAAAATTTGACACTGCACTATAGTAGTAAAAAAAACAACAAGAATATATGCTTTCAACGGATCAAACAATAGAATAAAAAAGGAAGGAAAGTTTTAGGTCAAAATATTACGCTGGCACCATGAACAGCACGAAAAAATAAGTTCGTATAGGAAAAACTAAAGAATAGAGAAAGTTAAAAGGCGACCGATAGTACACAAAACTGGGAATTATGCTTTCAGAGCACTAACAGAATAGTCAAACGAATTTTCTGTCATGTTCGAAAGTATCCAGCAATTGGTGACTCCAATGAGCAAAGTAAGACATAACAGATGTGTTATAACAAAATGTGTAAGAAAACTATATTTGGTAATTAGCTACAAAAAAAGGAAGTGAGAGAAAATTAAGTGAAAGAATAAAGAGGAGCTAGAAATTGAGAGAGGAAGTGCAGAACACACAAAATTTAATGCACTATGTTATTTTACTCACGCCCTAGTTGGCCTAAACGTAAAAATAGACATATATGAGTACATAATAGTCTGATTATGAACAATACCTCACACTACAGAGTAAAATCCTCCGGACATCGGGCTGATTTGGACGACACAAAGAGGCGTTAGATGGATATCAATCAGCTGTTTGGTGTTATCTTGCACTGTGGACGAGAGATCAATACAGCCAGCTGGACCGGCGGTTTCCGGTCGAGTCCCTTTAACAGCCAGCCCTCTGTCTCTCTCAGCACATCTGCACCGCTACTGCAAAGTTCCTCGAAAACTGTACCTCGTGAAGCACGCCACCTATTGTATCCGTTTCAGTCGACTGACACCGCACCACGCTTCCCTGCTTCCCACATGTCACACAAGTACTGAATACCGCGCACTTGCGAGCATACCCACGTGGGCCTGTCTAGGCCACACCCTCTAGTATCCCGCACCAAGCAACTGTCTACAAAGGACACAAATTTGTAATCAAATCTTTCGTGGTTCGTAAAACAACTGTGTAATTAACGAGGTTCTCTGTAGCAGGTTCTAGGGAACGTGTTAAGGTGTTGATACAAGATTGTCGCTGTAGCATGAGAGATCATTTCCAAAGCGTAAACCGGTTGAACGAATACTGTAAACTTAAGTTGTGAGAAAGACAGTGAAATGGAAACGGAATAAAAAAAATATTTACATGAAAGAGCGCACCTCAAAAATGCAAATATATTGAGTCAACACTGTATCTAAATGAGAAACCCTCTTTGCACATGGTTCAAATGGCTCTGATCACTATGCGACTTACCTTCTGAGGTCATCAGTCGCCTAGAACTTAGAACTAATTAAACCTAACTAACCTAAGGACATCACACACATCCATACCCGAGGCAGGATTCGAACCTGCGACCGTAGCGGTCGCTCGGTTCCAGACTGTAGCGCCTCTTTGCAAGTGAATGCCTAGCACTGAATTATAAGTAAATTACAAATATTAGAGAGAAGAATAGTGACGAAGTTATTAGGTCCAATAATCACAGAACGCTTGGAATTAAGAAGCTGTTATGAAATGTGCCAAACTGCAGAAAAAAAAAGGAAAATTTTTTGACAAATTATACAGGATCAATGACAACAGGCTGATAAATCACGTAGTATCGCTGGGAAAAGGCATTAAAAAGCTGGAACCGACTAGTTAAAAAGAGTTAGAAATAAACGTAAACCCCTCGCGGATAGAGCTCAGGCCTGCTCAGAGTGGCCGAATGCTGCCTAGAAGGCAGTACGAGGAGCGATCTTTGGTCGAGGGACATTTGATGAGCATGTAGACGATCCCTGCAGTTGTTTTTTCCAGCAGAAGAGTCATGATGACGTAGCTGCTCCTTTATTCAAGCAGCTCCTCATTTGGCTTCACAAGGGCTTAGTGGACCTCCCTGCCTCAGAAAAAAATCTGAGGACACGAAATATAAAACCAGAAGTCAGAGATATTTTCAGAAGGAAAGTGTTAAATTTAGTTAGATTCAAAGGCAGAAGTTAAAGGACAGGTGTGAGGTTGTCTTAAGGAATATAAAATAGACACGATGAAAAGATGAAAGAATGTTGTAGGAATAGAAGAAGAGCAAAGGAGAAGGAAGTTAAAATTTCGCGTGGCCACAACGGAAGTCAGCGGAGTAAAGAAGCAAATATCGAGCGCAGCGACTTAGACATCGGGGAATCCCCCGTAAAGTAGCTTGGCGATCGCATCAGCTGTCAGTGACATCTCTGATCGATGGCCGCGCCCCCTTCTGCAAACCACCACCACGTGCAGCGCAGCGCACGAGCACCGACACCAGACTGGACTCACCGAAAGGCAGCGGCGACGCCAGGTCTCGTGGGGCGTGTCCCGGCATGGTGCAGCGCCCGGCCGCTACTGGCGCGCAAGGCACGGCGCCGCTCCTGGCCGTCGAGTGCTCCGCATTCCCTGCCACACACCAAGAAGCAACCCTCAACGCTGGAGCTCACAGCTGCGGCCAAACCGGGATGCGAGCAGCCGGCGCCGCGCCGCTGCCGATCCCAGCACCATCTGTCGATCGTTCCCGCGACGAAGACTGCGCCGGCGCCCCTCGCGGTGAGCCGTCGAACTACGACAGCGCACCTCCTAACTAGACTCCAATTAAAAGAATGATTTGCTTGCCATCGCAGTTCGTGGAACTGTGTAAGCCGGGCATAATCGTGGCTAACTGCCAGATGTCGAGTGCACAGACTAATATCCATTGTACTTTTGTTCGTGGGTGGTTGTGAAGGAGGAACGATATGTGTCTGTCATCTACAGCTTACCGCCGACGTTCATTATAGCCTACATAAACAACGCGTGGTGATGAGATTTTGTAGGGCTTCCCACGCACTTACAGTATCACACCCTACGTCGTCCGATTAAGAAAACGAATTGTGGTAGTAGATGACTTTAATAATGAAGTCTATCTTTTCGTATTTTCATCTCCCCTCACATTATGTTAGTAATATCCGCGATATAAATACCTAAGCTTACGTGACCGGTGACAACTCTCATTAAGATTTTTCTCGGCATTCTGCCGCGTCATCTTATATGCTAAAAATACTCAAGTAAACGACTTTTTTGCCTTGTTGCAGGAGCTTACCTCAAGCACACAATAATTTAGCAGAAGGAATAGGTGCTCCACTATACTGAGTTTCTAACGGTGCCCCAGCAATTTAACGTCTGTGGCCTTATGACACCGACAGAAACAAATTAAGCACTAAATCACTAGATAAATTAGTTTATGCCCTGGGGAATGCCGCAGCAACACGGCCGAAACATGTTATATTGGTATTTTTACATTGTATTTAAAGTAATTTAACCCAACTGCGTGCCTACGGAGTATCGCCTCAGTTGTGCGACTGGATTCGTGATTACCTGTCAGAAAGGTCACAGTTCGTAGTAATAGACGGAAAGTCATCGAGTAAAACAGAAGTAATATCCGGCGTTCCCCAAGGAAGTGTTATAGGCCCTCTATTGTTACTGACCTATATTGACGATATAGGAGACAATCTTAGTAGCCGTCTTAGATTGTTTGAAGATGTAGTCATTTACCGTCTTGTAAAGCCATCAGATGACCAAAACTAATTGCGAATTGATTTAGGTAAGATATCTGTATGATGCAAAAAGTAGCAATTGACCCTGAAAAAAGAAAATGATGATGATGATTATTACTGTTTTAGGGCGCACAACAGCGAGGTTATTAGCGCCCGTTCCCAAAAGTTCAATTCAGAGCCGAATTGTGAGAGAATGGGTATTGTTCAGATTGCAAGATTGGACACAGCACTTCAAAACAGGGAGATAAAACTAAAAATAAAATAGCAGTACAAACAGGTAAAAATAATTAACGGTGGCTGAGTGACCACTTACAAATAATGGGTGACCAAACCACTGGACAGCACATTAAGACTTCAATCCCAATATTTTGGGAAGAAGGCCAGACATCACACAAAAACGTAAAACTCTAGCGACACTCGCCTCATTATTAGTTAAAAGAGAGGGTAGGTCTGGTGGGAAACTGAAATCTTCCCTCAAACCCGCATATAAAACACACTCAGTTAAAATATGTCGTATCGACAGCTGTGTCCCACATGTCTGACATGTTGGTGGCTTCTCACTGAAAAAAGAAAAGTGTGAAGTTATTGACATGGGTACTAAAAGAAATCAACTTAATTTCGATTACGCGATAAGTCACACAAATCTGAAGGCTGTAAATTCAACTAAATACTTAGGGATTACAGTTACAAATAACCTAAATTGGAACGTTCACACAGATAATGTTGTGGGTAGATCAAACCAAAGACTGCGATTCATTGGCAGAACACTTAGAAGGTGCAACAGGTCTACCAAAGAGACTGCTTACACTACGCTTCTTCGCCATATGCTGGAGTATTGCTGTGTTGTGTGCGATCCGCATTAGGTGGGACTGACGGATGACATCGAAAAAATGCAAAGAAGGGCTGCTCGTTTTGTACTATCGCGAAATAGGGAAGATAGTGTCACAGACATGATACGTGAATTGGAGTGGCAATCATTAGAACAGAGGCGTTTTTCGTTGCGACGGGATCTTCTCATGAAATTTCAATCATCAGTTTTCTCCTCCGATAGCGAAAACATTCTGTTGGCACCCAGCTACATAGGGAGAAATGATCATCACGATAAAATAAGAGATATCAGGGCTCGCACAGAAATTTTTAAGTGCTCGTTTTTCCCGCGTGCCGGTCGAGAGTGGAACGGTAGCGAGACAGCAGGAAGGTGGTACTTTGAAGCCTCTGCCAGGCACTTTACTGTGAATAGCAGAGTAATCACGTAGATGTAGATGTAGCCGGGTAGCCGTTCGTGTTGAAGTGCAGATTCCAGACCGGATTGAATGTGTCTGGCCGATTAGCGACTAAGGTCGTTGTGCAGGGCAGCCTGGCTGTGGTTTTTAGGCGGTTTCCCACATCCTGCTAGGTCAACACTGGGCTGGTGTCCAAGTCCCGCCTCAGTTGCAGATCTGCAAACATTTCGAATACTTTCACTCACTTTCACTTGAATAACACTAGACGCAGACAATTGGGATGCACATATTACGTATTGGTTTGGCGACAGAAAGGACATCCGGCCACCCCTCAAAGTAACCATGCCGAACCCGTTAATAAAAACGCTGCGCTGCCCATGCCCCTATAAGGAGAAAGGCACAAAAAAAAAGCTGAAGAGCATTTAAAATATTTTAAGTATTTTATAAGATGGTGCCGCAGCATACCCAACAAGATTTTAATGCGGCCGTATAATATGCTTGTTTCTGTGTTCAGCGGCACAGTAGGGATTATTGCAGTAGATAATTAAGAGTGTGTTCTAACAGATAGATCAACAGGAACAGTATATCTAACGTAGATAGCCTCTGAAGTTTGTCATACAAGTGCGCAATACGAAGCCGAACACAATAAAAATTATAATTTTTTCGTGGCTGCTATTCACAGGCACATATAACATTCTGAAAGACATCATGGTGCCTTTAACTGTAAACACAAGCTACTCATGTTGTAGTTGCGGACGTTTAGCCACATATTCCACTCGAAAATGGCTAAATGGGAGAACTTGCAGTAAACGTTTCTACGGACAATTTGTTAGAACACTCATAGGCGACGATAATACCTTTAAAAAGAGATAATAAAAGTACGATATGAAATAAAACCGCAACAACTATAACAAAATCAATGTAAAGGACCAAAGCCTGTATAACGTAAGGATTGTCGAGTAGCAGAACTTCTTGTGAAGCTACGGTTTTGTAAATTCCAAGTCCGTAGTGGATACCACAGTGAAGTAGGTGTATGTTTACTGATGTTACACGTTTGCAGTGTAGACACTTGGCAGCAAATGAAGGCGGGACGATGAGAAAAAAACCCATAATCCATAAGGAACACAAAAACAGAACCCTGTAATCATTGTTTTCAGTATTATCTGAAAGTAATATGACATAGGAACTCCAACAGTTCCATACAAAACTGTTTGAAAAGATTGCTGAATGTGAACAGTTCTATCCGCTTCAGCATTCACCAAGTCTCCTATGACAAATTTGTACATAATTGCTTCCATCTGTTAATATGTCCCCCCCATGAACCATGGACGTTGCCGTTGGTGGGGAGGCTTGCGTGCCTCAGCGATACAGATAGCCGTACCGTAGGTACAACCACAACGGAGGGGTATCTGTTGAGAGGCCAGACAAACGTGTGGTTCCTGAAGAGGGGCAGCAGCCTTTTCAGTAGTTGCAAGGGCAACAGTCTGGATGATTGACTGATCTGGCCTTGTAACATTAACCAAAACGGCCTTGCTGTGCTGGTACTGCGAACGGCTGAAAGCAAGGGGAAACTACGGCCGTAATTTTTCCCGAGGGCATGCAGCTTTACTGTATGATTAAATGATGATGGCGTCCTCTTGGGTAAAATATTCCGGAGGTAAAATAGTCCCCCATTCGGATCTCCGGGCGGGGACTACTCAAGAGGATGTCGTTATCAGGAGAAAGAAAACTGGCGTTCTACGGATCGGAGCGTGGAATGTCAGGTCCCTTAATCGGGCAGGTAGGTTAGAAAATTTGAAAAGGGAAATGGATAGGTTAAAGTTAGATATAGTGGGAATTAGTGAAGTTCGGTGGCACGAGGAACAAGACTTCTGGTCAGGTGACTACAGGGTTATAAACACAAAGTCAAATAGGGGTCATGCAGGAGTAGGTTTAATAATGAATAGGAAAATAGGAATGCGGGTAAGCTACTACAAACAGCTTAGTGAACGCAGTATTGCGGCCAAGATAGATACGAAGCCCACACCTACTACAGTAGTACAAGTTTATATGCCAACTAGCTCTGCAGATGACGAAGAAATTGAAGAAATGTATGACGAAATAAAAGAAATTATTCAGATAGTGAAGGGAGACGAAAATTTAATAGTCATGGGTGACTGGAATTCGAGTGTAGGAAAAGGGAGAGAAGGAAACGTAGTAGGTGAATATGGATTGGGGCTAAGAAATGAAAGAGGAAGTCGCCTGGTAGAATTTTGCACAGAGCACAACTTAATCATAGCTAACACTTGGTTTAAGAATCATGATAGAAGGTTGTATACATGGAAGAACCCTGGAGATACTAAAAGGTATCAGATAGATTATATAATGGTAAGACAGAGATTTAGGAACCAGGTTTTAAATTGTAAGACATTTCCAGGGGCAGATGTGGATTCTGACCACAATCTATTGGTTATGACCTGTAGATTAAAACTGAAGAACCTGCAAAAAGGTGGGAATTTAAGGAGATGGGACCTGGATAAACTGAAAAAAAAAAAAAAACCCAGAGGTTGTAGAGAGTTTCAGGAAGAGCATAAGGGAACAATTGACAGGAATGGGGGAAAGAAATACAGTAGAAGAAGAATGGGTAGCTTTGAGGGATGAAGTAGTGAAGGCAGCAGAGGATCAAGTAGGTAAAAAGACGAGGGCTATTCGAAATCCTTGGGTAACAGAAGAAATATTGAATTTAATTGACGAAAGGAGAAAATATAAAAATGCAGTAAATGAAGCAGGCAAAAAGGAATAGAAATGTCTCAAAAACGAGATCGACAGGAAGTGCAAAATGGCTAAGCAGGGATGGCTAGAGGGCAAATGTAAGGATGTAGAGGCTTGTCTCACTAGGGTTAAGATAGATACTGCCTACAGGAAAATTAAAGAGACCTTTGGAGATAAGAGAACCACTTGTATTAACATCAAGAGTTCAGATGGAAACCCAGTTCTAAGCAAAGAAGGGAAAGCAGAAAGGTGGAAGGAGTATATAGAGGGTCTATACAAGGGCGATGTACTTGAGGACAATATTATGGAAATGGAAGAGGATGTAGATGAAGATGAAATGGGAGATACGATACTGCGTGAAAAGTTTGACAGAGCACTGAAAGACCTGAGTCGAAACAAGGCCCCCGGAGTAGACAACATTCCATTGGAACTACTGACGACCTTGAGAGACCCAGTCCTGACAAAACTCTACCATCTGGTGAGCAAGATGTATGAAACAGGCGAAATACCCTCAGACTTCAAGAAGAATATAATGAATATAATAATTCCAATCCCAAAGAAAACAGGTGTTGACAGATGTGAGAATTACCGAACAATCAGTTTAATAAGCCACAGCTGCAAAATACTAACACGAATTCTTACAGACGAATGGAAAAACTAGTAGAAGCCGACCTCGGGGAAGATCAGTTTGGATTACGTAGAAATACTGGAACACGTGAGGCAATACTGACCTTACGACTTATCTTAGAAGAAAGATTAAGGAAAGGCAAACCTACGTTTCTAGCATTTGTGGACTTAGAGAAAGCTTTTGACAATGTTGACTGGAATACTCTCTTTCAAATTCTAAAGGTGGCAGGGGTAAAATACAGGGAGCGAATGGCTATTTACAATTTGTACAGAAAGCAGATGGCAGTTATAAGAGTCGAGGGACATGAAAGGGAAGCAGTGGTTGGGAAGGGAGTAAGACAGGGTTGTAGCCTCTCCCCGATGTTATTCAATCTGTATATTGAGCAAGCAGTAAAGGAAACAAAAGAAAAATTCGGAGTAGGTATTAAAATCCATGGAGAAGAAATAAAAACTTTGAGGTTCGCCGATGACATTGTAATTCTGTCAGAGACAGCAAAGGACTTGGAAGAGCAGTCGAACGGAATGGATGGTGTCTTGAAGGGAGTATATAAGATGAACATCAACAAAAGCAAAACGAGGATAATGGAATGTAGTCGAATTAAGTCGGGTGATGTTGAGGGTATTAGATTAGGAAATGAGACACTTAAAGTAGTAAAGGAGTTTTGCTATTTGGGTAGCAAAATAACTGATGATGGTCGAAGTAGAGAGGATATAAAATGTAGACTGGCAATGGCAAGGAAAGCGTTTCTGAAGAAGAGAAATTTGTTAACATCGAGTATAGATTTAAGTGTCAGGAAGTCATTTCTGAAAGTATTTGTATGGAGTGTAGCCATGTATGGAAGTGAAACATGGACGGTAAATAGTTTGGACAAGAAGAGAATAGAAGCTTTCGAAATGTGGTGCTACAGAAGAATGCTGAAGATTAGATGGGTAGATCACATAACTAATGAGGAGGTACTGAATAGGATTGGGGAGAAGAGAAGTTTGTGGCACAACTTGACCAGAAGAAGGGATCGGTTGGTAGGACATGTTCTGAGGCATCAAGGGATCACAAATTTAGTATTGGAGGGCATCGTGGAGGGTAAAAATCGTAGGGGGAGACCAAGAGATGAATACACTAAGCAGATTCAGAAGGATGTAGGTTGCAGTAGGTACTGGGAGATGAAGAAGCTTGCACGGGATAGAGTAGCATGGAGAGCTGCATCAAACCAGTCTCAGGACTGAAGACCACAACAACAACATGTTAATATGTTTAGAAATATTATGTTGCTGTCTTTTGTTCGGAGAAGAAGTAAGATCGAGAAACAATGGTATTTTAGTTGGAACGAAATGGTGGTGAAGTAGCGGCGACTACTCCACGAGAAAGCAACCATAAATTGGGAAAAACGCTTCTTATTCTGACTAAAGCGACGTCCGGGAAATAAATGTTTCTCCCCACGCACAGTTTTCAAGTAACAGTTGCTAAGAACACAATGAAAGCGAGGAATGCCTTCGCGGGACGCTGTACCCAAACAATGGGGCAGAGCGAATTGATCGACGGGTCTGCCTGAGTGCGTAGACTACAGGGGACAACGCGCTGGGCTCACGGGTTGCCTGCCGTGCAGGCGCTACCTTCCGCTTCTACGTCGGGCTGGTATTACACTCATTTTGTTTTAGTGAGTTTTTTCATTTCGGTAATAATAAACACGGAATATGTAATTTGAGCATTCAAACTCGTTATCCAAATCTGTGTGGACCAGTCCCCTGTTACGAACGATTTGAGACTGTAGTTCTAATATGTAGTGGTCTGCTTTATCAAACAGAGAAGTCGAATGGCCACATATTATAGGACGTTTGAAATTCTGAATGACACTCAAATAGCACAGTGCGGCAGCGAAAGGATCCCCACCTGATTCGCAAATGAAGACTGGACTACAGCTCTAAGTGATACGCATCCCAGGAGTTGAAAAGCAGCTGAAAGGGTTGACAGCAAGTAAGTCCCTACCTCCACACGACATGCCAGTTCTTGTTTACGAAGACTACTCTTCGCCATTGGTCCCATACTTAATTTGCGTTTGTTGCCTATCTCTCACCTAGTGGAAAACCCCAGGCGAATTGAAAAAAAGCGCAGCGTAAAATCGGACACGCAAAATTACAGACCGCTATCCTTACCGACGATTTGCTGTAGAATTCTTGAACATATTTTAAGTTCAGATACAACGAACTGCCCAAACACACCCAAGTTAACACGATGGAAGAGTGTGCGGTTGTGCAGTTTGTGTCCTGTGCTGAAAACTGTTAATGGTACAGGTAGAACAACAGCTCCAGCAACAGTACATGTAAAACAAAAACCACACACACACACACACACACACACACACACACACACACACACAAACCATTTATGATATCCTAATAAATCGAGACGAAACGGTGGCTAATAGCTCCAGTTGTGAACTGGGTTCTCTGAATTCTAATGTGGAAGCTGAGGGATTAACAGATGCCAGATGGCCTCAGTACAGTATTTGGTTATATCGTGAAATTTCGGCGATACACGTTTACGTTACACGTACCACACCTCTTATGTTTGCGAAACGATTTCTCGTTCTCTTTCGTAGCTTTCGTTTTTCTCCTGAACTGTTGTGAAGCATATTACAGAGTTTTACCTATATAACTTCACTGTTATTACGTTTTTTTTTACATTAGTTGTATACCACAGCTTGCACGGACAGTGAACTCTGGGACATCGAAATCTGTCAAAGATGTAAATTTAAGTTCAGCAAAGAACAGTGAACCGACACGCATCAATGTGTTACACTGGTGATCCAGCGACCCAACGATTACGGGGCTTGAACGCTAACCACATTTTTTTTGCTAACCATTTTTTGTTTCTTTTTACAAAAATGAAAAAAGATTTTGGAAGGTTTATTTTTCTGCTTTCTTTATTTTATTTTATTTTTATACAAATGGATAAAAGGAAAGCAGTTCGTCTTCGGCTACATAAACAGAATAATACGAGGGCAGTTCAGAAAGTAACCTCCGGTTGATTTAAAAAAATACACCAAGTTAAATAAAAATATTTTAATATATACATCTTACAACTACATCTTTGCACTATTTTTCTACATAGTCTCCATAGCGATTGAGGCACTTATCGTATCTCTTCACAAGCTTTGAAATTCCTTCTGCATAAAAATCACCCGCTTGTGCCTGGAGCCAGCCTGTGACCGCATCTTTGAGCTCTTCGTCGTCATCAAACCGCTGTGACCCGAGCCATTTCTTCAAATGCATGAAGAGGTGATAATCACTTGGCGCCAGGTCTGGGCTGTAAGGTGGATGGTTGATAACGTCCCACTTGAAGGACTCAAGAAGGGCCGTTGTTCTGCGAGCAGAGTGAGGACGGGCGTTATCGTGCAAAAAAACGATACCGGAAGTCAGCATACCACGGCGTTTGTTCTGTATAGCCCGTCGTAACTTTTTTATTGTTTCACAGTACACGTCTTGATTAATGGTCGTACCACGTTCCATGAATTCAACCAACAACACCCCTTTGGCATCCCAAAACACCGTTGCCATCAGTTTTCAGGCAGAAAAATCTTGCGAGGCTTTTCTTGGTTTGGTACGCGAATTTGAATGTGCCCACATCTTTGATTGTTCTTTTGTCTCAGGGTTCACGTACTTAATCCAGGTTTCGTCACCGGTCACGATTCTGTTTAACAATGGTTCTCCTTCGTATCATAACGTGACAGAAAGTCTAATGCAGAGGCCATTCTTTGAGTTTTGTGGTGGTCGGTAAGAATTTTGGGCACCCATCGTGCACAGAACTTACGGTAACCCAATCTTGCTGTCACTATCTCGTACAAGAGAGTCTTAGAAATCTGTGGAAAACCAGTAGACCGACATTGAGAAACGTCGATTTTCACGAACTTTTGCATCAACTGTCTGAACGAGTTCGTCAGTCACCAATGATGGTCTACCACTCCTCTCTTCATCATGAACGTTTTCTCGTCCACTTTTAAATAAACGTACCCATTCACGGACAACTCCTTCACTCATAACTCTTGGTCCGTACACGGCACAAAGCTCACGATGAATAGCTGCTGCAGAATATCCTTTGGCTGTAAAAAACCTTATGACAGCACGCACTTCACATTTGGCGGGGTTTTCTATTGCAGCACACATTTCAAACTGCCACAAAAACTAAACTAGCGCAGGTACGACGTTCACTTGACCACGGCTTGATGCCGACTGACCTGTTGAGTGCGTGAACGCACAGATGGCGTCGCTAGTCCCCCCACAACCCGCACTGTGACCAATCGGAGGTTACTTTCTGAACCGCCCTCGTAAGAAGTCGTCCCGTTACGACAAAGGATGGTTCATACTATAGCCCGCTGCGAATTTTTCGATGACTGTCGTGTCGTTGCTGTGTTGTTTCCGTTGTTTGTTCAATCTCATAAAAAAAAGGGAACTGGACAGTGGTGCTGTGGTTATCTTATGTCATCGATAATCCAGCTGCGAGGCATATTATGGAATGCGCTCCAAAGAAAATTAGAAAAATATTGCCTGTATTTAGGGTTCTTGACGATCGCACAATGTCGTTCGTTGAGGTAACAATCGGGTAAAGGAAAAATCGGCTACGGTTGGTTGGTTGGTTGGGGGAGGAGACCAAACTGCGAGGTCATCGGTCTCATAGGATTAGGGAAGGAAGTCGGCCGTGCCCTTTTCAAAGGAACCATCCCGGAAATTGCCTGAAGAGATTTAGGGAAATAACGGAAAACCTAAATCAGGATGGCCGGGCGCAGGATTGAACCGTCGTCCTTCCGAATGCGAGTCCAGTGTGCTAACCAATGCGCCACCTCGCTCGGTCGGGTACTGTCTTTTCGCCATTACCGAATAGGTAGTGAACAGCGTGGCCGCTAATCCACGTCACAGAGCTCGTTTTTGCTCTTGGGAAATACATCTCATCGGGGAAAAGAACTGATCGGGTAATTACTCTGTCGGGAGTCGTGCGTGTGAGAAAAGGCAATATCTGACGCACCAAATAGCAAACGTCCTTTGCCGACCCGCATTCGAAACGATGTTCATCCGTGTCAATCACTTGGCATGTGGCACACAAGGGTGAATCGGCGAGGTGGGTGTGCTGTAGGCGGGACTGGCACAACTGGTTCCCATTAACAGTTACGTACCATGCAGACTGCACGCCAGCATCAAGGGTGGTGGCATTCACTGCCTGCCACACAGCACGCCACTTTGTAGTGGTGTGTTTGCTTTGAGTCGCATTCGGCCTCCTGTTAAGTTGCATGGCAGCATATATCGCCCTCGTCATCATCAAGCGTGTGGGTAGTAGTGCGGTGCGGATGTAGCTTAATTCAAGGAAGAATTGGCTAATGTAGAAGAAAGGTGTTGGGATTTCCGATGTCACCACAGGGGGGTGCTCCATTCGGCTGCCGCCGCTTCATGATAAAAATGGCCACGCACAGATATATACACTCCTGGAAATTGAAATAAGAACACCGTGAATTCATTGTCCCAGGAAGGGGAAACTTTATTGACACATTCCTGGGGTCAGATACATCACATGATCACACTGACAGAACCACAGGCACATAGACACAGGCAACAGAGCATGCACAATGTCGGCACTAGTACAGTGTATATCCACCTTTCGCAGCAATGCAGGCTGCTATTCTCCCATGGAGACGATCGTAGACATGCTGGATGTAGTCCTGTGGAACGGCTTGCCATGCCATTTCCACCTGGCGCCTCAGTTGGACCAGCGTTCGTGCTGGACGTGCAGACCGCGTGAGACGACGCTTCATCCAGTCCCAAACATGCTCAATGGGGGACAGATCCGGAGATCTTGCTGGCCAGGGTAGTTGACTTACACCTTCTAGAGCACGTTGGGTGGCACGGGATACATGCGGACGTGCATTGTCCTGTTGGAACAGCAAGTTCCCTTGCCGGTCTAGGAATGGTAGAACGATGGGTTCGATGACGGTTTGGATGTACCGTGCACTATTCAGTGTCCCCTCGACGATCACCAGTGGTGTACGGCCAGTGTAGGAGATCGCTCCCCACACCATGATGCCGGGTGTTGGCCCTGTGTGCCTCGGTCGTATGCAGTCCTGACACTGGCGCTCACCTGCACGGCGCCAAACACGCATACGACCATCATTGGCACCAAGGCAGAAGCGACTCTCATCGCTGAAGACGACACGTCTCCATTCGCCCCTCCATTCACGCCTGTCGCGACACCACTGGAGGCGGGCTGCACGATGTTGGGGCGTGAGCGGAAGACGGCCTAACGGTGTGCGGGACCGTAGCCCAGCTTCATGGAGACGGTTGCGAATGGTCCTCGCCGATACCCCAGGAGCAACAGTGTCCCTAATTTGCTGGGAAGTGGCGGTGCAGTCCCCTACGGCACTGCGTTGGATCCTACGGTCTTGGCGTGCATCCGTGCGTCGCTGCGGTCCGGTCCCAGGTCGACGGGCACGTGCACCTTCCGCCGACCACTGGCGACAACATCGATGTACTGTGGAGACCTCACGCCCCACGTGTTGAGCAATTCGGCGGTACGTCCACCCGGCCTCCCGCATGCCCACTATACGCCCTCGCTCAAAGTCCGTCAACTGCACATACGGTTCACGTCCACGCTGTCGCGGCATGCTACCAGTGTTAAAGACTGCGATGGAGCTCCGTATGCCACGGCAAACTGGCTGACACTGACGGCGGCGGTGCACAAATGCTGCGCAGCTAGCGCCATTCGACGGCCAACACCGCGGTTCCTGGTGTGTCCGCTGTGCCGTGCGTGTGATCATTGCTTGTACAGCCCTCTCGCAGTGTCCGGAGCAAGTATGGTGGGTCTGACACACCGGTGTCAATGTGTTCTTTTTTCCATTTCCAGGAGTGTATTTGACGACCGAAATTATCTTGCGATTTTCTCGGTAACGCTTGAGAAGTAGGCGCTACTGCTTACACATATGTTGTCCCAATGGAGCACTACGTGTGTACGAAGTTTGCAGTAAATCCGCGTTCCAAACGTCGTGGTATGCCCTTGTTAGTCCGGCTGAGAAAGACAGTGACCGAGAGACGTGTGAAGGCACAGCGGATGTGAAGTGTGGCTGCAGCTGTTGCGCGATACCTCGACGCTGCTGGGGCCAGCGGCCATCGCGTTCGCAGGTGCGTGCCGGCGGCGGTCAGGGTCTGCAGCTGCAGCTGCAGCTGTGCTGTGCTCTCGCGGCCGTCCGTGCCCGCCCCTCGCGATCAGTGATTGCATTGTGCGGCGCCGCGTGTGGTCCTGCGGGGTCAGCCGCTTCCTTCTAATGGCGCACAGAGCGGGCCCCTAAACGCCTAGTGGCCCGCTAAACTCCGCACTCACTGCGGCCGCTGTGTTCGCGGCCGGCCCGGATCGCCCGCTTGCGCAACGGCGCTTACCTGCCTCCGCGCCGAGGACGTTCACACGCGCCGCCAATTCTCACCACGCACTCTGTGCCGCGATTGTCTCGCCCGCAAAGCGAGCCATTGTCTCCGACCGGTCACGGTACATTCCTCTTAACTCACGTATGACGTACTGTATGTCCCTGACGGTCGTTCACGACATCTCGACCTCAGATCTACAGTACGGCTTGCGTGTGTCCACACTTTCACCGTCGCCATCTGGAGGCTTTCGAAGGAGGTGTACGAGCGATAATCATTAAGTATTAATTACCATATTCAAACAACATAGGGGTATGCAGGTGGGTGACATCTACGGCCACCGCTGATATTTCAACAGGTGAGCACCCCGTCATTTGCAAGGCCTTCGTGGGTAGGGTGGCTACAAAATCTAGTTATCCCCTAGAACAGGGCTTCACACAACATACGTGCTCGCGGAGCAAGCTGTGAGCAGCAGGGCGCGAGCACGGAGCAGCGCGAGCACGCTACCCCCACTACCGGACCAGAGCGGAGAGTGGGGAGAGTCACGTGGGGCACACAACGGCTGCCGCCAGTCACTGTAAATCCGCGGCCACCTACAGGGATATCGCTCACGAATTATTACTGCGACAAATGAAACAAATAAAGGAGAATGTACACGTGCCACATAATTTTATTAGCTTAGTGTATGCCTCTACATTCGTATTAATTTGTGAACTGTTACATTTTAGGCGCAGCGTGCAGTTTAAATTTCGATCAGACAATGCGTTTCTCAGGCGCGTCTCGTTACATTTCATTGCAGAGAACAGTTGTTCACAAACATACGTGGAACCGAACATTTGTAGCCGCCAGTTTGTGCAAACGAGGAAATCTATCCTGAGGGAAGTGTCTGTAGAATTCCAAAATGTTTTTCTTGTTCTGAAATTTCTCTCTGTATTCTCTGTCGCACTGTAGGTCAATAATTTCTTGCTGCAGCTCAGAACGAATCTCTTAAATATTCGCTGAATATGGAGAGAACAGATCAAAATCACTCTCTAGTGCTGTCAGATCATGAAAGCGCTGATCAACTAAACTATGTGAATAACGTTCACAGTCTTTGTGAACATCTTGCATGGATGATAATTTAGGAAAATGAGCTAGGTTTCCTGTTTCCAGCTGACTCACCCAAAGTGTCAGTTTCATTTTAAAAGCTCGTATTCGATCTATGAAATGAGTAATTAGCAGATCTTTACCTTGTAGTAAAATGTTCAAAGCATTCAGATGGCTAGTTAAATCTGCTAAGAACGCGAGATCACATTCAAACGTGCGCGCTCATTTCCCCTCTCTCCCCTCCCTCGCTACTCCGCGACCTTGCACCTGCTCGCGAGCACGTGCCTGAGCAGACGTGAGTACTCGCGCTCAAAACCGGCCAGTTGTTAAGCCCTGCCCTACAATAAACAACATAAACCCCCAAACTTAAAAAACATGACCAACAGCCTGGTGAGGCGGCACCAGAGGTTCCTCGGTAGGTCAAAAGCTTTTGGCTTCTTTGTGGGATCAAGGTGATATGGGATGGGGTCTTGTTCCCAGTGTTTTTGTTGACCATTCGTGCTTCCAGCTTGCTGGTCTTCTTGATGGCAATTGTTGCTGTGGCGGATGAGAGAATTCCTGGTGCAGTGGTAGAGAGGGTGATTCAGCGATTTTCTTGGCCTCCCTCGGTAGAGCTTGTTTCCGCCTTAAATGAGGTGGAGGGATGTGACTTAGTAAAGGTAACAAGTGGCATGGGGTTGATTTGATGGAACCAGTAATGCAGAGCATTGTGTCGTTCAGTTTTGTGTCTACTTTCTTCACAAGCACACTTTCCAACCAGACAGGTGCACAGCAATCGGCAGCCAGTTAAATGCAGACAACCTAAGGAGATCACACACATCCATGCCCGAGGGAGGAATCGAACCTGCGACCGGAGCTGCAGCACGGTTCCGAACTGAAGCGCCTAGAACCGCTCGGCCACAACGGAAGCCGGTATACAATGTACAGGCCTATTATCTGATCAAAAGTACTCGGACTCCCCTATGTAGTGCGGAACTGACCACTAGACATCACGGGTAACGGGCACGGCATTATAAAAGGGAAGCATGCACTACTGTGATATGAGCAGAAAGCAGCAGCAGAGAATGGTTCTATCACACAGCTCGGCGACTTCGAATGTGGACTGGACGTCGCCTGAGCAATAACTCCAGCAGGGACATTTCAACCCTTCAACAGCTGCCCAAGTCGACTGCTGGTGCTGTAATTTTGCAGTGAGACGCGAAGGTACGATTACAGCTAAACCGAGGCCCGCCAGACCTCTCGTGTACTGACGAACTGAGACCGTCGATATTGCAGAGGGTCGTTGTGAAAAAATTGAACGAGACAAGCGGAAGGAATCGCTCGAGAGTTTTTTTAAGAGCTCCCAGTATTCCAGCTAGCACAGAGACTGTGCGTAGGGACTTAAAAAGTATGGGGTACAGCAGTCGGGCAGCTGTTCATAAGCTACACATTTCTGTGGTCAATACTAAGCGACGCTTGAGGTGGTGTCAAAGACTGACTGTGAGAGTGAACACTAGTCAAGTGCGAGTGAGTGAATGAGTATAGGTTGCCTCCTCACTGTGGGACAATAATTTTAGCCATTTTACTCACATTACCTTCTTTTATTACGTGTAAGAGCACTGATAACCAACCTCGTCGTTGAGCGCCCGTAACCTCCAAACACGCAGGCAGCGTAAAGAGCCAACGCCACTGGACAGTGGATGACTCTAAACTAGTGGTTCGCAGTGATGAATAACGCTATACCTTGCGGAATCCGTGGGAAGGGTTTGGATTTGATGACAATACCGGTAATGTAACTGATGATGATAAACATAAGGCCGACATTCTAAACCTAGGTTTCAAAAACTCGTTTACTGTAGAGGACTGTAGCACCACTCCCCCCTTTCAATTATCGAACAATCGCAAGGATGGCTGACATAGTGTTTAGTGTATATGGCATTGTAAAATACACTACTGGCCATTAAAATTGCTACACCAAGAAGAAATGCAGATGGCCAACGGGTATTCATTGGACAAATATATTATACTAGAACTGACATGTGATTACATTTTCACGCAATGTGGGTGCACTGATCCTGAGAAATCAGTAACCAGAACAACCACCTCTCGCCATAATAACGGCCTTGATACACCTAGGCATTGAGTCAAACAGAGCTTGGATGGCGTGTACAGGTAAAGCTGCCCATGCAGCTTCAACACGATACCACAGTTCATCAACAGTAGTGACTGGCGTATTGTGACGAGGCAGCTGCTCGGCCACCATTTACCTGACGTTGTCAATTGCTGTGAGATCTGGAGAATGCGCTGGCCAGAGCAGCAGTCGAACATTTTCTGTATCCAGACAGGCCCGTACAGGGGTTTCGCAGGGATCGAATGAAGGGTAGAGCTGCGGGTAGTAACACATCTGAAATGTAACGTCAACTGTTCGAAGTGCCGTCAACGCGAACAAGAGGTGACCGAGACGTGTAACCAATGGCACCCCATACTATCACGCCGGATGACACGCTAGTATGGCGATGACGAATACACGCTTCCAATGTCCGTTCACCGCGATGACGCCAAACACGGATGCGACCATCATGATTCTGTAAACGGAACCTAGATTCATTCGAAAAAATGACGTTTTGCCATTCGTGCACCCAGGTTCGTCGTTGAGTACACCATCGCAGGCGCTCTTGTCTGTACAGCAGCGTCAAGGGTAACCGCAGCCACGGTCTCCGAGCTCATAGTCCATGCTGCTGCAAACGTCGTCGAACTGTTCGTGCAGATGGTTGTTGTCTTGCAAACGTCCCCATCTGTTGACTCAGGGATCGAGACGTGGCTGCACGATCCGTTACAGCTACGCGTATAAGATGCCTGTCATCTCGACTGCTAGTGATACGAGGCCGTTGAGATCCAGCACGGCGTTCCGTATTACCCTCCTGAACCCACCGATTCCATATTCTGCTAACAGTCATTGGATCTCGACCAACGCGAGCAGCAGTGTCGCGATACGATAAACCGCAACCGCGATAGGCTACAATCCGACCTTAATCAAAGTCGGAAACGTGATGGTACGCATTTCTCCTCCTTACACGAGGCATCACAATAACGTTTCACCAGGCAACGCCGGTCAACTGCTGTTTGTGTATGAGAAATCGGTTGGAAACATTCCTCACGTCAGGACGTTGTGGGTGTCGCCACCAGCATCCTCTTCCTGTCGGTTAAATTTCGCGTTTGTAGCACGTCATCTTCGTGGTGTAGCAATTTTAATGGCCATTAGTGTAGTTCAGTTCCTTAGGCGCCAGGAAGGCATCTGACAAAGACGGTATCCCCGTAAGATTTTATGTTGACTATGCTACAAATATAGCACCATTCTTATCCATCATCTATCAGAGTACACTGGGACAGCGGAAATTTCCACGGGACTGGAAGAAGGCCCAGGTCATAGCATTCTATAAAAAGGGTAGAAAATCGGATGCACAAAATTACCGGCCAATTTGACTGACATCGATTTGTTGTAGAATCGCGGAACATATTTTGTGTTCAGACATAATGACCTTTCTAGACTCTGAGAAGCTCATCTGCAGAAAGCAGCACGGTTTTAGGAAACAGCGGTCATGCGAGACACTGCTGGCCCTCTTTGTGCGTGATATACAACAGGCTCTAGATATCGGCTCCCAGGTTGATGCCATATTTCTCGACTTTCGAAAGGTGTTCGACTCAGCCCCGCACTGTCGCTTGCTACAAAAAGTGCGCGCTTACGGTCTATCCAATAACATATGCGGTTGGATAGAAAGTTTTCTAACAGACAGGGAGCAGTATGTCGTCCTGAATGGGGAGACTTCAACAGAAACAAGCATAACTTCAGGTGTGCCCCAGGGCAGCGTAATACGTCCGCTGCTTTTCACGATTTACATAAACGATCTGGTTGATGGTATTGACAGCGGCATTGGACTTTTTGCCGATGATGCTGTAGTCTACAGGAAAGTAGTATCACACGAAAGTTGTGAACAAATCGATGAGAATTCGCAGAAAATAAATGCGTGGTGTAATGACTGGCAGTTATCTCTCAATATTAGTAAGTGTAACCTACTGCGTATAACAAGGCGAAAATCCCCATTAATGCAAGAGTACAAAATAAATGCCCGGTCTTTGGAAGCGGTAACATCCGTCAAGTATCTGGGTGTGAAAATTCGAAATGATGTCAAATGGGATGATCAGGTTACACAAGTAACGGGGAAGTAAAACTCTAGATTGCGGTTTATTGGTAGAATCCTGAAGCGATGTAGTCCTTCAACAAAGGAAATAGCTTACAATACGTTAGCTCGTCCAGTCTTAGAGTAGTGTTCGTCTGTATGGGACCCTTACCAGTCGGGTCTGATTCAAGAGATTGAGAAGGTCCAAACAAGAGCGGCAAGATTTGTGACTGGTACATTTAGCCATCGCAAGAGCGTCACAAATCTCATAGAAAATTTGAAGTGGGGCACACTTGTAGAGAGGCGGCGCGCTAAACGAAGAGGGCTGCTCACCGAATTCCGAAATCCGATCTTCACCGAAGATGTAGAGCATATATTATTACCACCAACTTTCAAATCGCGCAGTGATCACCACTCAAAGATAAGGGAAATCAGAGCACGCACTGACGCGTTCAGACGGTCGTTTTTCCCTCGCGCGATCCGCCAGTGTAACAGACGGGGGGCAATATGAATTCAGCGCGAATTGTGCCCTCCGCCACAAACATCTTGGTGGCTAGCGGATTACATATGTAGATGTGGAATGCCAGGAGAACGTTACCTGCCATCATGTGTCGTGCCAAAAGCGAAGTATGGAGGAGACGGTTTAGAAGTCTTTTTGGTCGTTAATTTGTGGTCCCCTTACTGCTAAACGCGGAAGGAGATTACACGTATTTTACAGCAGTGTGTACCGTGTACTGCAGAGGAACATGTCGGAGACGATGGCTGTTTTTATAACCATGACAATGCACCCCATCATTGAGCAATATCTATGAGGCAATCGTTTGTAAATAACAATAACCTGAAACGGGCTGACCAGTCCAGAGTCCCGACATGATCCCTTTGGAATGAGTTACAACATCCACTTCGCTTCAAATCCCATCTGATTTCGGCTCTTGGCGAAGAATGGGCTGCCATCCCCTCACAGACACTCACGCATCTCCTTGAAAGTGTCCCCAGCAGAGTTCAAGTCGTCATAAAGGTGAAGTGTGAACACACACCATATTAGTGTGTGTCCGGATATTTTTGATCAGATGCTATGTATCTGCATGGCAGGTACAGGCAGTTCGCCGAAATTGGTTGAATGGCTGATAAAACATCATGCAGGTGGTTGTCTGGGGAAGGAAAAAAAAAAATCAACAACTTAACTTTTACGATAGCTTTTAATGAATGTTATAGGCAATATTTTTTGTTAAAAATGAAACTCCTCCAGCTGTACTCAAGATTTTATATTTCGGAGTTACTGCCCGCCATCCATGTGGAGCACGTGTTGGTCTCACCGCGGACTTCTAGTACTGAACCACACACAACTGATTTCATCGAAGTGTACAAGCCTGAAGATGGCGTTGACGCAACGTCGAAACAAGTAGCCAAATAACCATAAGATCTTAAGTACAGCTGGAGGAGTTCCATTTTTAACAAAAATTGTACCAGCTGTGTCCCACCTTCATCGAATTTAAATATGGATGTACGAAGAATAATTTTTGTTTCCTTATGATATTCTTCACCAAATGAGGCGAGACTTCTAACACTGGTGTTAACAATACACAATCAAAAATGAATAAATATCAGAAGTAGTTGTGGTGAAGACGACACGGCAGATCTACACTCCTGGAAATTGAAATAAGAACACCGTGAATTCATTGTCCCAGGAAGGGGAAACTTTATTGACACATTCCTGGGGTCAGATACATCACATGATCACACTGACAGAACCACAGGCACATAGACACAGGCAACAGAGCATGCACAATGTCGGCACTAGTACAGTGTATATCCACCTTTCGCAGCAATGCAGGCTGCTATTCTCCCATGGAGACGATCGTAGAGATGCTGGATGTAGTCCTGTGGAACGGCTTGCCATGCCATTTCCACCTGGCCCCTCAGTTGGACGAGCGTTCGTGCTGGACGTGCAGACCGCGTGAGACGACGCTTCATCCAGTCCCAAACATGCTCAATGGGGGACAGATCCGGAGATCTTGCTGGCCAGGGTAGTTGACTTACACCTTCTAGAGCACGTTGGGTGGCACGGGATACATGCGGACGTGCATTGTCCTGTTGGAACAGCAAGTTCCCTTGCCGGTCTAGGAATGGTAGAACGATGGGTTCGATGACGGTTTGGATGTACCGTGCACTATTCAGTGTCCCCTCGACGATCACCAGTGGTGTACGGCCAGTGTAGGAGATCGCTCCCCACACCATGATGCCGGGTGTTGGCCCTGTGTGCCTCGGTCGTATGCAGTCCTGATTGTGGCGCTCACCTGCACGGCGCCAAACACGCATACGACCATCATTGGCACCAAGGCAGAAGCGACTCTCATCGCTGAAGACGACACGTCTCCATTCGCCCCTCCATTCACGCCTGTCGCGACACCACTGGAGGCGGGCTGCACGATGTTGGGGCGTGAGCGGAAGACGGCCTAACGGTGTGCGGGACCGTAGCCCAGCTTCATGGAGACGGTTGCGAATGGTCCTCGCCGATACCCCAGGAGCAACAGTGTCCCTAATTTGCTGGGAAGTGGCGGTGCGGTCCCCTACGGCACTGCGTAGGATCCTACGGTCTTGGCGTGCATCCGTGCGTCGCTGCGGTCCGGTCCCAGGTCGACGGGCACGTGCACCTTCCGCCGACCACTGGCGACAACATCGATGTACTGTGGAGACCTCACGCCCCACGTGTTGAGCAATTCGGCGGTACGTCCACCCGGCCTCCCGCATGCCCACTATACGCCCTCGCTCAAAGTCCGTCAACTGCACATACGGTTCACGTCCACGCTGTCGCGGCATGCTACCAGTGTTAAAGACTGCGATGGAGCTCCGTATGCCACGGCAAACTGGCTGACACTGACGGCGGCGGTGCACAAATGCTGCGCAGCTAGCGCCATTCGACGGCCAACACCGCGGTTCCTGGTGTGTCCGCTGTGCCGTGCGTGTGATCATTGCTTGTACAGCCCTCTCGCAGTGTCCGGAGCAAGTACGGTGGGTCTGACACACCGGTGTCAATGTGTTCTTTTTTCCATTTCCAGGAGTGTATAAACTACACTGTTTATGAATATTTAATACGTCTGAAAGGGACTCGTTTCACCACAATCGCTGACCTCCACTGCTTCGCCCCCTCCACCCCCAGTGTCGGCATAGGTCGTCCAATCAAACACAAAGAACCACCCACCCGTACACCAGAGGAGAGGCGTACACAGCAAAGTGGCTTGTAACTACTTAAAGTGACATCAGCGGAACGACTGCGACGGCGCGCACGGCATGACACAGCAGCTGCAGCGGCTCGGAACAATGGCCGCGTTCGTTTCGAGCACTTAATCACCTCCAGCCCGCAGAGAGTTGAGGGCTGATTAAATTGACGCAGTTGTACTGCGCTTAAAGCCCCCCACGCGGTCCGACTTGAAGATGACAGTAGTAGTATCGACGGCGTCTTAAGGCATCGCGATTGCCCTTCTCAGTGCCAAACTGGAAATAGGTCGCTCTCAGCCGGTTCCAATTTTTTGCATTTGACGCCGCGTCGGCAGCTGACTTCGACAAGTAGGGAATAGTACGGGGTGTTCAAAAAGTCTCTCCGCAGTGCCGTATGATTGTTAGCCGCGCGTGCCGTATGCCGCAGTGAATGTACCGAAACGAAACTCAGAGCGAAATACAAATTATTAATTTGTTGAATATACACTCCTGGAAATGGAAAAAAGAACACATTGACACCGGTGTGTCAGACCCACCATACTTGCTCCGGACACCGCGAGAGGGCTGTACAAGCAATGATCACACGCACGGCACAGCGGACACACCAGGAACCGCGGTGTTGGCCGTCGAATGGCGCTAGCTGCGCAGCATTTGTGCACCGCCGCCGCCAGTGTCAGCCAGTTTGCCGTGGCATACGGAGCTCCATCGCAGTCTTTAACACTGGTAGCATGCCGCGACAGCGTGGACGTGAACCGTATGTGCAGTTGACGGACTTTGAGCGAGGGCGTATAGTGGGCATGCGGGAGGCCGGGTGGACGTACCGCCGAATTGCTCAACACGTGGGGCGTGAGGTCTCCACAGTACATCGATGTTGTCGCCAGTGGTCGGCGGAAGGTGCACGTGCCCGTCGACCTGGGACCGGACCGCAGCGACGCACGGATGCACGCCAAGACCGTAGGATCCAACGCAGTGCCGTAGGGGACTGCACCGCCACTTCCCAGCAAATTAGGGACACTGTTGCTCCTGGGGTATCGGCGAGGACCATTCGCAACCGTCTCCATGAAGCTGGGCTACGGTCCCGCACACCGTTAGGCCGTCTTCCGCTCACGCCCCAACATCGTGCAGCCCGCCTCCAGTGGTGTCGCGACAGGCGTGAATGGAGGGGCGAATGGAGACGTGTCGTCTTCAGCGATGAGAGTCGCTTCTGCCTTGGTGCCAATGATGGTCGTATGCGTGTTTGGCGCCGTGCAGGTGAGCGCCAGTGTCAGGACTGCATACGACCGAGGCACACAGGGCCAACACCCGGCATCATGGTGTGGGGAGCGATCTCCTACACTGGCCGTACACCACTGGTGATCGTCGAGGGGACACTGAATAGTGCACGGTACATCCAAACCGTCATCGAACCCATCGTTCTACCATTCCTAGACCGGCAAGGGAACTTGCTGTTCCAACAGGACAATGCACGTCCGCATGTATCCCGTGCCACCCAACGTGCTCTAGAAGGTGTAAGTCAACTACCCTGGCCAGCAAGATCTCCGGATCTGTCCCCCATTGAGCATGTTTGGGACTGGATGAAGCGTCGTCTCACGCGGTCTGCACGTCCAGCACGAACGCTGGTCCAACTGAGGCGCCAGGTGGAAATGGCATGGCAAGCCGTTCCACAGGACTACATCCAGCATGTCTACGATCGTCTCCATGGGAGAATAGCA
Source organism: Schistocerca nitens (assembly GCF_023898315.1). Taxonomy (NCBI): domain Eukaryota; kingdom Metazoa; phylum Arthropoda; class Insecta; order Orthoptera; family Acrididae; genus Schistocerca; species Schistocerca nitens. Next base: position 966,932,603 of record NC_064617.1, read on the forward strand.
GCCTGCATTGCTGCGAAAGGTGGATATACACTGTACTAGTGCCGACATTGTGCATGCTCTGTTGCCTGTGTCTATGTGCCTGTGGTTCTGTCAGTGTGATCATGTGATGTATCTGACCCCAGGAATGTGTCAATAAAGTTTCCCCTTCCTGGGACAATGAGTTCACGGTGTTCTTATTTCAATTTCCAGGAGTGTATATTTTTACTTTCAAATTTTCACATTAAATGTTGAAAGTGTCCCGTCTGTTGTTGAATACACAATTCGTCTAATCATGTTTCCAAACACAAGCTGTAACATTTCTTCTGTAACAGAAGCAGTGAAAGTGGATATTGCAGTTTTCTATTTTCAATTCATCGATGGATTCTGGCCGGTTTTTATAGACAGTTGCTTTCGCTGCACCCCAGAGGAAAGAGTCAGGTAGTGTTAGGTCAGGCGATCGTGGAGGCCAAAGTCCCTGTGAAATTATGCGATCAGCAGGCAGACATTGAAACGCGAGCTGTATGCGCGGTTGCGCCATCTTGTTGAAAATAACCGTTCAGTATTTCACTTAACACAAGTTCTCCTATGAATGGGTACATAATATCACTGTAGTATCGTTCTGCGTTTATTGTTTCGTTGAAAGATATGGGACCCACAATCTGACGTCTAGAAATTGCAATCCAAACTCCTATTTTCACAGAATGAAGTGCTTCCTCATGAATACACAATGGATTTGCATTACTCCACATACGAGAATTTTGCGAGTTCATGTACCCGGATAAATGAAACCACGCCTCATCAGCGAAAAACGTTTCATTAAGATTATCCCTCCCATTTTGTAGAACGACATTTTTGAACCATTGACAATAATGCAGTCCCTGGCCATGATCAGTATTTTTCTGTTCTTGAACGACTGTCACTTTGCATGGGGAAAAGTTTTAATTTTTTCCTTACAGCCGTGAGAGCCGTTCCGACACTAACATCGATTTCCTGGGCGAGTTTTCTTATCGATTTGTTCGGACTCATGGACATTTCATCGGAAATATCGAGTGGTTTATCCTCAGACAAAACGCTAAGACGACCACTTCTCGGTGCCTCTGTCACTGAACCCGTACTTCGAAATTTGTCAATCAAATCTCGCACAGTATCGCGATGTGGGAAAGTTGTCTCCGGGAAAACTGAATTAAATGTTAAACGAACTGAAAGTGTGTGTTTACCGCCAGCTTTGAACACTTGTTCGACTAAAAACACACGCGCTTCAATGGTTAGCAGTTTAGCCCTGACAAACACGAAACAAACGAACAAAGGAACTAAAGTTGAACGTTAAAGTCAAAACGTAACGACCTAGACCGAGGATACTACTGACGCTGGCTGGGACAAACGAATCAGTGGAATGTTGGGAGAGTCCACTTGACGGGAAGCAACCCAGGCAGGCGAACAATCATACGGCACGCGCGGCTAACAATCACACGGCAGTGCTGAGAGACTTTCTGAACACCCCGTACAATGTGGGCTTTCACGGCCACACTTCGATAGGCCATGGTAAATGTATAAAATTATTTTTTTATCATGTGCAAATGGGCCCCCAATCCTTCAAGAGTTGGAACGTGCAAAACCTCCAAAGTGAGAGAATTCCAGATCTAACGAAGCTGTCGCTAACGGAGAGAGATCTATTTCTTAAGAAATCTACCGATAGCATCGGAGAAGTTTTGGCCGAGCATGGGGGTTCAAACGATTTGTAAGCCCGCCGGGAAAATGAAAGAATGACTGAGAACTGCATCAGACGCAAGTCATCCAATAACGAAGGCTGGTGTGTATAAAATTCCATGAGGCTGTGGCAAAGCATGCAGTATATTGACAACACAATAATAAGTATTAACGCTTACTTAAGCGAACGTAACTCTTGCTTTCAACAAATCGATATGACGGCAGTAGCGGAACATGCTTTTCAAAATTGAGGACGAGGCATAAAATTCAGTGATCCTAGGGTTTTAGCCAACTCAACGTATAATCATGCGGCCATATATAGAGAGGCAACGGTAATTTATAAACATTGTGATACTTTTAACAGAAAAGAAGAAGGTGATAAATAAAATATGATACCTACTTTTCGCGACGTCGATCGATTACTTTTAGGCGCCAGCCTGAGATAACGACGAATGTGCTGTCACGCGACGAATGTTAATGCCCTATATACAGCTCATAAATACGCCTATAAATTCTGGGCCCCTTTGAGCTTTCGATGAAACTATCGACTTATCTTTGCAGTTGTCTCCAGCATAGGAGAACCAACGTTTGCGAACTGTTTATAGGAACACAGGTCTCGATACGGTTCCTACGTATCGTATCTTGCCGTTACTCGCCCACACGTGGCGCGGAGATGTCCTAACGTCCTAGTATAGGCGTGGGAGCGGCGCCTGCCAATTTTACCTGTGGTAATTGGTATGAGAAGGTCTGCAGAGTCGCAGACGAGCTCAGGGTGCACCAACACGCTTCCGAGTGTGGAAAGTAGATGCGAACATTGGTAATTTTTGATTCACGTTACCTTTGTATGAAATGAGAGGGGAGACAATACGAGGGCAGTTCAATAAGTAATGCAACACATTTTTTTTCTGAAACAGGGGTTGTTTTGTTCAGCATTGAAATACACCAGGTTATTCCCCAATCTTTTAGCTACACAACACTATTTTTCAACGTAATCTCCATTCAGTGCTACGGCCTTACGCCACCTTGAAATGAGGGCCTGTATGCCTGCACGGTACCATTCCACTGGTCGATGTCGGAGCCAACGTCGTACTGCATCAATAACTTCATCATCATCCGCGTAGTGCCTCCCACGGATTGCGTCCTTCATTGGGCCAAACATATGGAAATCCGACGGTGCGAGATCGGGGCTGTAGGGTGCATGAGGAAGAACAGTCCACTGAAGTTTTGTGAGCTCCTCTCGGGTGCGAAGACTTGTGTGTGGTCTTGCGTTGTCATGAAGAAGGAGAAGTTCGTTCTGATTTTTGTGCCTACGAACACGCTGAAGTCGTTTCTTCAATTTCTGAAGAGTAGCACAATACACTTCAGAGTTGATCGTTTGACCATGGGGAAGGACATCGAACAGAATAACCCCTTCAGCGTCCCAGAAGACTGTAACCATGACTTTACCGGCTGAGGGTATGGCTTTAAACTTTTTCTCGGTAGGGGAGTGGGTGTGGCGCCACTCCATTGATTGCCGTTTTGTTTCAGGTTCGAAGTGATGAACCCATGTTTCATCGCCTGTAACAATCTTTGACAAGAAATTATCACCCTCAGCCACATGATGAGCAAGCAATTCCGCACAGATGGTTCTCCTTTGCTCTTTATGGTGTTCGGTTAGACAACGAGGGACCCAGCGGGAACAAACCTTTGAATATCCGAACTGGTGAACAATTGTGACAGCACTACCAACAGAGATGTCAAGTTGAGCACTGAGTTGTTTGATGGCGATCCGTCGATCATCTCGAACGAGTGTGTACGCACGCTCCGCCATTGCACGAGTCACAGCTGTGCACGGCCGGCCCGCACGCGGGAGATCAGACAGTCTCGCTTGACCTTGCGGCGATGATGACACACGCTTGGCCAACGACTCACCGTGCTTTTGTCCACTGCCAGATCACCGTAGACATTCTGCAAGCGCCTATGAATATCTGAGATGCCCTGGTTTTCCGCCAAAAGAAACTCGATCACTGCCCGTTGTTTGCAACGCACATCCGTTACAGACGCCATTTTAACTGCTCCGTACAGCGCTGCCACCTGTCGGAAGTCAATGAAAGTATACGAGACGAAGCGGGAATGTTTGAAAATATTCCACAAGAAATTTCCGGTTTTTTTCAACCAAAATTGGCCGAGGAAAAAAATGTGTTGCATTACTTATTGAACTGCCCTCGTATTTCACAGCCACGGACTGAACCATGTAAGCAAATGGCTAACTCGACTGGAGTACTGAAATCATGTGACGGCTGATGTCTTCGGGACATTTTCTATGAACTTATAGTATAATACTCACGGGTGTAGTACAAACTGTTCGGATTTCAAGATACCTTCCTCAACATCTCCTTTTTAATATTCTGCTGCCTTTAATAGACTGCATCCTTAACTCAGGGGTCATAATGTTGGCTGATATGCGGAAGTTCTGTTTCCATTCCCGGTACTGCCACGCCTGTTTCCTTGGTGGGATGACTGGAACAGGATGCATTCAGCTTCGTGATGCCAAATGATTCTGATTGAGTGATTAAGGACACCAAACACCTAAAGTCGTCAGTATGTTCAACCTATTAGAGATGGGGGATCCGCTCTTGAACTAATTCATAGAGTTGAATCTTTCAAAGGAATGAACAATCAGTGATTCAGAAAAAAAGAACGGTAGCTCCAAACGTTTCCCACGGCAGAGAGAGAGAGAGAGAGAGAGAGAGAGAGAGAGAGAGAGAGAGAGAGAGAGACGGAGCATATCAGCAGCGCCTCTGCTGGTCAGAGCACAGTGCACGCCACACAACACAGCCAGCGCCGGCCTCTGCCCTGCTTCTACCTTGGCTGCCTGCATTGTGCAGTGCCCCATTGGATTTTGTGTTTCACATATGCTGTGTCGTCTCTGTGCGTCGTCTGCCGTGTGCAGTGTCTGGCGCAGGTTAACTTCGCATCGCACTCGGTCGGCGATCGTTTCAGTCGCACGTCCTGCCCTCTGGGCAGTTGATGCGAGCAACAGGACAGAGAGCCACCTAGCGGATAACATAGGAACTACTTGCAAAAACCTGCTCGCAAGGGAACGGACGATTTGTCTCCGAGCGGGTGAGTTCACCGCTCCCCCCACCCGCGGAACTCGCCCGCTCAACGCTCACCCCACCGTCTCGACTCTAGCCAGAGTGTTGAGCAAAGCGACTCAGGTGTCACTCTGGTCTCTGCGGTCTCAGCTCATGCAGTAATACAGCTCGCGGCTCGACCTGCTCGACTCAGCGCCTCTGCATCGGAGTTCGTCCCCACTGGATATTGTTCTTCGTAGTAATACCGCTATGTATATTACATTATTATGTTATGTATACATCAATCGTTTTTATTTTATTTTTATCTGTTTAAACTGATTAGATTAGGTTCCTGATGACTCCTCTTACCATAGGATTTTTATTATGGACACTCGAATTTACGCTTTAATTACGAGCGAACCGATAAACGTATCGCAAAATGTGATACACCAATATTTTCCTTGTTTTATTCTGCGTAAGGCTATATGCAGCACTTTCGTTTTACAGTCAAATTTATATATTTTTTTCTTATTCTGGTACGGATTTTGCGATTTTAGGCGTCTTCGGAAGGAAACGTTCACTTTAAAAATATATGGCTTGCGATGTATTTGTATGAGGTTAATGAAATTTTAATACATTATAGCCAAATATATTGTTAATCTAAATCTCAAGTTACAACATTTTCCGATCACCCAAAAAACCACGATAGTGCAAAATACATCAATAATCAAAAACTTTGTCATATCGTGGAAATTTCAATAAACAATACAAAATTCTTACTCATTATGTGTGTTACTTCAAAATAATATCAAATAAGATCAAAATACAGGTATAGTACTGGAATAAACCAAGTTTAAAGGGCAATGTGCCTTCCATTTATTTTCTATTGTAAATGAGTGGCGAGTCATGAAAAAGAGCTAATTCATTTCAGGGAGTGAACAGTTCTGATCCAATCTCTGAAAAGAACAGTTTTGCCCATCTCTACAACCTATAGGACAGAACACAGTGTACACATTTTCTTCTGCATAACGTAAATTTTGTGTACAAGTGTGAGAAAGTGTTCTAAATGTTTGCGTAGCGTACATCTAAGGCAGAACATGGGAACCAGCCTGGTGCACACCTAGTAGGATTATTTTGATCATGGCAGCGACAACAGCAACCGTTACGAAATTGTCTCGAATGAAAAAAGGCCCACAGTTGCGCTACATTCTGTTTATTTTAAACCTTGACCACGATTTCTGCTATAGTAATATAGCCTTCTTCAGAAGTCATAAACACTAATAAATGAAAAATGTCTTAGGCTTATGTCTGTTGAAGTTATTTTATTGGTCCTGACGAAGCCGCTGGGCTAAGGCATTTTTCATTTATTAGTGTGTATGACTTCTGAAGAAGGCTATATTATTATAGCAGAAACCGTGGTCAAGGTTTAAAATAAACAGAATTTAGCGAAACTGAGGGCTGTTTTTCATTCGAGACAACCTAGTAGAATTGTGAAAACCACCTAAACGCTACATACCCTCTGTCGTTAATCCGCTGGGCGGATTCGATCCGCGGCCTACGTACCTCCCCGTCTCTGAAGAGGTCGCCTTAACGCGCGCGGCTACCCGGGCGGGTGATGTCGACTGAGGAGCTGCGACTCCAAGGTCCAGAAAGCAGACAACGGTGTTCCGACCCCTTTCCCCTCCATACCTCAACCAAATGACGCCAATGAGTGAGGATGACATGGCGGTCGGTCGGCCCGGAGTGGGCCATTTGGATCAGAATGCGGAGCTTTGCCTGCCTTGGTCACGATGAGTAGTAAGAGCAGTTTCTACATCTACATGGATACTCTGCAAATCACATTTAAGTGCCTGGCAGAGGGTTCATCGAACCACCTTCACAATTCTCTATTATTCCAATCTCGTATAGCGTGCGGAAAGAACGAACGCCTTAACCTTTCCGTACGAGCTCTGACTTCCCTTAGTGTGTCGTGGTGATAGGTGCTCCCTGTGTACGTCGGTGTCAACAAAATATTTTCGCATTCGGAGGAGAAGGTTGGTGATTGGAATTTCGTGAGAAGATTCCGTCGCAACGAAAAACACCTTTCTTTTAATGATGTCCAGCCCAAATCCTCTATCATTTCCGTGACATTCTCTCCCATATTTCGCGATAATACAAAACGTGCTGCGCTACTCCTTCAGTCCTATCTGGTAAGGATCCCTCACCGCGCAGCAGTATTGTAAAAGAGGACGGACAAGCGTAGTGTAGGCAGTCTCCTTTGTATGTCTATTACATTTTCTAAGGGTCCTGTCAATAAAACGCTGTCTTTGGTTCGCCTTCCCCACAACATTTTCTGTGTGCTCCTTCCAATTTAAGTTCTTCGTAATTGTAATACCTAAGTATTTAGTTAAATTTACAGCTTTTACATTAGACTGGTTTATCATGTAACCGAAGTTTATCGAGTTCCTTTCAGCACTCATGTGGATGACCTCACACTTTTCGTTATTTATGGTCAACTGCCACTTTTCGCCCCATTCAGATATCATTTCTAAATCGTTTTGCAGTTTGTTTTGATCTTCTGATGACTTTATTAGTCGATAAACGACAGCGTCATCTGCAAATAACCTAAGACGGCTGCTCAGATTGTCTCCCAAATCGTTTATATAGATAAACACTACCTTGGGCAACGCCGGAAATCACTTCTGTTATACTCGATGACTTTCCGTCTATTAGTACGAACTGTGACATCTCTGACAGGAAATCACAAATCCAGTCACATAACTGAGAAGACATTCCATGAACACGCAATTTCACTACGAGCCGTGTCACAAGCCTTCCGGAAATCCAGGAATACGGAATCGATCTGAAATCGAGTGTCAATAACACTCAACACTTCACTTCATGTGAATGAAGAGCTACTTGTGTTTCACAGGAACGATGTTTTCTAAACCCATGTTGACTCTGTGTCAATAGACCGTTTTCTTCAGGGTAATTCATAATGTTCGAATACAATATACGTTCCAAAATCGTACTGCATATCGACGATAACACGATTGGACACCTGTCACGTATTTTGTTACAGCAAACTGTTAGTAATTTGGTTACTGTGATACATCACCTTTAAGACTAAAGCTACCCGCCAATGCTGTGAAAAGAAAGAGTCTGATGCTAAACTAATACGGAAGCAAACTAATTAATCCAATATTCAAGAAGTAGCCCTTATGTAAAACTCGCGCGGCGCTTTACAAGCTTCATACATCGACCGAGGCCTCTCTGTGCACAAATTCTGACGTTTGCACTACTGGGAAGGTTGTCAAAATATCGTGGAAGGATAATGAAACAGAAAGTCTATTGCAAAAACAGAAATTTGCAGCATCGGTTTCGCCGAGCAAACTACACAACTGGCAATTAAAATTGCTAGACCAAGAAGAAATGCACATGATAAACGGGTATTCATTGGACAAATATATTGTACTAGATCTGACATGTGATTACATTTTCACGCAATTTGGGTGCACAGATCCTGGGAAATCAGTACCCAGAACAACCACCTCTGGCCGTAACAACGGCCTTGATACGCCTGGGCATTGAGTCAAACAGAGCTTGGGTGGCGTGTGCAGGTACAGCTGCCCATGCAGCTTCAACACGATACCACAGTTCATCAAGAGTAGTGACTGGCGTATGTGACGAGCCAGTTGCTCGACCACCATTGACCAGACGTCTTCAATTGGTGAGAGATCTGGAGAATGTGCTGGCCAGGGCAGCAGTAGAACATTTTCTGCATCCTGCAACATGCGGTCGTGCATTATCCTGCTGAAATGTAGGGTTACGCAGGGATTGAATGAAGGGTAGAGCCACGGGTCGTAACACATCTGAAATGTAACGTCCACTGTTCAAAGTGCCGTCAATGCGAACAAAAGGTGACCGAGGCGTGTAACCAATGGCACCCCATACCGTCACGCCGGGTGATACGTCAGTACGGCGATGACGAATACACGCTTTCAATGTGCGTTCAGCGGGATGTCGCCAAACACGGATGCGACCATCACGATGCTGTAAACAGAACCTGGATTCATCCGAAAAAATGACGTTTTGCCATTCGTGCTGCCAGGTTCGTCGTTGAGTACACCATCGCAGGCGCTCCTGTCTGTGATGCAGCCTCAAGGATAACCGCAGCCATGGTCTCAGAGCTGATAGTCCATGCTGCTGCAAACGTCGTCGAACTGTTCGTGTAGATGGTTGTTGTCTTGCAAACGTCCCCACCTGTTGACTCAGGGATTGAGACGTGGCTGCACGATCTGTTACACCCATGCGGATAAGATGCCTGTCATCTCGACTGATAGTGATACGAGGCCGTTGGGATCCAGCACGGCGTTCCGCATTACCCTCCTGAACCCACCGATTCCATATTCTGCTAACAGTCATTGGATCTCAACGAACGCGAGCAGCAATGTCGCGATACGATAAACCGCAATCGCCATAGTCTACAATCCGACCTTTATAAAAGTCGGAAACGTGATGGTACGCATGTCTGCTCCTTACACGAGGCATCACAACAACGTTTCACCAGGCAACGCCGGTCAACAGCTGTTTGTGTATGAGAAATCGGTTGGAAACTTTCCTCATGTCAGCACGTTGTAGGTGTCGCCACCGGCGCCAACCTTGTGTGAATGCTCTGAAAAGCTAATCATCTGCATATCACAGCATCTACTTCCTGTCGGTTAAATTTCGCGTCTGTAGCACGTCATCTTCGTGGTGTAGCAATTTTAATGGCCAGTAGTGTAGGAAGTATGAGAGATGGGAGTGAAGGTTTTATTGACCAGTAGTGGCGGAGGGGTGGGGGTGGGGGGGGGGGTGGGCAATGTGCGAGTGGCTACAGCAGGCGTCATACAAAACAAATACAGCAATTGGAGGTTTTAAGAGAAGAGCTCCCTTGTAAGGACATTATGTCAGGCCGTGTAACTCTGACAACTGATGCACACACTTGACATCTGAGAGGCTGTGCGAGTTAACGTCGTTTCATGCATGAGAACTGGCTGCGAGCACACGGAGACCCGCCTCGCAGCGGTATGAATTAATCACTGGGAAATCGGCAGCGACGGCAGCCACCATATGCAAAGGAGATGCAGCGGACTCCCAATAAAGCCGCAGAGGTGGCCTTATAAATCATTTAGGGGAATTACCATAGCCGACGATACCTGTTCCTAAATCAGAAAAACGAGAGGCGATCGCACCGACTGACTACTGCTGCTGCTGCAGCGACCGGTAATAAATGGGCGAGCTGATCAGGCTGCCTGCACGCTGGGTGTAACTCGCTCCTCTGCCGTCGTAAGGACAGACGTAACCGCACCGAGCAAAGGCGTTCGTCGCAGGATACAACCGTCTCGGTGTTCGTTCGGGCTATTCTGAATTTTAAATGTTGCGCGAGTTTCATGAACCACTCTACATACGATCTTGGAGTGTCTTTGAATGAGACCACCGCCGTTTCTTTTACCTGCTGCTGGCGATGATCGGTCTTCAAAACCTGACAAAGAAAAACGACAATGTCTTCGGAGATGATCATGCCAACATGGTAGAATCGGACAGAATCTGAAAAGGTGGAGATCACTGTGAAAGAAGAGGTAGGAAGGCATCATTTAAGCAAAAGGATGTGGGACTCTGTTTTAGCCATCGAACTGGTGCACGAAGATGGAGCGGTGCTCCACCGTGGCAGGGATGACATTGGGGAAATGCGAAATGACATAAAAATGGTTCAAATGGCTCTGAGCACTATGGAACTAAACTTCTAAGGTCAACAGTCCCCTAGAACTTAGAACTACTTAAACCTAACTAACCGAGGACGTCACACACTTCCATGCCACGCAGGGTTCGAACCTGCGACCGTAGCAGTCGCTCGGATCCGGACTGAAGCGCCTAGAACCGCTCGGCTACAGCGGCCGGCTAGCATTTCATCGATACAAGCACATTCTCGATTACTGGAACACATTCGATAGTTGTAAATAAATTTTGTAAAACTTTCTGACATTAGAGACAAAGGATCCGTTTTGCTTGCGTCCAAAACGGGTTGCAGGATTATCGAATCTCGAGCACCAAACCGGGTTTTGGATATAACGCATCTAAATATATCATTTCAAGCAGCATCTGTGGCATAAAATGATTTGTAGTCTTGGTTCAAATGGCTCTGAGCACTATGGGACTCAACTGCTGTGGTCATCAGTCCCCTAGAACTTAGAACTACACTCCTGGAAATGGAAAAAAGAACACATTGACACCGGTGTGTCAGACCCACCATACTTGCTCCGGACACTGCGAGAGGGCTGTACAAGCAATGATCACACGCACGACACAGCGGACACACCAGGAACCGCGGTGTTGGCCGTCGAATGGCGCTAGCTGCGCAGCATTTGTGCACCGCCGCCGTCAGTGTCAGCCAGTTTGCCGTGGCATACGGAGCTCCATCGCAGTCTTTAACACTGGTAGCATGCCGCGACAGCGTGGACGTGAACCGTATGTGCAGTTGACGGACTTTGAGCGAGGGCGTATAGTGGGCATGCGGGAGGCCGGGTGGACGTACCGCCGAATTGCTCAACACGTGGGGCGTGAGGTCTCCACAGTACATCGATGTTGTCGCCAGTGGTCGGCGGAAGGTGCACGTGCCCGTCGACCTGGGACCGGACCGCAGCGACGCACGGATGCACGCCAAGACCGTAGGATCCTACGCAGTGCCGTAGGGGACCGCACCGCCACTTCCCAGCAAATTAGGGACACTGTTGCTCCTGGGGTATCGGCGAGGACCATTCGCAACCGTCTCCATGTAGCTGGGCTACGGTCCCGCACACCGTTAGGCCGTCTTCCGCTCACGCCCCAACATCGTGCAGCCCGCCTCCAGTGGTGTCGCGACAGGCGTGAATGGAGGGACGAATGGAGACGTGTCGTTTTCAGCGATGAGAGTCGCTTCTGCCTTGGTGCCAATGATGGTCGTATGCGTGTTTGGCGCCGTGCAGGTGAGCGCCACAATCAGGACTGCATACGACCGAGGCACACAGGGCCAACACCCGGCATCATGGTGTGGGGAGCGATCTCCTACACTGGCCGTACACCACTGGTGATCGTCGAGGGGACACTGAATAGTGCACGGTACATCCAAACCGTCATCGAACCCATCGTTCTACCATTCCTAGACCGGCAAGGGAACTTGCTGTTCCAACAGGACAATGCACGTCCGCATGTATCCCGTGCCACCCAACGTGCTCTAGAAGGTGTAAGTCAACTACCCTGGCCAGCAAGATCTCCGTATCTGTCCCCCATTGAGCATGTTTGGGACTGGATGAAGCGTCGTGTCACGCGGTCTGCACGTCCAGCACGAACGCTGGTCCAACTGAGGCGCCAGGTGGAAATGGCATGGCAAGCCGTTCCACAGGACTACATCCAGCATCTCTACGATCGTCTCCATGGGAGAATAGCAGCCTGCATTGCTGCGAAAGGTGGATATACACTGTACTAGTGCCGACATTGTGCATGCTCTGTTGCCTGTGTCTATGTGCCTGTGGTTCTGTCAGTGTGATCATGTGATGTATCTGACCCCAGGAATGTGTCAATAAAGTTTCCCCTTCCTGGGACAATGAATTCACGGTGTTCTTATTTCCAGGAGTGTACTTAAACCTAACTAACCTAAGGACATCACACACATCCATGCCCGAGGCAGGATTCGAACCTGCGACCGTAGCAGTCGCACGGTTCCGGACTGCGCGCCTAGAACCGCGAGACCACCGCGGCCGGCGATTTGTAGTCTTCTCTTCTGGGTTTGAAAGTAGTTGAATAAAATAGTAAACTCCAAAATGCATTTACTTCACATAAATCAGCTTCATACCAAACATTTGGATCATTTTTAGGCCTTTCTTTGTCTATTTTTACATTAGTCAATTTCAGTGTGATAAAATATCTACAGTCATAAGCAGATTCCAAATAGTGAGAGGATCTGCATTATTAACTGCTTGGGCATTTGCTCGCTCTGTCGGCAAACGAATGATTATGTGCTGCCGAACACGAGAGCGCTTCACAAGAGGCTTTGACGACCAACGATATTTATTTCTACTAAATACATTTTTCTGCCAGAATGTTTGGCTAAAAATTCAGTCTCTGCGCTTCTGTCCCCATGACTCTGACCAGTTGTTTCGGTCAAGCAATTTGCAGGTGACAAAAGAAATTCGTCTTTGCTTTCACACCGTTCCGATTGAGAATTATGTTCACTTTCAATTTCGTTGTCACTATCTGATGCAACATCACTTCCTAAACTGTATACTCGAAGTCATGGTTTGTAGACAAGACCTAGCTACTGAATCCACAACGCCAAGTCCCAGGTAGCACGAAAGATGCAGTAGCTATCGATCGCCGTGACGTTCAACTGTCTACTGACAAAGGAAACAACGGCAGCTTCGGGAAAGAACAACCAGACAACGCTGCAATCATCTACCTCACCCCTACCCCTTACCAACATTGTAACATTATGTGCTAGAGGTCTGTGAGACCGCACCTGGGACGTTAAGGGTTAAAAGAAGGTTTATTTGTAACAATATAAACAAATTTCACAGTATTACATGCCATCGATCTCAACAATTATATAAGCTCTGGTCCTCAATGAGCCGCGGCGCAACAGAGCTTTCACTTAGAGCATAGACTTTCATTCACGTGAAGAATCGGAACAGAGCTTCACTTAGAATTTCACAATTCAGGCAGTGATGTCTAACGTGAGAGCCGAAACAAAGTACGATCGTCTGAAGTGCTGTTCTCAGATCAATGAAAGTTTCTTTTCAAAAAAGAAACACAAATACGAGATGAAGGGATAAGGTAATAAATTTATTCTTCTTGAATTACAGAATTTCCCAAAGCAAGTGAAATTGGGAATGGAATGGACGACAACAAAATTCTTGGATGGTCGACGCATGAAGAGAAGGCAAGAAAACTATATCGAGGGAGAGTAACAGCCAAATACTTAAAGGGGAAGTATGTAAGAGAGAGAGAGAGAGAGAGAGAGAGAGAGAGAGAGAGAGAGAGAGATTTTTTAGGACAGCTGAATATCTGGAAAAATATGTATCACACCGAAAAAACATTCCATACGAAATGTTAATATTTTCAAAAGAGACATCTGTCTGTGCTGAAATTAGACACCCATTCCCCCACGTCGCTCCCAACTTTTTCTCACGTGGAAACCCTCTCCCATGTGTACTGCACGGTCAGATTCTATGCCAAAAAATACCAGTGTTTACCCGGAACTATGTTTTTCATTCGTGGTGGATGGCGCCGTAATCGAAAAAATTAGTTTTTTTTTTCAGGTTTTTCAATTAAGAACCGACATACCTGATTGTTCATTTGCGATAAAAATGTGAATTATTCTGAACAGTTGATATTTCCATTAAAACTTAAATTTAGTTTTGTGCATTTGGTAGCACAGTGAAACTTTTATGGTCAGACATTTGAAAGTGTGTCACATAAGCTACTTTTAACGGAATGCAGTTTCCTGTTCCCATCGGGATATTTGGTTTCGGTGAGGCCCCTCGAATCTCATCATCAGGGTAGGTGGTTGCGGTGTGTTCTTCCGACCAAACTGCTGTAGCTCTCGCACCGGCCACTACGCAGCTACCGGCGAAACACAATCGACAACCATTGTAAGGAAAAATGTTCATAACAGTAGTGGCAGGCGCACCTTCCACGGATACACACACAGCATACGGAGTGAACACCTGCGCGCACGCCCCCATCACGCTAAACCGCAGTCTTTTTAATCTGGAGCACCACGTGACTCGCCACCTATCCACTCTGGAGTCTCTTCTGGTACATTACAAGTAATGGATGTTTTATCTGTAGAAAAGACAACTGAAATAATTTTAATTTATGTCGAGGCTGCAAGAAATGTGGACGCTGCAGTCGCTCCGTATGTCGGCGTTTTGTTGATAGGCCATGACATGGTACGACTATTTATAGACTTGGAAAACAATTTACTACCTTAGGAAGTGCGACGCTTAGAAAAAAGGAGTCGTACGGCAAATGTTACGAGGATCAGCAATAACTAAATTGGAGTAAAATTGCTGTACCATCAAATTCGCCAAACTAAATTACATTTTTTACGATAATATCAACTGTTTAGAACGAAAATACTTAATAGTTTTGTCGCAAATGTATTTTTATCGATCAAATGAGTTGGTTCTTAATTGCAAACAACGGAAAAACTGAATTTTGAAACTTTCTGGCAGATTACAACTCAGACTCGAACTCGAGACGGTTCCCTTCCCCGGGCAAGTGCTCGACCATCTGAGCTACCCACAGCCTTAATTCCGCCAGTACCCTGTCTCCTACCTTCGAAAATTCACAGAAGCTCTCTTCCACGAGTGCTAGTTCTGCAATTTTCGCAGGAGAGCTTCTGTGGAGTTTGGAAGGTAGGAGACGAGGTACTGGCGGAATTAAGGCTGTGGGGACGGGTCGTGAGTCGTCTTTGGGTAGCTCATATGCGCACTTGCCTGCTATAGACTAAGGTCCCGAGTTCGAGTCTCGGGCCGAAACACAGTTTTAATCTGCCAGGAAGTTTCGTATCAGTGCACACTCCGCTGCAGAGTGAAAATTTCATTCTGACCACTGATTTTTGTCGATTGCAATGCCATCTATCGCCGGCCGCGGTGGCCGTGAGGTTCTAGGCGCTGCAGTTCGGAACCATGGGACTGCTACGGTCGCAGGTTCGAATCCTGCCTCGGGCATGGATGTGTGTGATGTCCTTAGGTTAGTTAGGTTTAAGTAGTTCTAAGTTCTAGGTGACTGATGACCCAAGATGTTAAGTCCCATAGTGCTCAGAGCCGTTTTTGCCAATGCCGTCCATCACGAATGAAAAAAAACTGATTTGGGCACCCCTAGGCATTGCTTGCCGTAGAATCCGAATACGCAAGAAGAATGAGGGTCCCCATTTGGAAAGATGACCAATGTCCGACTTGAAAATATTATCTTTGCAGCTGGATAGTTTTTTTTTCCGTATGACGCGTATTTCTTGAGACATTTAGTTGCTAGAAGCAGAAACAAAACATATTGTTTTTCCCGTGGCTTCGCCCGCATATGCGTTACACAAGTATACTGCACACAGCTCCTCCTTCCGCCTCTCTTTATCCACCGTATCTTCCCACCTCTGCCTATCTCCTCGTCCTCCATCTTCTCCTCTCCTTTGTTTAACAATCACCTCCGTCCCCTTTCCTTAACTCTGTCCTTTTGCTCCCATCCTCTGTCCACAACCTCATCCCCTCTTTCTGTCCACACCCTCCTACCTCCTCTCTGTGTCCACCTTGTCCATCTCCACACACTCTGTCCACCACTACCGCCTCTACCTCTTCCTCCTCCCCCACCCCCCTAGCGTCTTGTCATGGCCCGCACAGCTTCCCCCCCCCCCCGTCGGAGGTTCGAGTCCTCCCTTGGGCATGGATGTGTGTGTCTGTGTATGTTTGTTTTGTCCTTAGCTAGACTAAGTAGTGTGTAAGCTTAGGGGCAGATGTCCTCAGCAGTTTCGTCCCATAAGACCTTACCGCAAACTTCCAAATTTCCAACTCTCTCTCTGCCTGTCCCCTGCTATCCCCCTCTACCTGTCCATCCGCTGCTATCTCCCCTGTGCATCCCCTGCTGCCCCCCCCCCCTCTCTCTGCCCATTCTCTTCTGCTCTCTCTCTCTCTCTCTCTCTCTCTCTCTCTCTCTCTCTCTCTCTGTTCATTCCCTCCTGCTCCCTCTATCACTATGCATCCCTTCCTGTCCCACTCTCTTTCCATCCCCTACTCTGTCCATCCCAAACTTCCCCAAGCCATGCCAATCCGCACACGCAGCCCCTGCAAAAACAGGTCGATGCAGCAGGCAGATACTACGCACACAGCATGCCAGTCACACAGGAAAGCCTACATGTCAGGGGCTTGAAAACCACTAATGTCACTGATATGAAATCTGCAATGCAACACAGATCGGTCATGCTGACTGCTACTGTTCCAAACACAACATACCTGTTCTGCAGGGCAGCTTGCACGTAGGGGACAGGGAAACAGTTTCATACCCACGACATGCAGGAAGTCCTGCAAAGCAGGTCGAAAAGGCAGCCCAATACTATTCCCACACGGCTCACTTGTTGTGCAGCCTATGGAAGGAACCACAAAAGGATATTTTTCCTGTATCTCTCCTCCTATTGCAGCTAGGAGGTTATGAACACCACAATTTTGATGCTTTTCAAGTTTGCTGTTTGTGTGCTAAATTTTGTTGAAATCGATCCAGACATATGCACCATTATATATATATATATATATATATATATATATATATATATATATATATATATATATATATATATGTGTGTGTGTGTGTGTGTGTGTGTGTGTGTGAGGGCGCGCGCGCTCTTCCACTTGTAAAACAGTTTGGATTGCCTTTGGAAAGCCTTTTAATCAAGGAAATGAATACTGTTTTCCCCCTGAGACTGCCTCTCGTTATCTGGCAGTATTCCGATACATTTAATTAAATTACCTCAGTGCGGTCAGCATAACTAAGGAAGTTAGGGCTGTAACTGCGGTAATGGCGATTTGGCGTCGAGCGAGCCGTTCTGCCTCTAGACGGGCGCCCGGTTTCGTCGTGGAGAATTACGAGGGAGAGAGCGAGGGAGCGAGTGAAGCAAGCGCAGTGAATATGTATGGCAGAGCGGAGCGGGAGCTGCGTGTGGTCGCGGCCACATGTTTACGAGCCCTAATGGGGTAAATTGCCGGGAATGCGACCTCACTCTGCCGTCTCGTTGAGGGCACCGAGCTCCTAAATAAAGAGCTGCTCCCATACAAAGTACTTGTCATGAATCGAGTTCATTCTGAAGAGTGGCCGGCAGCGGGCGCATGCCACTCCGCGCAGGGGCAGAACGCGAGAGGCAGCACTCGTGCAAGCAGTTGTCTACCACTTGCACGCGATTTAGCAATACTGCCAGACAGTACAGAGATAACCACAAAAAGAGAAAATACTTGAGAAAACAGCATGGAAAGTAGGATTACAAATCTCCTTCGAAGAAGAAAAACAAGGGTAATGACAAACAGCGCGGTGCACCATCAAAATTAAGCAAGAAAGCACAGAAATGTCAAAAGAACATAAAAATTAAGTACTTAACGGAGGGGAAAAAAGAAGCCATCATAACATGATTACGAAAGATGAACTTACCACTTTTCTTGAGAAAAGTCACTTATAACAAAAACTCATTCTCTCGAACTAATAAAGAAACATTGTTACAACAGTATTTCGGCTAGAATTGCACATACGCATCAGAAATACTATTTTGGGATCAAGAAAGGAGAATGGAAATAGCAGGAAAAAAGATTCTGAGGAAGATATTACGAAATACAGGGGTTGGACAAAAATATGGTAACACCACAAACACAATACATTACCTTGCCTAATTCCATGTAGGAGATCCGTTGGCATTTAAACCAGCTTCCAATCGTCTCGGAATGGATAAATATAGACCCTGTATGGTTTTCAAGGGAGACTTGAACCATTCCTCCCCAAAAATAACGGCAAATTCTTCCAATCCATATGTGGCATACAGCAAACCAGTGCTTAACAGTATTGGTTAAAAAACAGTCTTGGTTGCAATTTTAGTTTTTTATTTTTTAACTTCGAGTATCGCCTTTTTAAGGCATCTTCAGGTTATCTTAATTTGGTGTTTCTCTGAAGATCTTGGTGTCACTCGCGTCCATCCAGAAAAGTTTTTACTGAGTTTAACGAAGGCGATGTTGGCCGGATATATTCGACTATGCCCTTTGGCTACACGGACTAAAGAATCCTTCTAACGAGGGAACCTCCCCATCGCACCCCCCTCAGATTTAGTTATAAGTTGCACAGTGGATAGGCCTTGAAAAACTGAACACAGATCAATCAAGAAAACAGGAAGAAGTTGTGCGGAACTATGAAAAAATAAGCAAAATACACAAACTGAGTAGTCCATGCGCAACATAAAGGAGTTTGTGAGCTCAGGAGAGCCGTGGCCCCGTGGTTAGCGTGAGCAGCTGCGGAACGAGAGGTCCTTGGTTCAAGTCTGCCCTCAAGTGAAATATTTTAATTTTTTATTTTCAGACAACTATTATCTGTCCGTCCGTTATGTTTTCATCACTTTTTTGGGAGTGATTATAACATCCACAACAAATCTTAAATCGGGCAAGGTAGAAGAATCTTTCTACGCATTCGACAACATATTCCTCTCATGTGACGCACATGCCGTCACCAGTGTCGTATAGAATAAATCAGACGTGTTTTCCTGTGGAGGAATCGGTTGACCTACGACGTTGCGATCAAATGTTTTCGGTTCCCATTGGAGAGGCACGTCCTTTCGTCTACTAATCGCACGGTTTTGCGGTGCGGTCGCAAAACACAGACACTAAACTTATTACAGTGAACAGAGACGTCAATGAATGAACGGACAGATCGTAACTTTGCGAAAATAAATAAAGTAATCTTTTCACTTGAGGGAAGACTTGAACCAAGGACCTCTGGTTCCGCAGCTGCTCACGCTAACCACGGGACCACGGCGTTCTTGGGCTCACACTCTTCTTAATACTGCCTATCTTACGCATGGGCTACTCAGTTTGCATATTTTGCTTATTTTTTTTCATAGTTCCACACAACTTCTTCCTGTTTTCGCGATTGATCTGTGTTTCGTTTTTCGAGGCCTATTCACTGTGCCAACTTATAACTAAATCTGAGGCGGGTGCGATGGGGAGGTTCCCTTGTAAGAAATATCAAATTGAGATAACGTGAAGATGCCTTAAAAAAAGGCGATACGCGTAGATAAAAAAGAAAAAAAACTAAAATTGCAACCAAGACGAGTTTTTAACCAATACTATAGTGGCAAATTCATGAACGACGATGGAGGTGGACAGCGATCAAGCACCCTTCTCTGCAGAGTAGACCACAAAGGCTCAGTAATATTAACATTTGGTGACTGTGGCGGCCAGTGGAAATGTGACACATCATCCTCGATTATGATGATGATGATGATGATGATGATGATGATGTTTGGTTTGTGGGGCGCTCAACTGCGGCGTCATCAGCGCCCATACAATTTTCCAATCTGTACACAGTCCAATCCAGCCACTTTCACGAGCGACGATGGAATGATGAGGGCAACACAAACACGCGGTCCCCGAGCACAGAAAATCCCCCGCCCGTACGAGAATCGAACCCGGGACCCTACGATCCAGAGGTAGCAACGCTAGGCACTAGACCACGCGCTGCAGGCAATTCATCCTCCACCTCACATAACCAATCCTGGACGATTCTATCTTTGTGGACAGGGGCGCTGTCGTCTCTGAAGACATCACCATCACTGGGGAGCGAACACAGTACAGTAGGATGGGATGTTTTCTCGCTTTCCCTCTAAGCGCTGTGAATCATCGATACGGTGCCTCTGGAAACACATTTTGTCTATATTGTTTACTGATGATGTTCGAAGTAGAGAGGATATAAGATGTAGACTGGAAATAGCAAGGAAAGCGTTTCTGACGAAGAGAAATTTGTTAACATCGAGTACAGATATAAGTGTCAGGAAGTCGTTTCTGAAAGTATTTGTATGGAGTGTAGCCATGTATGGAAGTGAAACATGGACGATAAATAGTTTGGACAAGAAGAGAATAGAAGCTTTCGAAATGTGGTGCTACAGAAGAATGCTGAAGATTAGATGGGTAGATCACGTAACTAATGAGGAAGTATTGAATAGGATTGGGGAGAAGAGAAGTTTGTGGCACAACTTGACTAGAAGAAGGGATCGATTGGTAGGACATGTTCTGAGGCATCAAGGGATCACCAATTTAGTATTGGAGGGCAGCGTGGAGGGTAAAAATCGTAGAGGGAGACCAAGAGGTGAATACACTAAGCAGATTCAGAAGGATGTAGGTTTCAGTAGGTACTGGGAGATGAAGAAGCTTGCACAGGATAGAGTAGCACGGAGAGCTGCATCAAACCAGTCTCAGGACTGAAGACCACAACAACAACAGTTACTGAAGCATCAGGAATCTACCCGTGTTCGAATTCTCTTAGCCGCGACATAATGCACTCACAACTACGCAGAACACTTGCCTGGTGACGACTGACGCTTTCAACGTATTGCACAGGTGCCCTTCGTGGTCAAATAGCGGAACCTGGAGGCTTGGCTAGCATCGGCATTTATGTTCAAGCATACATTTCTCATGTGTTCCTCACATTTTTGTCCAGCCCCTATAGGACTGAAGCAGGAAAATTTAAATTTAGAAGTAACAAAAAAAATGGTTCAAATGGCTCTGAGCACTATGGGACTCAACTGCTGAGGTCATTAGTCCCCTAGAACTTAGAACTAGTTAAACCTAACTAACCTAAGGACATCACAAACATCCATGCCCGAGGCAGGATTCGAACCTGCGACCGTAGCGGTCTTGCGGTTCCAGACTGCAGCGCCTTTAACCGCACGGCCACTTCGGCCGGCTTAGAAGTAACACACAAGTGTAAAATTGTGTAACAACAATTACAGAAGAAATCTGGAAAAAGAAGACTAAAATGCGACAAGCCGTTTTTAATGTGGAATAATTATATACTGCTGCAGTCACCTTTTACTAATATTTTATTAGCACAATACATTTCGGCAGCATGCTGCCATCTTCAGGTGCATTATACAGTTACTTATACACCAGCTGATGGGTTACGTACATTAGCTGTGTGTGCCAGTGATGTTAAGAATCGAAAAATAAACATTTTTGATGGCCATTCTTAACCCCACTGGGACACACAGCTAATAATACGTAACATATCAGCTGATGTATAAGTAACTGTATAATGCACCTGATGATGGCAGCATTCTGCCGAAACGCATTATGCTAATAAAATATTAGTAAAAAGTGTTTTCCACATAATCTTATAATACAGTCGCAGACCTCAAACAACGTCCATGTAACATGGATAAATTTAAATTTAATCAGCTTTTGTTGTGAAATATTTAAACGTTCCTCTGGGCTTCCGCACCATCATGTAAAACCACACTCGTGGCCACCAACAGTTCCACGTGGTCTTGGCGATGTTTCGTCACGAAAGACGAATGACGCGTCGTACTGCTCCACAGATTTAATTGGAAACTTTTACTGGCGGACCTACATCACTTCTCTGTTCTGCCACACTATCCAATCAGTCTAAAAATGGGTCACCAGGCTTGCTTTGACAAGCGAGACAATGTCATAATTGTCGCTACTTTAAAGTCAACAATCAAAAGCCGTAACAGTCCAACTACTTTCAGAAAGTTCCCGATATTCGATCGCTGCGCTGAAAAACTTACGCCGTTTGCTGCTCCTACACCGCCTCCAACTGACTGCTAAGAAGTTCCGCCGGTAAGAAGAATAAACTTCAGCACCAATACGGGAAAAAGGACACACAAAAATATCACCGTCAAATCTCTACGGTAGAAAATTATTTCCATTGGCTTCTACTAACCCTAACCCAATATGCACCGTTGATTAACACTTTGCCGTCCAATTCCATATTCTGCTAACAGTCATTGGATCTCGACCAACGCGAGCAGCCATGTCGCGATACTACAGGCCGCAATCGCGATAGGCTACAATCCGACCTTTTATCAAAGTCGGAAACGTGACGGTACGCATTTTTCCTTACACGAGGCAGGACAACAACGTTTCACGAGGCTTCGCCGGTCGACTGCTGTTTGTGTATGAGAAGTCTGTTGCAAACTTTCGTCATGTCAGCACGTTGTAGGTGTCGCCACCGGCGCCAACCTTGTGTGAATGCTCTGGAAAGCTAATCATTTGCTTATCACAGCATCCTCTTCCTGTCGGTTATATTTCGCGTCTGTAGCACGTCATCTTCATGGTGCAGCTATTTTAATGGCCATTAGTATGTTTCCGATCATTTCAGGTCTCGAAATATTCTGTCCAGAATCCTCCGTCGCCCACATAATAACGAGTGCAGGCGCACCCTGCTGATGCAGAGCCCCACGGATAAATCAGGACGTTTGTGATATGCCAGTCGCTTGTTCTGATTCACGTTTATTCCGCTGTCCGGAAAGCCAGTCAGCTACTGTTTATGTATTCTGGTGCACTACTTGGCGACTCACTCCAGTCGTGCCGCAAGCGATTTCCGTGATCCATGGGCTCGTCCGACAAAGCGGGAGACGGACGTTGCGGTTTTTTGCGACACGGGGAACGCCGCCGAAGAGCCGAGCCCAAGACACGAGCCGTGACTCAGCACCTCCAGTCACGCGTGCGCACGGCCGGCTCCTGGACTCTAGCCACGGCGTCTCACCAACAAGGCACGCCAGCTGGAACACCGCATCGCGGAACTTCTTATCCGGATATTTACAACTGTACTCCGCGAGCCACTTTCCAATGTGTGACGAAAGGTACTTCTGTGCTTGTTGTTACTGTTGTTGCCGTCTTCTTCAGCCCGAACACTGGCTTGATTACAATACTGGCCATTAAAATTACTACACCACGAAGATGACGAGCTACAGACGCGAAATTTAACCGACAGGAAGAAGATGCTGTGATATGCAAATGATTAGCTTTTCAGCGCATTCATACAAGGTTGGCACCGGTGGCGACACCTACAACATGCTGACATGACAAAAGTTTCCAACCGCTTTCTCATACACAAACAGCAGTTGACGGGCGTTGACTGGTGAAAAGTTGTTGTGATGCCTCGTGTAAGGAGGAGAAATGCGTACCGTCACGTTTCCGACTTTGATAAAGGTCGGATTGTAGCCTATGCCGATTGCGGTTTATCGTATCGCGACAGTGCTGCTCGCGTTGGTCGAGATCCAATGACTGTTAGCAGAATATGGAATCGGTGGGTTCAGGAAGGTAATACGGAACGCCGTGCTGGATCCCAACGGCCTCTTATCACTAGGAGTCGAGATGACAGGCATCTTATACGCGTAGCTGTAACGGATCGTGCAGCCACGTCTCGACCCCTGAGTCAACAGATGGGGACGTTTGCAAGACAACCACCATCTGCACGAACAGTTCGACGACGTTTTCAGCAGCATCGACTATCAGCTCGGAAACCATGGCTGCGGTTACCCTTGAGGCTGCATCACAGACAGGAGCGCCTGCGATGTCGTACTCAATGACGAACCTGGGTGCACGAATAGCAAAACGTCATTTTTTCGGATGAATCCAGAATCTGTTTACAGCATCACGATGGTCGCATCCGTGTTTGGTGACATGGCGGTGAAAAGCGTGCATTCGTCATCGCCATACTGGCGTATCACCCGGCGTCATGGTATGGGGTGCCATTGGTTACACGTCTCGGTCACCTCTTGTTCGCATTGACGGCACTTTGAACAGTGGACGTTACATGTCAGATGTGTTACGACCCGTCGGTCTACCCTTCATTCAATCTCTGCGAAACACTACATTTCAGCAGGATAATGCACGACCACATGTTGCAGGTCCCGTACGGACCTTTCTGGATACAGAAAATGCTCCACTGCTGCCCTGGCGATCACATTCTCCAAATCTCTAACGAATTGAAAACGTCTGGTCCATGGTGGCCGAGCAACTGGCTCGTCACAATACGCCAGTCACTACTCTTGATGAACTGTGGTATCGTGTTGAAGCCGCATGGGCAGCTGTACCTGTACACGCCATCCAAGCTCTGTTTGACTCAATGCCCAGGCATATCAAGGCCGTTATTACGGCCAGAGGTAGTGGTTCTGGGTATTGATTTCCCAGGATCTATGCACCCAAAGTGCGTGAAAATGTAATCACGTGTCACTTTAACTCATACGAAAGTGTACTACGCATGGTCAGGGAACTCAATGGAAATCTTTGGAAGAAAGACGACGTTGCTGTAGCGGAAATTCCTTGCAAATTTTGAGGATCTGTATTCCAGGAAGACAGTGCGACAATTCTGCCTCTTGTATATCTTGCGAACGACTTATGTATGTGTATGTAATTCGATCCTCGCAGAATATGTGAATGAAATAAGACTGAAAATTTGTAAGAAGTACTCTCCCACCCTGAACTGTCTCATCGTCTTTGGGATCCAGAGAGGCGGTGCAAATCCTTCGCCGGAGAGCGAACTGGGAATGAAACATCAGTGGCCTGTGTAAGGAATCATCGCAGTATCTGATTTACGGACACTACCGAAACTGAAATTAAGGGTTTCCGATCCCCCAGCTGTCGCTGAATTTGTGTGCTGTGTACTGACAATTGTGCTATCTGGCTACGTACTCAGCGTTAGAACAGCGAATTGTATGAGAGGTGGTTGACTTTAGGAACTAATTTTTTTTCTTATTTCCGAAATGCACTTTACCCCACCGGATACTGCAGATTTTTCCTGCAATACATATTTCCCCACATTCTTCCGAATCTTGCCACTTAGTCGTTAGTTTGGGACCATACGATTTAACTTATTTTCATGGATGTTCGTACGCCTTCCTTCCCCGACCGTAACGTATCACGTGTGAGCTTCCGTGGTCATGGCGCAGCACTGCTGCGTTCAGAATCTCCATCTGACCAACAGACTGCTGCACCATTTCATCTCCTCACTGTATCAGACTTACCGATTCAGTCTAGAAAAGACTTCCGGATTCAACCTAGAAATTTCCATGATGGGTGATGAGCAAAACGTGTTGGAGAACACCTTTGGCCGGCCGTTGTGACCGATCGGTTCTAGGCGCTTCAGCCCTGAACCGCGCTGCTGCTACGGTCACAGGTTAGAATGCTCCCTCGGGCATGTATGTGTGTGATGTCCTTAGGTTACTTAGGTTTAAGTAGTTTTAAGTCTAGGGGACTGATGACCTCAGATGTTAAGTGGCATTGTGATTGGAGCCATTTGAACCATTTTTGAACACGTTTCCTCCCCTTACTAAGCAAATGCAGGTGACGAAAATTTCTTTAACCGCTAGTAGTCGAGTCTGGCTACCCCACGTCGAGTGGCACTGAACTTTCGTACATTAGAGACCTCAGTTGCGGAAGAGTAGTGAATCATCCATGCGGTAGAAACAAAAACCATACAATTAATGCTGCAGCTTTCTCAGTGTTCTTATTCTTTCCGACCGCTTTTACAGTCAATTCGCAGTGTTAAATCATTTGTGTAGTGTTTCAACATATTCACGACCGAGAGAATGTGTATAGGCAACAGCTCCTAGGAACTAACTGGTTTCACTTGTGTAAGAGCCTTTGCAAGGTGAAACGGACTCTCACAACCGGGAGGGTTCTCGTGACGAACTACTTGCCACACTGTGGCGCCGCGTCGTGGACACACATCGTGACAAGGTCGCACACTGTGATGTGTAACAGTCAGAGACAATAGCGTAACAGTTCTGATTTGAGTGTCTGTGGGAAAGGGTTGAAGACACCTAGTCCTAGCACGTTGAAACAAACAGCGCGTTCCCAATGCAACGGACGGAAATACGGTAGAACTGTGATGCAGAAATAAATCTGTGTTCGTTTTTAAAAAGCAGGCTTTTAAATTAACACTTTGCAGTCCGCACGTCTCGTAAAAGTTTACTCGCTTGGCGCCGGCAGCGCTAATTCGGATTACTTGGCTGGTCGCCGGCCGCTTGTCACCTTTCCGTTGATGACAAGCTTCAAACACACTGACTTTTGGGCGCTTTAATTTTCCTGAAATCCTCTATTTTGCCGCATCGTTGCAAAAACTCTAATTTTCTTTGCAAGTATCTTCTCTGCAAGTTCTACACTGTTATAATAATTATCCATACAGAGGTGATGCCACTTTCCATCAGAAGGTGTCAATAGTTCCATCACTGTTTCTGCTAAAGGCTGTCCAGCGCCGGAATATATCTTGAATGAGGAAATGTATCATGTGCTCTAATCAAACAGTATCCAAATGAGTATGCCGTATTTCGTAATTTTCCACGGATTGTAAACGTTAAAATTTAACCGTCCACGCCACGGTATCATTCCTTCAATTTGAGATGTTTTGACTTACAAGGGGAGGCCGCCAATTGTGAAATTCAGATTCGATTCATACTGCGCATAATAAAACCTCATGGCCAGAGGTGTAATGTGGCAAAGCACCAAGATGCACTTCTCAGCCGTTGTCGAGAAAATCGACAGTTAAAAGACACTCTTGCGGTGAAATACTCTCTACGATTAATAATTTTCTACAGCGACGTGGCACAGCGGTAAGCGCTCGGGTTCGTAATCCGAAGGTCGCCGGATCGAATCTCGCGCGATGCAACCTTTTTTTTTAATATTTGTTTTTGTAATTCAAATGTGTATACACACACATTATATATAAAGTTGTATTTCACAAATGTTATTAATTGTCTTCATAGTGTTAACCACGTATAGTTAACGGAAGACGTAGAAAGGATATTCCGAAACGAATACGTGTAGTGTAAGTCAAACGTTCGAATTGGAATAGAGACCCCATGAACACAAATTTGTTGTGGCAGGTATGAAATATAGAACTCCGTTGAAGGACAGATGTTGAATGGGCCGAAACGAGCTGCCGCATAACAGCGTAGTTGCCTGCTAACTTCGAAAGAAGGTAGATGCGGTCCCTAGCGCAACTTATAACATCGTCGAAAATCAGTGCGGACGTGAGAGCTTTGGTACACCCTGTTAAACAAACGTAAAAATGGAGGCGGTACAATTGGAGAGCGATCCGCCTTCACCAACATGCATAAGTAATTCATTAATAGTATGAATTACAAAATACTAATAATAAAAAAAAAATTTGCATGGCGCGATATTCGATCCGACGACCTTCGGATTACGAACCCGAGCGCTTACCGCTGCGCCACGACGCTGCAGAGAATGAGTAATCGTAGAGAGTATTTCACCGCAAAGGTTTCTTTTAACTGTCGATTGCCTCGACAACGGCTGAGAAGTGCATCTTGGTGCTTTGCCACATTACACCTCTGGCCATGAGCTTTTATTATGCGCAGTATGAATCGAATCTGAATTGCACAATTGGCGGTCTCCCCTTGTTAGATTAAAGGTTTCTTTAAACTGTTTGGAAAAACAATCAATTACGAATTGCACTTTGAGAAGCCGGTCAGCATTATTCGGTTTATTGTTGCTTTCGGGAAAAATGTAAAAATGATAATATTTGTCTGAATCGTTTGCGGGACATTGTTTTGGAAATATCGGTGTCTCTATCAACGGATTCGTTGACCAAAATCATCGATTCATGCTTTTTCTACAATTCTCATAAGGATAGCAAGCGCAAACCATTTTATAAGTTCGGGTCCCGTAATGTCGACAAATTTGGCATTTTTTAAATCCAGTTTCCTTCTATTGCAATTTTGACTGTCGTACTTGTTGGTTTCGTTCGTAATATATTCAATTAGGTCGTTCCCAATATATAATTGTACGATATCCTCGACGCTCTGTGTATCTTTGGGAAATATGTTTGGACCTGGAGATACTTCAAATTTATTATTGGTCCTCGGTAAATCAAAGTCTGACCACTGTGCACCGTCTTCTTCGTCTGATTCAGCCGAATCAGTTGGCAACCGCAGCGTTCGCCGAATTCTTCTTGAACTTATTTCACTTCCTTCCGAAGATTCTGCTTCTCTTTCATTTAATTGGTATCCAATGACTTCTTCCCAATTGGCCAAGTCGTCCAGAAAGTCAGACAAGGCGTCCGCGCAATCATCGTAAATAATCCTATTGACTCTTTCGTCCGCCGCGATGAAAGGGCGCAAGTACTTATAAAAACAAAAAACTTGTTGTCGCGTGTAACTTATTGTTCCCTGAACAAAACACCAACAGAATGCTGTCGTCGGCCACTGCGCGATACTATGCTCACGACACCACTGTGGTGTCGCCGGACGGCACAGTGTTAAATGAAATCACATAAGCCACGCTTTCACAAACATGTGAGAGGGGGGGAGGGAGGGAGGGAGGGATGGAGGTAGAGGGGGGAGAGCGGGAGAGAGGGGGAGGGGCGAGGGGGGGAGAGAGGGAGAGGGGGGAGGGGGAGAGAGGTAGAGAGAGAGAGAGAGAGAGAGAGAGAGAGAGTTTTTCTCCAGTACACAAGCCCTCGCTCGACACCAGTCGAGTAGTGGAGTCTGTCATCAGCGACGGGGGAGGTTGCAAGATCAACAGGCGGCGGTCAAAGCCTTGTCCACAAATAATGCAGCCCGCCTCTTCACTCGGCGTCCACTTGTTTGTACACCGCGCCGGCCGCGCCGGCGGAATAGCCTTGCAACGTCCGGCTTGACGCGGAGCTATGTCAAGGTCGAGAGTTCGACTGGTTTGTTCGAGGCGAGAATAGAAGCAACGTCCGTCACGCCAATTGGCGTCTACGAAGACAGCTAGGAACATACGACTCTGCAAACACATGTTAATCGAGGGTTAGCTACAGTAATAATGTCTACATCTACAGGGTGTTCCAAAAATGACCGGTATATTTGAAACGGCAATAAAAACTAAACGAGCAGCGATAGAAATACACCGTTTGTTGCAATATGCTTGGGACAACAGTACATTTTCAGGCGGACAAACTTTCGAAATTACAGTAGTTACAATTTTCAACCACAGATGGCGCTGCGGTCTGGGAAACTCTATAGCACGATATTTTCCACATATCCACCATGCGTAGCAATAATATGGCGTAGTCTCTGAATGAAATTACCCGAAACCTTTGACAACGTGTCTGGCGGAATGGCTTCACATGCAGATGAGATGTAATGCTTCAGCTGTTCAATCGTTTCTGGATTCTGGCGGTACACCTGGTCTTTCAAGTGTCCACACAGAAAGAAGTCACAGGGGTTCATGTCTGGCGAATAGGGAGGCCAATCCACGCCGCCTCCTGTATGTTTCGGATAGCCCAAAGCAATCACACGATCATCGAAATATTCATTCAGGAAATTAAAGACGTCGGCCGTGCGATGTGGCCGGGCACCATCTTGCATAAACCACGAGGTGTTCGCAGTGTCGTCTAAGGCAGTTTGTACCGCCACAAATTCACGAAGAATGTCCAGATAGCGTGATGGAGTAATCGTTTCGGATCTGAAAAATGGGCCAATGATTCCTTTGGAAGACATGGCGGCCCAGACCAGTACTTTTTGAGGATGCAGGGACGATGGGACTGCAACATGGGGCTTTTCGGTTCCCCATATGCGCCAGTTCTGTTTATTGACGAAGCCGTCCAGGTAAAAATAAGCTTCGTCAGTAAACCAAATGCTGCCCACATGCATATCGCCGTCATCAATCCTGTGCACTATATCGTTAGCGAATGTCTCTCGTGCAGCAATGGTAGCGGCGCTGAGGGGTTGCCGCGTTTGAATTTTGTATGGATAGAGGTCTAAACTCTGGCGCATGAAACGATACGTGGGCGTTGGCGTCATTTGGACCGCAGCTGCAACACGGCGAACGGAAACCCGAGGCCGCTGTCGGATCACCTGCTGCACTAGCTGCGCGTTGCCCTCTGTGGTTGCCGTACGCGGTCGCCCTACCTTTCCAGCACGTTCATCCGTCACGTTCCCAGTCCGTTGAAATTTTTCAAACAGACCCTTTATTGTATCGCTTTTCGGTCCTTTGGTTACATTAAACCTCCGTTGAAAACTTCGTCTTGTTGCAACAACACTGTGTTCTAGGCGGTGGAATTCCAACACCAGAAAAATCCTCTGTTCTAAGGAATAAACCATGTTGTCCACAGCACACTTGCACGTTGTGAACAGCACACGCTTACAGCAGAAAGACGACGTACAGAATGGCGCACCCACAGACTGCGTTGTCGTCTATATCTTTCACATCACTTGCAGCGCCATCTGTTGTTGAAAATTGTAACTACTGTAATTTCGAAAGTTTTTCCGCCTGAAAATGTACTGTTGTCCCAAGCATATTGCAACAAACGGTGTATTTCTATCGCTGCTCGTTTAGTTTTTACTGCCGTTTCAAATACACCGGTCATTTTTGAAACACCCTGTACATAGTTACTCTGCAATTCACATTTAAGTGCCTGGCAGAGGGTACATCGAACCATTTTCATACTACTTACCATTCCACTCTCGAATGGCGCGTGGGAAAAAGGAACACCTAAATCTTTCCGTTCGAGCTCTGATTTCTCTTATTTTATTATGATGATCATTTCTCCCTATGTAGGTGGGTGTCAACAAAATATTTTCGCATTCAGAAGAGAAAGTTGGTGATCAAAATTTCGTAAATAGATCTCGCCGCAAAGAAAGCCGCCTTTGTTTCAGTGACTGCCACCCCAACTCGCGTATCATATCAGTGACACTCTCACCCCTATTGCGCGATACCACGAAACGAGCTGCCCTTGTTTCAACTTTTTCGATGTCCTCCGTCAATCCTACCTGGTAAGGATCCCATACCGCGAAGCAATATTCCAGCAGAGGACGGGCAAGTATAGTGTAGGCTGTCTCTTTAGTGGATTTGTCGCACTTTCTAAAGTGTTCTGCCAACAAACCGCAGTCTTCCTTTCGCCTTCCCCACAATATTATCTATGTGGTCTTTCCAATTTAAGTTGTTCGTAATTGTAATACCTAGGTATTTAGTCGAGTTGACAGTCCTTAGATTTGTGCGATTTATCGTATACCCAAAATTTATCAGATTTCTTTTAATACCCACGTGGATGACCTCGCACTTTTCTTTCTTCAGTGCTAATTGACACTTTTCGCACCATACAGAAATTCTCTCTACATCATTTTGTAATTCGATTTGATTGTCTGATGATTTTACTAGACGGTAAATTACAGCGTCATCTGCAGACAATCTAAGGCGGCTGCTCAGATTATCACCTAGATCTGTTGTGTAAATCAGGAACAGTAGAGGGCCTACGACACTAACTTGCGGAACGCCAGACATCACCTCGGTACCGCTCGAGGATTTGCCATCTATCACTACGAACTGTGACCTCTCTGAGAGGAAATCACGAATCCAGTCACACAACTGATACGATACTCAATATGCACGCAGTTTGATTAATAGTCGCTTGTGAGGAACGGTACCAAAGGCTTCTGGAAATCTAGGAATATGGAGCGATCTGAGATCCCTTGTCGCCAGCACTCATTACTTCATGGGAATACCATCCGTGCTGCACAAGAACTATATTTTCTGAATCCGTGTTGGTTTTGCATCAGTAAGTCATTTTCTTCAAGGTGTTCGAATACAATATATACTCCAAAATGCTACTGCAAATTGAGGTCAGCGATATGGGTCTGTAATTCAATAGGTTGCTCCTATTTCCTTTCTTGAATATTGGTGTGACCTGTGCAACTTTCCAGTCTTTAGGACCAGTGAGCGGTTGTATATGATTGCTAAGAAAGGGGCTATTGTGTCTGCATACTCTGAAAGGAACCTGACTGGTATACCATCTGGATCGGAAGACTTGCCATTCTTAAGTGATTTGAATTGTTTCGCAACACCTAAGCTATCTAAGATTACGACGTGGAGTTTAACTTCTTATATTGGGCGCAACAGAAAATGTCACCTTTTTTCCCGAGTATTGATACTGCTGAAACCCAACTTCTTTTAAATAATGCGGAGCAAGAAACAATTATGGCTTTATCGTAGGTAAACTCCTATTGCGCATAATTTGTCAGTAAGATGATGGTATATGTATTCTGCAGCAACTTTTGTAATAACTATTTGGAACATCACACTCTGTAGGTGACCAACAAATGCCATACAATAAATAAGAAAGGGGGAGGAGGGTTGGGAGGTCGGTTGTGTACGAGGTGCGACAGTAAACTGATGAGACTGATGTGAAAAAAATGTTGCTCACCGTTTTAGTCAAGTTTAGTGTTGTCTCCTTCAAAGCAGTTCCCTTCTGATTGCACACAATGTTTCCAGCGCTTCTGCCATTGATGGTAACATTTCTCGAACTATTCTCCCAGGCCCTCGTCACAGTATTTTGGACATATTGTGTTGTTTGACAATAGTCTCCCTTGACCGCCGTTTTGACTCTTGAAAATAGAAAAACGTCGCACGGAGCGATATCTGGTGAATAAAGTGGCTGTGGTAGCAGTGTTTTGAGGTTAAAAATTGCTGTACTGACAGAGCAGTATGGGATGGCGCATTATCGTGATGCAGAATCCAATTATCAGCAATGATGGCACGGACACGAAGAACTCTCTTACGAAGTCTTTCTAAAATTTCTTTGTAGTAATATTGGTTAACTGTTTGTCCAGGAGACACCACTCTTTATGAACAATTCCCTTGGAATCGAAGATGCACACAAGCATGCATTTCATTTTTGACTTTTGACATGCGAGCTTTTTTTTTTTTGAAAAAACCAACTTTCATCATCAGTGATAACACGGCTCAACAATTCTGGATTGATTTCCGTTTGCTCCAACAGATCGGCTGCCACATTTTTCCGTGTTTCTCGCTGTTGTTGTGTGAGATTTTTGGGGACCATTTTTGCACAAATCTTTCTCATACCAAGATCTTCAGTTATTATTACACACACCGTTTCTCGATTGATGTTCAGTTCTTTTGCAATCATTTTCATGGATAATCTTCGATCAGATCGTACGAATTCACGTACCCTGGCCAAGTTGACATCCGTCTGTGAGGTTGACGGTCGTCCAATGTGGTCTTCATCTTCAACATTCGTTCTGCCTTCACTAAACATTTTATGCCAACGAAAAACTTGAGCTCTTGACATAACCTCCTCTCCAAAAGCCTTGTGAAGCTTACTGTAAGTTGTCGACGCGATTTCACCGAATTTAACGCAAAAAGAAATGGCATACCATTGTGCAATTTTATGCGGTTCCATTCCCATAAACACAAACACGTGTTAACTTATTGCAGCACACAACTCACGACTGAGCAGTTGCATCAAATGTTCAAACGTGTGTGAAATCTTATGAGACTTAACTGCTATAGTCATCAGTCCTAAGCTTACACACTACTTAACCTAAACTATCCCAAGGACACACACACACACACACACACACACACACCCATGCCCGAGGGAGGACTCAAACCTTCGCCGGGACCAACCGCACAGTCCACGACTACAGCGCCCTAGACCACTAGGCTAATCCCGCGCGGTACAGTTGCATCGATGTGCCCCTTGGACTAGAGGCAGCTTGTAGACTAAGGTCAAAGATACTGTGCCTACGCAAGCCCGCAGGGTTACCACTCCTCGCAAAGAAAATCAGTCTCATTACTTTATTGTCACACCTCGTTGTTGTTGTTGTTGTTGTTGTTGTTGTTGTAGTCTTCAGTCCTGAGACTGGTTTGATGCAGCTCTCCATGCTACTCTATCCTGTGCAAGCTTCTTCATCTCCCAGTACCTACTGCAACCTACATCCTTCTGAATCTGCTTAGTGTATTGATCTCTTGGTCTCCCTCTACGATTTTTACCCTCCACGCTGCCCTCCAATACTAAATTGGTGATCCCTTGATGCCTCAAAACATGTCCTACCAACCGATCCCTTCTTCTAGTCAAGTTGTGCCACAAACTTCTCTTCTCCCCAATCCTATTCAATACCTCCTCATTAGTTACGTGATCTACCCATCTAATCTTCAGCATTCTTCTGTAGCACCACATTTCGAAAGCTTCTATTCTCTTCTTGTCCAAACTATCTATCGTCCATGTTTCACTTCCATACATGGCTACACTCCATACAAATACTTTCAGAAACGACTTCCTGACACTTAAATCTATACTCGATGTTAACAAATTTCTCTTCTTCAGAAACGCTTTCCTTACCATTGCCAGTCTACATTTTATATCCTCTCTACTTCGACCATCATCAGTTATTTTACTCCCTACTTTAAGTGTCTCATTTCCTAATCTAATCCCCTCAGCATCACCCGAGTTAATTCGACTACATTCCATTATCCTCGTATTGCTTTTGTTGATGTTCATCTTATATCCTCCTTTCAAGACACTGTCCATTCCGTTCAGCTGCTCTTCCAAGTCCTTTGCTGTCTCTGACAGAATTACAATGTCATCGGCGAACCTCAAAGTTTTTACTTCTTCTCCATGAATTTTAATACCTACTCCGAATTTTTCTTTTGTTTCCTTTACTGCTTGCTCAATATACAGATTGAATAACATCGGGGAGAGGCTACAACCCTGTCTCACTCCTTTCCCAACCACTGCTTCCCTTTCATGCCCATCGATTCTTGTAACTGCCATCTGGTTTCTGTACAAATTGTAAATAGCCTTTCGCTCCTTGTATTTTACCCCTGCCACCTTCAGAATTTGAAAGAGAGTATTCCAGTTAACGTTGTCAAAAGCTTTCTCTAAGTCTACAAATGCTAGAAACGTAGGTTTGCCTTTTCTTAATCTTTCTTCTAAGATAAGTCGTAAGGTTAGTATTGCCTCACGTGTTCCAATATTTCTACGGAATCCAAACTGATCTTCCCCGAGGTCCGCTTCTACCAGATTTTCCATTCGTCTGTAAAGAATTCGCGTTAGTATTTTGCAGCTGTGACTTATTAAACTGATAGTTCGGTAATTTTCACATCTGTCAACACCTGCTTTCTTTGGGATTGGAATTATTATATTCTTCTTGAAGTCTGTGGGTATTTCGCCTGTCTCATACATCTTGCTCACCAGATGGTAGAGTTTTGTCATGACTGGCTCTCCCAAGGCCGTCAGTAGTTCTAATGGAATGTTGTCTACTCCCGGGGCCATGTTTCGACTCAGGTCTTTCAGTGCTCTGTCAAACTCTTCACGCAGTATCTTATCTGCCACTTCATCTTCATCTACATCCTCTTCCATTTCCATAATATTGTCCTCAAGTACATCGCCCTTGTATAAACCCTCTATATACTCCTTCCACCTTTCTGCCTTCCCTTCACACCTCGTAGATGGAAAATTCCGGGGTGGGTGTTACTGACTGTTGTATAGTGTGAACGGATAGTCAGAGGCGATGCTATTAGACGGGTCTAATTTATGGGACCTGTGCAGTCTGAACAAGAGTCCAGAATGCCACAAACGGTCGTAGGCCGTCTTTTTTTTTTTTTGTTCTTGTCGAAGGAGAGGAAGAGGGAGTGGTGCCTTTTGTTGTGAGGTGAAAGATGTGCAGGAACTGACCTCTGGTGAAGCACTTATGACTGAAGGCTGACTGGGTGACAGGGCGTGGAAGGTGTTACGATGTGTTGTGGATGTGTTTGGAGAGGGTGGATTCAAGGACTTGGCTGAAAACCGACGTGGGACCATAGGAAGAGGTGTAGGTTTGTTTGGATTAAGAAGATGAGAGTTTTTGCGGTCTTATGGTTTCCGATCACATAAAAGGACATTCTTTAAGGCGGAGGTAAGTGATGGAAACATGACCAGCGGCTGTATTGCGTATCTTTACAATAGCGGGTTTTATATCGTGTACTGTGATCGACGTGTTCAAATGTGTTCGTGGTGTGGAATGTAAGTACTGGACTTTGGGAGCGAGACGAGCAAAGGATGTGTGTACGTGGTCATTGAGGCATGTGGCCGTGGAGTGATGTAAATTAGCACTGTATGGTGTGATGAATTTGTCTTGGAGATAGGAGAACAAACCTGGCGCAACATTGACTTTCTCAGGGAGCGGTCGGTGACTGTAGTGAAGTTGGCACTGTCCAAAACCTCTGATAATTTTTTTATGAAATCTACGACCAGGTTCTAACTTTTATAAAGGATAATACAAAACTACCCCGCTACACTATGAAATATAAAACGTCTTTTAGTAAAAGTTCTTCGAGAAATTTATTTTACAATCTAATACAAGCACATACGAGGGTCACTCCAAAAGAAATGCACACTATTTTTGTAAAAATGCAGTTTTCATTCTGCATGTGTGAAAGTTTTACATGTGTAGATACATCCTTCCTGCTTGTTTTCAAACTTAGTTCAACCTGTTCCCGTGAGTGGCGCCGTCACGGCAATATCG
Organism: Schistocerca nitens; assembly: GCF_023898315.1. Classification (NCBI taxonomy): domain Eukaryota; kingdom Metazoa; phylum Arthropoda; class Insecta; order Orthoptera; family Acrididae; genus Schistocerca; species Schistocerca nitens. Next base: position 966,969,167 of record NC_064617.1, read on the forward strand.
AGGATTGTCCTCGCAGCGGCAAGCCTCGTACTGCACACACTCCAGACAATGTGCAGAGTGTTAACTGCTGACAGACGCATCACAGTGAACGAATTGTCACGCTACGTTGGGATAGGGAAAGGAAGTGTTTGCAGAATACTGGAAGTGTCGGCATTAAAAAGGGTTTGTGCCAGGTGGTTTCCCAGGATGTTGACAGTGGCTCACAAAGAAACAAGAAAAACGGTACGCAGCGAACTTTTGGAACAGTACGAGAATGGTGGAGGTAAATTTCTTGGAAGAATTGTGACAGGTGATGAAACATGGCTCCATCATTTTTCACCAGAGACGAAGAGGCAATCAATGGAATGGCATCACGCAAATTCACGCAAGAAAAAAAAAATTCTAATCCACACCTTCTGCTGGAAAAGTTATGGCTACGGTGTGTTTCGAAGGAGTCTTGCTTGTGGACATCAGGCCAAGTGGAGCCACCATAAATTCTGATGCATACGTGACGACACTGAACAAACTTCAAGCTCGACTGAATCGTGTTCGCGGTAAAAGCAGGATGTTTTGCTGTAGCACGACAATGCACGGCCACATGTCAGTCAAAAAACCACGGAAGCGATCACAAAACTCGGATGGACAACACTGAAACACCCGCCTTACAGTCCTGATCTGGCTCCATGCGACTATCATCTCTTTGTGAAACACACAGACTCCCTTCGTGGAACAAGGTTTGAAGATGATGACTCCTTTGTGCACGCTGCCAAACAGTGGCTCCAACAGGTTGGTCCAGAATTTTACCGTGGCGGTATACACGCGCTGGTTCCAAGATGGCGTAAGGCAGTTGAGAGGAATGGAAATTATGTGGAGTAATGAGAATATTGTTCCTAAACGCTGTACCTACACCTTTAGTCCAGTCAGCAGGTACTAAAAGAAAGGGTGGGGTACTTAAAAAAAGGTTTGCGTTCTCTAAAATATTGGCATGTTGTATGTAGGTGGTCTGTAGGGTGGAATCCAAGTTTTCCGCCTCGAGATACCTGTGCTAACTTGAGAGGGAAACAAAAAACCAACAAATTCGGGCACTTTTTCAGCTTTTTCTCTATAAATTTTGTCCCTAGCGTCCTACAATTGGCGCTGGTTAAACGACGTCTTACGCGAGAAACTTACCACGACGCAGAAACCATCTTTCAGCACTATATCTTCAGTTTTACATTTTTTTAAAGCGTAATTCAGAATTCGTCGTACTGAAAAAATTTATTTCGGCATCTAATCAACCATAGAACAGTTCCTAATGGTTCACAAATGGCTCTGAGCACTATGGGACTCAACTGCTGAGGTCATAAGTCCCCTAGAACTTAGAACTACTTAAATGTAACTAACCTAAGGACAACACACACACATCCATGCCCGAGGCAGGATTCGAACCTGCGACCGTAGCGGTCGCGCGGTTCCAGACTGTAGCGCCAGAACCGCTCGGCCACCAGTGGCCGGCAGTTGCTAATGACGGTGATGAAGAGTTATGAAAGGCTGCGTCATGGTCACTGCAAAACGGCTAGTGTACTGTTTCAATGGTCTTTGGGCATGCTACGTCACTACCATGTTTGTAAACGTACAGAAATGTACGCTAAAGCATGTTTTGGAACATCCGAACAACATGCTGATATGAGGTCTTCCCGTGTGAACACGGTTCTCTGAACATCCATCATTGCTCGAGACTAAGGAGACAGTGCCAATTAATAGAGGAACAGTTCGTCACGAAAAGGTGAATCGTCCAAAAAGGAAATAATTCGAGAAAATTTTGCAGATGTGAAGAATATGAATGTTACCCTAGTATTAGTTTCATGTGGCCTGAAAACTGTAGAAAAAAGGTCAGTCTATCCTTTTACACTCAGCCAACGAGTTTACATTACCAAGCAATCTGATGATAACCTAGGTCAACTGTTCAAATTTGAGCTAGCAACCTTTCCAAGGCGCCGCTTCATGGAGGGCAGTAACTGCGAGAACACAAGGTTAGCGTTGTATGCAGCGTTTACTCCGATGCAACAAGTGGACCTTAGGAAGCGCAAACATGCAGTAACTGGCTGTGGACACATTCTGCATAAAATTGTATGGAACTACTACAGCCTTATTCGAGACGCTGTGGAGATGTATGTGGACTAGTGCAACAACACTTCGGTTGTAAAGTCATACAAGTTTCTGATGGTTGTCCTAGCAATGTCCGTTACCAAAGCATCAAAGCAATTGGCTTTATTACACTCGTCCACAGAATTAGTCTTCTCCACAACAACAAGCGTTTACACTGTCCAAAGATTTTAGTTTTATGAAACGACACCAACAGACAGAACTTCATTATGATTAAAATTCTCCTGGGTGAAGCAGCTGCTGGTTGGCTAGCCGGCTTGTCAGCCTTATGTCACTAACAGCCAATTACACTCCTGGAAATGGAAAAAAGAACACACTGACACCGGTGTGTCAGACCCACCATACTTGCTCCGGACACTGCGAGAGGGCTGTACAAGCAATGATCACACGCACGGCACAGCGGACACACCACGAACCGCGGTGTTGGCCGTCGAATGGCGCTAGCTGCGCAGCATTTGTGCACCGCCGCCGTCAGTGTCAGCCAGTTCGCCGTGGCATACGGAGCTCCATCGCAGTCTTTAACACTGGTAGCATGCCGCGACAGCGTGGACGTGAGCGAGGGCGTATAGTGGGCATGCGGGAGGCCGGGTGGACGTACCGCCGAATTGCTCAACACGTGGGGCGTGAGGTCTCCACAGTACATCGATGTTGTCGCCAGTGGTCGGCGGAAGGTGCACGTGCCCGTCGACCTGGGACCGGACCGCAGCGACGCACGGATGCACGCCAAGACCGTAGGATCCTACGCAGTGCCGTAGGGGACCGCACCGCCACTTCCCAGCAAATTAGGGACACTGTTGCTCCTGGGGTATCGGCGAGGACCATTCGCAACCGTCTCCATGAAGCTGGGCTACGGTCCCGCACACCGTTAGGCCGTCTTCCGCTCACGCCCCAACATCGTGCAGCCCGCCTCCAGTGGTGTCGCGACAGGCGTGAATGGAGGGACGAATGGAGACGTGTCGTCTTCAGCGATGAGATTCGCTTCTGCCTTGGTGCCAATGATGGTCGTATGCGTGTTTGGCGCCGTGCAGGTGAGCGCCACAATCAGGACTGCATACGACCGAGGCACACAGGGCCAACACCCGGCATCATGGTGTGGGGAGCGATCTCCTACACTGGCCGTACACCACTGGTGATCGTCGAGGGGACACTGAATAGTGCACGGTACATCCAAACCGTCATCGAACCCATCGTTCTACCATTCCTAGACCGGCAAGGGAACTTGCTGTTCCAACAGGACAATGCACGTCCGCATGTATCCCGTGCCACCCAACGTGCTCTAGAAGGTGTAAGTCAACTACCCTGGCCAGCAAGATCTCCGGATCTGTCCCCCATTGAGCATGTTTGGGACTGGATGAAGTGTCGTCTCACGCGGTCTGCACGTCCAGCACGAACGCTGGTCCAACTGAGGCGCCAGGTGGAAATGGCATGGCAAGCCGTTCCACAGGACTACATCCAGCATCTCTACGATCGTCTCCATGGGAGAATAGCAGCCTGCATTGCTGCGAAAGGTGGATATACACTGTACTAGTGCCGACATTGTGCACGCTCTGTTGCCTGTGTCTATGTGCCTGTGGTTCTGTCAGTGTGATCATGTGATGTATCTGACCCCAGGAATGTGTCAATAAAGTTTCCCCTTCCTGGGACAATGAATTCACGGTGTTGTTATTTCAATTTCCAGGAGTGTATATTCAAGGACCAGTAAAGTCTCTGGACTGAAGGCCACAACTACAACAACAATTATCATTTAAAACAGCTGCACAATTCAAATTATTACGCTGAAATCTGTCTTATCTGCAGTGTTTGCGGTAATTCCAGCATTTTACTACTGCTTTGAAGCTCTGTATCTTGGTAAGTATCTAGTGTTTAACTAGCGGAACTTGAAGATTTAACGGTGTACGAGAGCGGTGAAAAGTGCTGCTCCCCAAGTTAGCAGTGGACTCTCGATGTCTAAGAGTGTATTCTACACCGCAGACCCCCTCCACAGAACACTCGCGCCTTCCGCCGCCGCCGCCGCCTGTACTCGTCCGCCGCGTGCAGCGCCTGGTTACCGGCCGGTCCACCAGCTGGTGCCGGCCTTGGCAGACACTGACCGCCCGGGGCGCCGGCCTTGCGCGCCGACCGCTGCCCCCATCCCCCGCCCCCACCTGCCGCCGGGACCTCGTGCCCGCTACACCGTGAAGCCCCTTCTACGAGAGCTGCTCCTTACTCGTCTCGGTCCACTGCCCGTGGCAAGTGAGTGTCCGGCACCGCGCCTCGACTATTATTTCTCGGCTAAGACTCCTTTGTCATTTGTGTTTATACGCTGGCGCCAAAACTTGGCGTGTTCTCAGTGCCTGTCTGCTGTGAAAGTGACCATTCTTCGTACAAAAGACTTAGAATAAAGTATAATCATTAAGGAACCAGCAACGATGGTAGACTGCATTGATGGCTGAAGCAAAATTAATCGTGGTTGTTCTTGACATATGTAGACGACACTACCCTTTACAGAAGCGCCCGTATCTCCCGTTCTATCGTATAAAAAAAGCCACCTTGCAAGAGCACTTCAAATGATCCGGGATTAAATAACATCAAAACCAAATCTGTAATCGCAAAGTTTGAAACATGGCTGCTTGGTTCAGTGACGTTTCTAAATTAAAATTGAAACAAATAAGCCCTCGGTCACAATTGTTTTTAGTCTTATTGACGAGGGTTCAACACTTCTAAGAGTGCCTTAATCAGAATTAAAACAATTAAAATGACCTATAACATAGTTACAAATACATATGAAAAGACGTTTTTACATAAAAACTGTAAGTACTGACTAACAATAAAAGACAGAGGCAGTGGTTACATGTCACAAATACACTACCGGCCATTAAAATTGCTACACCACGAAGATGACGTGCAAAAGACGCCAAATTTAACCGACAGCAAGAAGATGCTGTGATATGCAGATGATTAGCTTTTCAGAGCATTCACACAAGGTTGGCGCCAGTAGCGACACCTACAACGTGCTGACACGACGAAAGTTTCCAACCGATTTCTCATACACAAAACAGCAGTTCACCGGCGTTGCCTGGTGAAACGTCGTTGTGATGCCTCGTGTAAGGAGCAGACATGCGTACCATCACGTTTCCGACTTTGATAAAGGTCGGATTGTAGTCTATCGCGATTGCGGTTTATCGTATCGCGACATCGCTGCTCGCGTTGGTCGAGATCCAATGACTGTTAGCAGAATATGGAATCGGTGAGTTCAGGAGGGTAATACGGCACGCCGTACTGGATCCCAACGGCCTCGTATCACTAGCAGTCGAGATGACAGGCATCTTATCCGCATGGCTGTAACGGATCGTGCAGCCACGTCTCGATCCCTAAGTCGACAGATGGGGACGTTTGCAAGACGACAACCATCTGCACGAACAGTTAGATGACGTTCGCACCAGCATGGACTATCAGCTCGGAGACCGTGGCTGCGGTTACCCTTGACGCTGCATCACAGACAGGAGCGCCTGCGATGGTGTACTCAACGACGAACCTGGGTGCACGAATGGCAGAACGTCATTTTTTCGGATCAATCCAGGTTCTGTTTACAGCATCATGATGGTCGCATCCGTGTTTGGCGACATCGCAGTGAACGCACATTGGAAACGTGTATTCTTCATCGCCATACTGACGTATCACCCGGCGTGATGGTATGGGGTGCCATTGGTTACACGTCTCGGTCATCTCTTGTTCGCATTGACGGCACTTTGAACAGTGGACGTTACATTTCAGATGTGTTACGACCCGTGGCTCTACCTTTCATTCGATCCCTGCGAAACCGTACATTTCAGCAGGATAATGCACGACCGCATGTTGCAGGACCTGTACGGGCCTTTCTGGACACAGAAAATGTTCGACTGCTGCCCTGGCCAGCACATTCTCCAAATCTCTCACCAATTGAAAAGGTCTGGTCAATGGTGGCGGAGCAACTGGCTCGTCACAATACGCCAGTCACTACTCTTGATGAACTGTGGTATCGTGTTGAAGCTACATGGGCAGCTGTACCTGTACACGCCATCCAAGCTCGCTCTGACTCAATGCCCAGGCGTATGTAGGCCGTTATTACGGCCAGAGGTGGTTGTTCTGGGCACTGATTTCTCAGGATCAACGCACCCAATTTACGTGAAAATGTAACATGTCAGTTCTAGTATAATGTATTTGTCCAATGAATACCCGTTTATCATCTGCATTTCTTCTTGGTGTAGCAATTTTAATGGCCAGTAGTGTAATTAACAGGCCAGAAGGGCTTTAGTGACAAAATATATAAAAAGGAATGCGTGAAAGCGAGCCAGTATGGGCTGCTCGTACCTGTACAGCCACAGGTTGCATATTTTGTGATTTAAAGCCCTTCTAGCCTGTTAATTATTTTATATGTGACATGTAAATACTGCCTCTGTCTTTTTATTGTTAGTCAGTACTTATACTTTTTATATTAGAAATGTGTTTTCCTATAAATTTGTAGCTATGTTAAAGGCCATTTTAATTGTTTTAATTCTGATGATGGCACTCTTAGAAGTGTTGAAACCTGGTCAGCAAGACTAAAAATAATTGTGACCGAGGGCTCATTTGTTTCAATTTTAATTTACATTTTCAATAGTTTGAGAATCTGTAACATCCGAGGGGTGAGCAGTTACAACGTGCCACATTCGCAGTGAGATACGGAAGCCACTGTCTCATTCTTGCAACATTGCTCATCGCTCGTACAGGATATAGCGTCCCCAGTGCTATATTACGAAAAGACTTAAAAAAACAGTATTTATAAATTGAATAATATATTTTTATCATGTAGCCGTAAAGTAATAATCTCTCTGTCCAAATTTCAAATGCAAAGAAATAATTTATGACAAAATGATCTAAAGAGACGACAAGATACGCTCTCTTTTGTTAATTTTTTTTTTAGTCGACTTCACTTCCTCTTTTGTCTTGAATGTGTTTAGAGGGACATCTTGCGAGTGCTGGCAAATGTAAGTATATTTGTATGAGTTAAGCATATAATATACTGATTTAATATTATTGTGCACTTTTAATTTGTAAGAGGTGATCCCGATTTCATGTCCACCTTCCTTGAATTAACCTGCATTCAAGTAATTTACAGTTCAACAATCGCAGCGGCCGATGCAGCCAACGACGCCATTACGTGGCGATATTAACTTATGAAAAATTAGCGGAAGCGGAAATCTCGCCCGCTATTAACATAATATTAATTTTTCTCCACAGCCGCCGGACGTTGCAGAAAATACTTAGCTTTAAGATTCTTATTTTCAGTACCATAGCCGAGACCCAGAACCAGGACTCTGACTACAATACAATGGTTAACGGCGGTAAGAAAAATACTCTCGCGCGTGTGTGGGCCGCAATTTTAATTAATAACTAAAGATCTTATGCTTTAAAGTGAACTGACTAGCCGAGGAAATTAATATGAAAAGGTTATTACATTGTACAACTTATATGCTCATGTTTTAAGATTCAGCGAGTCTAACATTCATTAACGTAACAAATAATTTAAGATTAATATTGCTAAAATGGAGAACTTCAGGAAAGCATTTAATCGTAAAATCAAAATTAAATGAATTATCATTTTTATTAAGGCCCACCACGTAAGTCGGCAACAATCAAATAATAATAATAACAATAATATATATATATATATATATATATATATATATATATATATATATATATATATATATATATATATATTAAATTACGACGGCCGACGGACGCGAGAAGGAGCGTAGAAAAAATGCTTCAAATGGCTCTGAGGACAATGGGACGTAACATCTGAGGTCATCAGTCCCCTATACTTAGAACTACTTAAACCTAACTAACCTGAGGACATCACACACATCCAAGCCCGAGGCAGGATTCGAACCTGCGACCGCTGCAGCAGCGCGGTTCCGGACTTAAAGCGACTAGAACTGCTCGGCCACAGCAGCCGGCTCCTATTGCGTGATTTCCCTACAAAAATCCGAACTTACGTGGTTAATCATGTGTTCCTCTGGGAAGCTACTGACCGTCGAAGTAACTGAATCACACAGAAGTGACACGTGCAGTAGTAGCGACTAGGAACGGAGATTACCGCAGCGGCAAGTTATGTAGGAAGCACCGATAGCTGCTACGATGTATCACTTTGTTATCAGCTTCAGTCACAAAGGGTCTGCCTAGGAACTGTTAAGCTGGTACTTCTCATATCGGGCACTCACCAGCCAGCCACATTTTTTTCCCCCCTTAATTACGTGCTCTCGGTTCCTTTCAACGATCACGTCCTCGTTATAGTCTGATTTTAATTAAGTGGCATCTGACGTGTTTAAGTCTACAAGCACACACAGCAGCAGTCCGCTCTCCGCAGAGATAGAGAACTGCTTTAAATTCTCTACCTCCTACAAAAGTCATGTAAAAAAAAAAAAAAACCTTGGTCTTCATGTATGGTGTACATCTATACCATGTCTACAAAGATATCAAAAACCAGATCTTAATTTTAATTGTGGTGTCACCGCCAGACACCACACTTGCTAGGTGGTAGCTTAAATCGGCCGCGGACCATTAGTACATGTCGGACCCGCGTGTCGCCACTGTCAGGATCGCAGACCGAGCGCCACCACAAGGCAGGTCTCGAGAGACGTACTAGCACTCGCCCCAGTTGTACGACGACGTTGCTAGCGACTACACTGATCGAAGCCTTTCTCTCATTTGCCGAGAGACAGAATAGCCTTCAGCTAAGTTAATGGCTACGACCTAGCAAGGCGCCATTTGTACCATTGCATTTATCTCAAGATAGTCTCCCTTGTATCATCAAGAATGCTGTATACCAAAGGACGATATAAAAGTTAAGTGTTCTAGTAGCTACGTTCTTTTCTTTATCACATTCATCACGTATCCTGTTCCAGACTTCGCGCCAGTCGGCGTGTGTGTACGTGTGCCCTCTCGGCTACCCGTCTCTGTGGACTGGCTGCCTTGTCAGCCCACTACATTAATTAAGGTCAGGGTTATAATAAGTTTGTTTTTAAACGGGTGAAATTTTACCACCCCGGGAACAGCTGCTAACTGAACAAAAATATCCGAACTCCTGTTGGTGAACATTAATGTGGATGTGCCCACCCTTCGCCTTTATGTCGGGCTCACATCTACTGGCGACGATTACAGTGAGTCGTCTGATTGTCTGTGGAAGGATGGCAGCCCGTTCTTCCTCAAGAGTCGAAACCGAAGAACGTAGGGCTGTTGGTCGCTGGGTGAGAAGCGAAATCGGCTTTCCACCTCATCCCAAAAGTATGTCAGCGGGTTCAGGTGAGGACTGTGGACAGGCTAGTCTATTTCAGGAATGTTACTGCCCCACAGCTACTGCTTTATGGTAAGGTGCATTGTCATGCTGACAAAAACAGTCATCGTCTCCGAACCCCTACTCTACTTGAAAGGGTACAGTACCGCCCGACATTGAAATTAGGTACAACATACTTCATTATTTTTGTCAGAACAACACATTTTTTTTGTAAAATAACTCAATTTCAATTAATACAGCGAAGCCGGATACCAGTGTGGGAAAGAATGACAATTTATTTATTTAATTGATCACATGTGCACTCCCACAAAGTAAATCCCTACATCCAGTTTGGTGAGATCTGTGAAATGAATGAATGAATGTATGGTCGTCTGCTAATCGCAGATAGTGAATGTGAATATATGATCATCTTTGAGACGATCCTTTGGCCACCTTTGGTGGGACCAAAGAGATGAAATTTACCTGAGCTTTGAGCGCCTGAAATGTGGCTGACCAATACAGTAGCAAGGTGCTCCCCCACTTCAGCAGAGGTGTGAGAGGACCTGAAGAATGGCCATGTTTCAGCACTCTGCCGCTGGATCTTGTGCTGTTAAGACCTGTTTTAGTTGTGCTCCGTAATGACAAAAGAGTGGAGACATGGTATGCATGTGGAATATTTAAGAGTACTTTGAAATAATAATTTCTCTATTTCAGGAACTTTTGTGGGGAGAATTAAATGTCAGGCAGGTAATATTAATGGGATCGTAGTAATCTTCGGAAGTGACCAACGGTCACAATGAAACCACGTGTAGAAATAAGTTGAAATACTTCCGTGTGCTTAAGTTAAGCTGAATTACTAGCGTGTGTACAATAAGTTGAAATATTTAAGAAATAGCGTGTGTACCATAAGTTGAAATATTTAAGAAATGGCGTGTGCAGGACTTTAAATTAGAGACGAGTACTTCCACGTGGTGAGTACTGTGTGAGTCTCAATCTGTGTATGAGACAAGGGATAAAGAGAAGTACTCGTCCATGGTATCAGTTGAGGACTCGCGTGTGTGATGAATACGTTCTTAATATTACTTTGCATGATATGATTCCGTGTGATGCTAGATTCAAACTCTGAGAGAGAAGCAAGGTGAGTCAGCCGTCTATCCAGCAACGCCACTTGGCTTGCATTGCACAGGAAGACGTGCAAATATCTCCAGAGTTCATAGTAGGAAAGTAGAATTACAAAGTGGAGCAGTGTCGCGTGAAACTGGGATAAATACTAATTGAAGTGGGAAAGCTGAAAGTGATAATGTAGTGACTATTCCCTGTGTAGTGTTTTATATTGTAGTGTGGTGTATGTCATGTAATTTGGGTATGTGTGGTTTGCATGGGAGAGTAGCGAGGTAGTTTCAAAAGATTAGTGGGTTATGCGTGTTCCTTTTGTACTGCTCGGTCTGGAGGAAAGTTTCGTGATGATGATTGTGAGAGTGGAAGTGTGAGAAATAATGAAAGATGCACCATCCTATCCAGAAAGTGCACTGTAGCGTTAAATAATTACGAGACCATAAGGTAGAGATTCACTAATGTAAAGCCATGCCCACTGGGCGGAATTTCTGATGTGTTATTGTTGTAGGTTATAGAATTTGTTTGTTTAGGTTATAGAATTTATCGGAATAAATAAGATAGTGAAAAGAAAAAGATTGGTGGTCTTTTCGATTGAATTGTATGTTGTCATAATGTCCCGAATTTATAATGTGTGCGCCATTCATATTCAGTGCGGTGGCCACGTGTTGACAAAAGCCGTTAAATAAAAGACAAAAAGAAAATGTGGTATTGCAAGTGCGTAGTGAACAGTCATAGTTCTGTAAATCACTGATAGATGTGCGTTTCCGTTGCGTATTATTCATACAGGGGGATAATTTGTAACTTAATTGTGAGTACGAGAGTTCATGTTACTCGATAAATAAGAATGAATCCACTCGCTTGGCAGACCACTCATCTCGCAGGCCTGACTGCTTGATGTCACAGTATGAGCAAGGCATGTGGGTGCCTCTCATACTATATACAGTGCACAGCGCTGTGTAATGCATTCATACATTCCCGTAACTTGCGTTTCCTGAAGCGCCGTAAGGAAACCACAACCTAACCACGAGCAACACAGCCATACCTTAAACCAACTCCCCCGTACTTCACTATTGGCATTACACATGACGGCGGTTAAAGTTCTCCCAAGCACTCGCTGAACCCAAATCCTTCCATCGGAATGCCACAGGATGTGGCGTGATTCGTCAATCCAAATGACCCGTTTACATTCACCCACTGTCCAGTGGCATCACTGTTTACACCACCTCAACCGTCACTTAGCTCCACCACTGCAGAAACGTCTCTCTTAGTGAGGAGAAGCTAGCCCACTGTACTTTTGAACACCCTAACAAGGGAACCTCCCCATCGCCTCCCCCTCAGATTTAGTCATAAGTGGGCACAGTGCATAGGCCTTTAAAAACTGAACACAGATCAATCGAGAAAACAGGAAGAAGTTCTGTGGAACTATGAAAGAAATAAGCAAAATATACAAACTGAGTAGTCAATGCGCAAGATACGCAACTTTAAGGATACTGTCATCTCAGGAGCGCCGTGGTCCCGTGGTTAGCGTGAGCAGCTGTCGAACGAAAGGTCCTTGGTTCAAATCTTCCCTTGAGTGAAAAGTTTACTTTTTTTATTTTCGCAAAGTTATGATCTGTCCGTTCGTTCATTGACATCTCTGTTCACTGTAATAAGTTTAGTGTCTGTATTTTGCGACCGCACCGCAAAACCGTGCGATTAGTAGACGAAAGGACGTGCTTCTCCAATGGGAACTGAAAATATTTGATCGCAAGCTCATAGGTCCACCGATTCCTCCACAGGAAAACACGTCTGATACATTCTATACGACACTGGTGACGCCATGTGCGTCACATAACAGGAATATGTTGTCGTCCCACCTAACTTGTACACTTGGCGAATGGGTAAAAAGATTCTTTTACCTTGCCCGATTTAGGTTTGCTTGTGGATGTGACAATCACTCCCAAAAAAGTGATGAAAACATAAGAGTGTGCCACATAAACTACAACAAATGAATGCCAGAAGTTTCACAGTAGCACACTTTTCCCTGTGCTCTGTCAAAACATATGTTGCTAACGTTTTCAAATTTTTCCGTTTAGGTGTAGCGTCCCCATACTACGGCGCAGTTACCTCGCATCGGACGGACCAGCGGACAGATAATAATTGTCTGAAAATAAAAAATAAAACTTTTCTCCCGAGGGAAGGCTTGAACCAAGGACTTCTGGTATCGCAGCTGCTCACGCTAACCACGCGACCACGGCGCTCCTGGGCGCACAGTTCCCTTTTTGTTGCATATCAGGCGCATGGACTACTCAGTTTGTATATTTTGCTTAGTTTTTTCATAGTTCCACACAACTTCTTCCTGTTTCCTCAATTGATGTGTGTTCACTTTTTCAAGGCCTATCCACTGTGCCAACTTATAACTAAATCTGAGGGGGGTGCGATGGGGAGGTTCCCTTGTAAGTACAGTCATTACGCTAGCTGGTCTGCCGGGAGCACTTGCGAACTCACGCGTGATTCCTTTCGCTGAGGTCACGTGATGTTTCACAACCAGCCTCTGCAATGCTCGACGGTCCGTGTCCTTAAGTATACGGCGTCAGCCTTGTCTTCGTTTCGCTGTGTTGTTCCTTCGCATTTGCAGGCCCGCATCTAGGGGGGGGGGCGAGGCACACCGGAAGTTACTTTCAGGACGAATCATAAGTTGAAACTTCCTGGCAGATTAAAACTGTGTGCCGGACCGAGACTCGAACTCGGGACCTTTGCCTTTCGCGGGCAAGTGCTCTACCAACTGAGCTACCAAAGCACACAGTCTCGGTCCGGCACACAGTTTTAATCTACCAGGAAGTTTCATATCAGCGCACACTCCGCTGCAGAGTGAAAATCTCATTCTGGAAACATCCCCCAGGCTGTGGCTAAGCCATGTCTCCGCAATGTCCTTTCTTTCAGGAGTGCTAGTTCTGCAAGGTTCGCAGGAGAGCTTCTGTAAAGTTTGGAAGGTAGGAGACGAGGTACTGGCAGAAGTAAAGCTGTGAGGACGTGGCGCGAGTCGTGCTTGGGTAACTCAGTTGGTAGAGCACTTGCCCGGTAAAGGCAAAGGTCCCGAGTTAGAGTCTCGGTTCGACACAGAGATAATCTGCCAGGAAGTTTCATATCAGCGCACACTCCGCTGCAGAGCGAAAATCTCATTCTGGAATCATAAGTTGATTTTTGAATGCCTGCTTAGTGCACGTGATGATTCTGCCAGGAGAATCCCCGTCGCGTCTAGAAATTAAAAAAAAAAAAATAAATAAAAAAAAAGAACTTTTCCACAGACAAAAGGGAACGGAGCTATACATGCCTTCTGCTTCTTTTTTTTTTTAAGATTTTATGGGACCAAACTGCTGAGGTCATCGGTACCTAAGCTTACACACTACTTAATCTAACTTAAACTAACTTACGCCAAGGACAACACACACAGCAATCCCGAGGCAGGACTCGAACCTCCGACGGGTGGAGCAGCGCGAACCGTGACAGGACGGCCAAGACCACGCGGCGACTATACACGCTGAGCCGAATAAATAGACCGCGCGGCAGCTATACATTCGGAGCCGAATAAACTCGAACGGGTGAATGCCAATCCAATCGCTGTTTGTTTATGTGGTTGATTCGGCGTGCGATTGATAAGTGTTGTCACAATTTTCGCCAAAATCCATAGATTCTGAAGAGTTCTTATTCTCCCGGTCACAAGTAATCCCGTCAGTTTTTTAAGGGGGGGTAGGATGTCAAACCGCCGGACTGGGAGCAGGAGAGGCACCACAGGACATTTTAATTTCCACTGTCCTCAACATAGGTTTGATGGCTTCCACTGCAAAGTAGAGGAGGGGGGAGGACATTATAGTGTTTAACATCCCGTCAACAACGAGGTCGATAGAGACGGAGCACAAGCTCGGATTAGGGAAGGACTGGGAAGGAAATCGGCCGTGCCCTTTCAAAGGAACCATCCCAGCATTTTCCTGAAATGAGTTAGGGAAGTCACAGAAAACCTAATCAGGATGGCCGGAGACGGGTTTTGTAAAGTATACACATTTGAATTCCATAGAGAGAAATACGGTGACGTGCGATAGAAGAATGCTGTGTGAATAGGCGTGGCACTGCACTTTGGCACACTTAAGACCAAATGACATGTCTTACATTTCCTCGAACATATATATTTTGCATATCAAACTCCTCAGAAAGATGTGCGCTACACAGTGAACATATTTCTGAAAAATCTATTTTTTTTTAAATTGTGACGTCCTACCACAAACGCTCGAGGGGGAGATGGGGTCGCCACCATCAAGTTTTTTCCCCGATTCGGAAGTATCGTAGAGTCGGGCTGCGCATTTGCTTCACAATCACACCACCCCACCAACAATCGACTCGGGCAGCTTTACAAGGACTGGAATGTCCCTCACTGATTTGTTACTCAGGTGACATCCACTGGCTAGTCCACGTTCGAAGTCGCCGAGCTCTTATGACTGGCTTGTTCTGCTCTTACTGCTTCTCCACTGACAACACAAACCACCGCGCGGGGGCGCCTTTCGTGACACCATGTGGTCAGTCCCGCGTTACATAGGGGTCTCCGCATGCTTTTGGGCAGATAGTGTTCTCTTCTATTCACTTATTACCAAAATACCTCATTCAGCAACGGGGCGGCTGGTATCGTCATATTGTGCGATAGCACACTGTAAATGCGAGCCGGAAATCTAACTAAAAATACACCATTTCTCTTCGAATTCGCACCGGTATGCAAATAAATCGAACGAAAACAAGTTTTGTAGCGCTCTCTCCGCGATAACTGGAAACCAGCGCCGGAGGCAGCTGTTTGTTACGACAGCGCACGCCCCGATGTGACGTCACCCCTTCCGGCACCACGAGTGCTAAGTTTCTCACAGCACCAGGTCAGTATTTCTTGTCTGAAACTGTGTCAAATATAAAGGCCATAAATTCAACTAAATACCTAGGAATTACAATTAGGGACAGCTTAAATTGGAAGAAACATATACAAAATGTTGTGGGGAAAGCTAACCAACGACTGCGTTTTATTGGCAGGACACTTAGAAAATGTAACAGGTCTCCTAAGGAGACTGCCTACACCACGCTTGTCTGTCCTCTTTTAGAATACTACTGCGCGGTGTGGGATCCTTACCAGGTAGGACTGATGGAGTACATCGCAAAGGTTCAAAGAAAGGTAGCACACGTTTTGTATTATGGCGAAATATGGGATAGAGTGTCACTAAATGATACAGAATTTGGGCTGGACATCATTAAAGGAAAGGTGTTTTTCGTTGCGATGGAATCTTCTCGCGAAATTCTAGTCAGCAACTTTATCCTCCGAATACGAAAATGTTTTGTTCACACCGACCTTCATAGGGAGAAACGATCGCCACGATAAAATAAGGGAAATCAGAGCTCGTACGGAAAGATATAGGTGTTCGTTCTCTCCGCGCACTATACGAGACTGGAATAATAGCGAACTGCGAAGGTGATTCGATGAATCTGCCAGGCACTTAAGTGTGATCTGCAGAGTATCCATTTAGATGTACAAATGTCGAAAGTGTTGTGCAGGCGTAGAGTATGAGAGATTTTTAAGGAGCACTTGATATAACGGCGCCATGGCCGAGTTATCATGTGCCATGACTAGCAGTCTGCCAGCTTAACTTCGATTCCCACTGCCACAATTTCTATTTTCTTTTATTCCTCATGGTTACAAAATTTTAATATATTTCAACAGTTATATATACATATTCAATTTAGTTAAGATTACTCCTATCACAAGGCTGCAGCCCACTACGTTGTAACATATTGGTAAAATTTTGCACGAGCTACCAATGCGTATCACATTACAACTATACGCTTCAATTAAAAGTCACTTTTTCCAGATATTTTGAAATTCACATATGCTGTTGATGTCTTTACAGTTCCTCCGTTATTTTAGTCTGGTTGTGAATACTGGTGAGGCGGGATTTCCATCTGATTACTTGGTTCACAAAAAAGGTTCAAATGGCTCTGAGCACTATGGGACTCAACATCTTAGGTCATAAGTCCCCTAGAACTTAGAACTACTTAAACCTAACTAACCTAAGGACATCACACACACCCATGCCCGAGGCAGGATTCGAACCTGCGACCGTAGCAGTCCCGCGGTTCCGGACTGCAGCGCCAGAACCGCTAGACCACCGCGGCCGGCTCTGATTACTTGGCTGATGCCGGGTGTGACTGCTTGAGAAGGGGACTTCAACCCTTAAACTATCTGCGATGAATGAAACAAATATTTCATCAGTTACGTAGCCGTCATTAAATTTATTCTTCAAAGGCAATGGGGAGATCTTTATTTCTAGAAGTGTATGAAAATTTTGTAAGAAATAAGAAGCCCGTAGTCCGGATGACATTCGAAGACAAGGGGGGAGGGTTTCCAGAATGGAATTTTCACTCTGCAACGGAATGTGCGCCGATTTTGAAACGTCCTGGCAGATGAAAACTGTGTGCCGGACCGAGACTCGGGGTCGGGACCTTTTCTTTCACGGGCAAGTGCTCTACCAACTGAGCTACCCAAGCACGACTCACAACCCGTCCTCACAATTTCAGTTCCGCTAGTACCTCGTATCCTGTCTTCAAAACTTCACAGAAGTTCTCTTGTGAAACATGCAGGACTAGCACTACTGGGAGAAAGGGTAATGCGGAGACATGGCTTAGCCACAGCCTGGGGGATGTTTGCAGAATGAAACTTTCACTCTGCTGTGGAGTGTGCGCTGATTTTGAAACTTCCTGGCAGACTAAAACTGTGAGGACGGGTTGTGAGTCGTGCTTGGTTAGCTCAGTTGGTAGAGAAATTTCCCGCGAAAGGCAAAAGCCCCGAGTTCGAGGCTCAGTCGGGCACACAGTTTTAATCTGCCACGAAGTTTCAAGGGGGCAGAGTGGCAGGCGCGAGGGCGACGGTGCAACGGAGGTGTCCATCTTTGTGGGCATCCTTACCACACATGACAGCGGGTTGTGCGAAGGTACATGCAGACACAATGTGCGAGCGTAGGCTTCCGCGGCCGTTGTCGTCGCTGCTGCAACTTTTCAAGGCATTTAACCGCGTCGTCAGGTTGTGTTATAGACCTACGTTCCGCCTACTGGCAGAGCCTGGCAGGTTGGCGCCAGCTGTGGCGCGGCGCGCAGGCTGGTGACGTCAGAGGGCGAGCCGCCGGCAGAGAGCCGCACGTGGCCGGCTGGCGCCGGCAAGGGCCCTGCCCCTGCCCAGCCGCTGCCGCTGCAGCCAGCGACATGCCTCAGCTGTGGCCACCAACCGGTCCCCTCTGGAATTCAACGCCCGGCCGCAGCCGCGCCGCACGTAGCGCTGCCGTGGAACACTCCCAGGAGGAGCTTCCTGACTAATTCGCGAAGGTCGCCATACAGGATGTGCTACTACTAGACAGACGGAAACTCTAAGTGTCAACACCACGAACATCTAGACTGATCGCTACCAAACTTATGCTCCACGATGTAGGGTGCTTGTTGTGGTCTTCAGTCCTGAGACTGGTTTGATGCAGCTCTCTATGCTACTCTATCCTGTGCAAGCTTCTTCATCTCCCAGTACCTACTGGAGCCTACATCCTTCTGAATCTGCTCAGTGTATTCATCTCTTGGTCTCCCTCTACGATTTTTACACTCCACGCTGCCCTCCAATGCTAAATTTGTGATCCCTTGATGCCTCAGAACATGTCCTACCAACCGGTCCCTTCTTCTTGTCAAGTTGTGCAACAAACTTCTCTTCTCCCCAATCCTAATCAATACCTCCTCATTAGTTATGTGATCTAATCTTCAGCATTCTTCTGTAGCACCACATTTCGAAAGCTTCTATTCTCTTCTTGTCCAAACTATTTATCGTCCATGTTTCACTTCCATACATGGCTACGCTCCATACAAATACTTTCAGAAACGACTTCCTGGCAAATCTATACTCGATGTTAACAAATTTCTCTTCTTCAGAAACGCTTTCCTTGTCATTGCCAGTCTACATTTTATATCCTCTCTACTTCGACCACCATCAGTTATTTTGCTCCCCAAATAGCCATTCTCCTTTACTACTTTAAGTGTCTCATTTCCTAATCTAATTCCCTCAACATCATCCGACTTAATTCGACTACATTCCATTATCCTCGTTTTGCTTTTGTTGATGTTTATCTTATATCCTCCTTTCAAGACACTGTCCATTCCGTTCAACGGCTCTTCTAAGTCCTTTGCTGTCTCTGACAGAATTACAATGTCATCGGCGAGCCTCAAAGTTTTTATTTCTTCTCCATGGATTTTAATACCTACTCCAATTTTTTCTTTTGTTTCCTTTATTGCTTGCTCAATATACAGATTGAATAACATTGGGGATGGGCCACAACCCTGTCTCACTCCCTTCCCAACCACTGTTTCCGCCGGCCGCTGGTGGCCGAGCGGTTCTGGCGCTACAGTCTGGAACCGCGCGACCGCTACGGTCGCAGGTTCGAATCCTGCCTCGGGCATGGATGTGTGTGTTGTCCTTAGGTTAGTTAGGTTTAAGTAGTTCTAAGTTCTAGGGGACTTATGACCTCAGCAGTTGAGTCCCATAGTGCTCAGAGCCATTTGAACCATTTGAACCACTGTTTCCCTTTCATGCCCCTCGACTCTTACAATTGCCATCTGGTTTCTGTACAAATTGTAAATTGTCTTTCGCTCCCTGTATATTACCACTGCCACCTTCTGAATTTGAAAAACAGTATTCCAGTCAACATTGTCAAAAGCTTTCCCTAAGTGTACAAATGCTAGAAATGTAGGTTTGCCTTTCCTTTATCTATTTTATAAGATAAGTCGTAGGGTCAGTATTGCCTCACATGTTCCAATATTTCTACGGAATCCAAACTGATCTTCCCCGAGGTCCGCTTCTACCAGTTTTTCCATTCGTCTACAGAGAATACGCGTTCGTATTTTGCATCCGTGACTTATTAAACTGATAGTTCGGTAATTTTCACATCTGTCAGCGCCTGCTTTCTTTGGGATCGGCATTATTATATTCTTCTTGAAGTCTGGGGGTATTTCGCCTGTCTCATACATCTTGCTCACCCCATGGTAGAGTTTTGTCAGGACTGGCTCTCCCAAGGCCGTCAGTAGTTCTAATGGAATGTTGTCTACTCCCGGGGCCTCGTTGCGACTCAGGTCTTTCAGTGCTCTGTCAAACTCTTCACGCAGTATCATATCTCCCATTTCATCTTTATCTACATCCTCTTCCATTTCCATAATATTGTCCTCAAGTAGATGTATGGTAAGCTGATTAAATTTTCATCCTTACGCGATTTCATATTCAGTACAGAAAAAAGCCACGCTGGCACATGAACTGGTAGAATTTTGGAACACGTATTATGTTCGAGTATACTGACTTTTCTGGACATAAGAAATCTACACTGTAGGAATCAGCATGGGTTTCGAAAAAGACGGTCGTGCGAAACCCAGCTCGCGCTATTCGTCCACGAGACTCAGAGGGCCATAGACACGGGTTCCCAGGTAGATGCCGTGTTTCTTGACTTTCGCAAGGCGTTCGATACAGTTCCCCACAGTCGTTTGATGAACAAAGTAAGAGCATATGGACTATCAGACCAACTGTGTGACTGGATTGAAGAGTTCCTAGATAACAGAACGCAGCATGTCATTCTCAATGGAGAGAAGTCTTCCGAAGTAAGAGTGATTTCAGGTGTGCCGCAGTGGAGTGTCGTAGGACCGTTGCTATTTACGATATACATAAATGACCTTGTGGATGACATCGGAAGTTCACCGAGGCTTTTTGCGGATGATGCTGTAGTATACCGAGAGAGTGTAACAATGGAAAATTGTATTGAAATGCAGGAGGATCTGCAACGAATTGACGCATGGTGCAGGGAATGGCAACTGAATCTCAATGTAGACAAGTGAAATGTGCTGCGAATACATAGAAAGAAAGATCCTTTATCATTTAGCTACAATATAGCAGGTCAGCAACTGGAAGCAGTTAATTCCATAAATTATCTGGGAGTACGCATTAGGAGTGATTTAAAATGGAATGATCATATAAAGTTGATCGTCGGTAAAGCAGATGCCAGACTGAGATTCATTGGAAGAATCCTAAGGAAATGCAATCCGAAAACAAAGGAAGTAGGTTACAGTACGCTTGTTCGCCCACTGCTTGAATACTGCTCAGCAGTGTGGGATCCGTACCAGATAGGGTTGATAGAAGAGACAGAGAAGATCCAACGGAGAGCAGGGCGCTTCGTTACAGGATCATTTAGTAACCGCGAAAGCGTTATGGAGATGATAGATAAACTCCAGTGGAAGACTCTGCAGGAGAGACGCTCAGTAGCTCGGTACGGGCTTTTGTTGAAGTTTCGAGAACATACCTTCACCGAGGAGTCAAGCAGTACATTGCTCCCTCCTACGCATATTTCGTGAAGAGACCATAAGGATAAGATCAGAGCGATTAGAGCCCACACAGAGGCATACCGACAATCCTTCTTTCCACGAACAATACGAGACTGGAATAGAAGGGACAACCGATAGAGGTACTCAAGGTACCCTCCACCACACACCGTCAGGTGGCTTGCGGAGTGTGGATGTAGATGTAAGAACACTGGAAGATTCAGATCCCGAGCTGCGATGCGTCGTTTGCCACTGACACCGAACCTCACAGATTTTCGTGGTGCAGAGTCAAGAGTCAACTGCGATACCGAATGGCATTCTACGCTCTTCAGGGATGACACGGTCAGATCACTGCCAATGTTTCCGTTGACGGTCTGGTGAAAGATCACAATAAATCCACCTGTCCAACTCCTGAAATCTTGATGTGTGGAGTTACCGCAGGACTTATTTGGAATCTGAATCCTTGTCAGTATGTGCTAATAACGGTAAACCGTAGTCGCTCTCTCGACTTGTTACCTCTATAGCATGTTTGGAATGCTGGAGTACTTGGGATCCGCACCAGGTCGGAGTAATGGAAGACATCGAGCCAATTCAGAGGCGGGTTGCTAGGTTTGTTGCCCGCAGGTTCGAACAACATGCAGATATTGCTTCGGGAACTCATACGGGAATCTCTGGAGTGAAAGCGAAATTTTTTCCGATCAACAAAAAATGTTCAAATGTATGTGAAATCTTACGGGACTTAACTGCTAAGGTCATCAGTCCCTAATGTTACACACTACTTAACCTAAATTATCCTAAGAACAAACACACACACCCATGCCCGAGGGAGGACTCGAACCTCTGCCGGGACCAGCCGCGCAGTCCATGACTGCAGCGCCTTAAAGCGCTCGGCTAATCCCGCGCGGCTACGATCAACACTACTGAAAAAATTTAGGTAACCGACATTTGAAGATAGACTGCAGAACGACTTTATTGCTGCCAACATACATTTCGCTAAACGGACCAAAAAAGATACCAGAAATTAGGACTGTTACGGAGGCATACAGACTATCGTTTTTTTCTCGTTCTATTAGCGGGAGTGATAAGGAAAGGAAATGACTAGTAATGGTACGGGGTGCTCTCCGCCTTACGGTGGCTTCCGGATTATGGATGCAGATGTAGATACTGTAGGAGGACGTGTATTTTCGCCGGCCTCTGTAGCCGAGCGGTTCTAGGCGCTTCAGTCGTCAACCGCGCGACCGCTACGGTCGCAGGTTCGAATCCTGCCTCGGGCATGGATGTGTGTGATGTCCTTAGGTTAGTTAGGTTTAAGTAGTTCTAAGTTCTAGGGGACTGATGACCTCAGATGTTGAGTCCCATAGTGCTCAGAGCCATTTGAACCATTTTTGAACGTATATTTTCTTTGTGCAGTCATTGGAATACAACCAACTGTCTGTGCGGTTTTTCACGCCCATCATTCGACCTTTCTGAAAGTTCGAAAGATGGCGATCAGCTGCGTGTATGATCTCTGGGCGTGCTGTGTTGCGATCTGCACTGAAAGGTTCCAGTAACGTTAGACACTCTCAAGAGCGATATTGTCTTCACATCTGTAGCAACTGGATTTTTTTCTGTATTGAAAATAAGTTCGCATAAGGCTGAAATTTCAATCAACACATCCCAGTGGTATGAAAATACTGAAGTATCAGTTTAATAGCGTTCGGTCAAGGTGTTCGCTGTGCAAAACCTTCCATTTCAGTTACTGTAAATTAGCTTTGTGACTGAAACGTAGTTGGAGCCATTGTTTTTACCCCCTATAACAATGCGTCCACTAACAGTTAATTAGTTCAAAAATTATCACGTCGCGCACTCAAAGTTGCGCAACTCAAAGGTCTTTAATGTGGCAGGTATTGCTACATCAATTGATTACAGTCACTGAAGAAAATTAACAATAATATCACTTATCTTTTATTTGGACTCCAACGACGATCTCGCTCTGGCTTTGGCTCGTAATTAAAATTGTTGTCTAGGTAGCGTGACTGTCGCTGTTGGTGCGAAAGGCACTGGGATGTTAATGACGCCGACTTGAAGAACTTACGAAGACAATATTTCAGGATTAACTTGACGATTTATGTATTTCATTGCAATGTGCTACATACTTTTTTAAACGATGGTAACTTGAAAATAATTCTTGACACTCACTGTGACGGTGCGTCACATAAATATTGACCTTTTTAGCTGTTGTAAATCTTAGTTTACGTATTTTATGAATATAATTAGTGCAAAAGATGTAGTTAATGTTCTTGAAACAACTGATATGCAGCGATCATTAAAGAGTAGCATCTTTATTTAATGTCTATGAAAATAAAAAAGGATCGAAAGAGACGCGATAGTACGGCCGAGGAGGAAGGACGTATTTTGTGATAGACACACTGTTTTGTTTCGCTATACGGAAGGCAGCCATTGAGCGGCTACACACATATGTTATGTAAGTTATTCGTATTTCTGCTAAAATAAAATTGTTATTATTATTACAAAATGATTTTCTTTGTAATAGTTGTCAACTCAAATGCTCGCAGTGGCTAATTATATTTAATAAGCATTTTTTCAGTAATTGCGCTGCGAGAGGCTCATATTCCGATGCAGGCTCTGGGCGGCCATTACGCGCCGAACTATTAATTTATTTATCAAAGTGTTAACAGTAAATGTAAATGCGAGAGATTTCGTTCTACGAACCTTTTAAAATTGCAACAGATAATTAATTTACGTTAAAGTTAATGTTTTTAAATTACACAGATTCCATGAGTTCAGTAAGTTTTATCTTGGCCGCTCCACGACAACAATCGAAATTCTCTCAAGCCTTGCTTTGCAATCAATAAACAGAAATTAACAAAATTACATTCAATTCAGTTAACGGCAACTATATTTTAGCCATCATGTTCAAAATCTAAAGTTGGTACATGAATAACTGAGGCCCTTCAAGAACCCGTTTCATATTTCCTTATGCACGTAAGTAAAAGTGATAAAAAAAAGACAATATCCCTGAGAGAAAGAAGCATGCTGATAAATTAAAAATATATAAAATATATATGTAATAATTTTTTTGTATGTGACGTAAAGAATCCGAAACGGACGTTACATCACTTTTCACAAAAATTCACATTTATTAAACTTTTTATACATTCGCATGTTCAAAACATTACTTCATCATACGATTTCGCAGCCGTTACTGCTCTTAATAAAACTCTCAACATTTTTCATTGTCACACCTCAGACTCATCTTTTCATTTCCAACACAAAGACGGTTCATATTCAACACAAAAACTTGATTACTGTGTACGCTTCCGCGCGGAAGTCACAAGCAAGCATCAAAGATAACGATAAGTACAAAGTTACTCACACTAGATATTATATCGATTTCAACATCTCAAAATATCGACGTACATACATATAAAAATGAAACCAAATTTGAATAGAGCGAAAAAGGTGGGACATTACGTAGAAAAATATTCATTAATCTACGGTATCGAAATGTAGGGTTGGCGGGTGGTAATGGTTTCGCAAATGAAGAACCATTAGACCCCTCACAAAAATTCGTTCTGCCCCCATGGTGTGGAACCACAGTAGTTGTGTAATATCCGTATGAGAAGACAGAGCTGAGAGAAAGACAGCGCCGCAGCTGCCCCTGTACGGTTGCCTGTCTCTCTGTCTGTCTTTCCCGCCTCTTCCACCTCATCTCTCCCTCGTCGGCTCAGCTGCAGCTTGCACGGAGCCACTCGCGTTACCCGACTCTTTTTGTACGTGCACGGTCTTATCTGGCGCTTCCATCCCCGTTTGAGCTCCGGTTCCCACTTCTCTAGCTGGTAACAGCAGTGTTGCCCGGCACATTTTACGTTCCTGCTTCATCCAATTTCCGCCCAGCACGTGACACTGACTTCCCGTAAAGTTAGATTTGTACTACGAAGTTCCAACATCTGACGGTTGCAAACTCACAGGTGTTGGCCACAGTGGGCGTTCTACGCTCCAGTGTACAGGCTCTGGTAAAAAGGAACTGCCGAAGAACTTGCATCTTACATCACGCAGAGTAAAAGGTAATTTGATTTTAACGGTTTGTAGACGCTTGCTCCAAGATATGCATATCTCAAGCCTTTCTCGAGAAAACTAATCCACCAAAATAACCCATCGCGGGAAACTAAAACCTCGGGCAGGATGTAAATTTTATGTGGTTCAATGGTTCAAATGGCTCTGAGCACTATGGGACTTAACATCTTAGGTCATCAGTCCCCTAGAACTTAGAACTACTTAAACCTAACTAACCTAAAGACATCACACACATCCATGCCCGAGGCAGGATTCGAACCTGCGACCGTAGCAGTCCCGCGGTTCCGGACTGCAGCGCCTAGAACCGCATGAATTTTATGTGGATCAAGGGACATGCTGACATTACATATAATGAATACTCGATAATTTAACAAAGATCGCCGTTTAAAATAGCTCACTTAAACAGGTGTGACGTGTATATTACACTACTGGCCATCAAATGTGCTACACCACGAAGATGACGTGCTACAGACGCGAAATTTAACAGACAGGAAGAAGATGCTGTGATATGCAAATCATTAGCTTTTCAGAGCTTTCACACATGGTTGGCGCCGGTGGCGGCACCTACAACGTGCTGCAACGAGGAAAGTTTCTAACCGATTTCTCATACACAAACAGCAGTTGACCGGCGTTGACTGGTGAAACGTTGATTGTGATGCCTCGTGTAACGAGGAGAAATGCGTATCATCACGTTTCCGACTTTGATAAAGGTCGGATTGTAGCCTATCGCGATTGCGGTTTATCGTATCGCGACATTGCTGGTCTCATTGGTCGAGATCCAATGACTGTTAGCAGAATATGGAATCGGTGGGTTCAGGAGGGTAATACGGAACGCCGTGCTGCATACCAACGGCCTCGAATCATTAGCAGTTGAGATGACAGGCATCTTATCCGCATGGCTGTAACGGATCGTGCAGCCACGTCTCGATCCCTGAGTCAACAGATGGGGATGTCTGCAGGACAACAACCATCTGCACGAAGAGTTCGACGACGTTTGCAACAGCATGGACTATCAGCTCGGAGACCATGGTTGCGGTTACTCTTGACGCTGCATCACAGACAGGAGCGCCTGCGATGGTGTACTCAACGACGAACCTGGGAGCACGAACGGCAAAACGTCATCTTTTCGGATGAATCCAGGTTCTGTTTACAGAATCACGATGGTCGCATCCGTGTTAGGCGACATCGCGGCGAACGCACATTGGAAGCGTGTATTCGTCATAGCCATACTGGCGTATCACCCGGCGTGATGGTATGGGGTGCCATTGGTTACACGTCTCGGTCACCTTTTGTTCGCATTGACGGCTGTTTGAACAGTGGACGTTACATTTCTGATGTGTTACGACCCGTGGCTCTACCCTTCATTCGATCCCTGCGAAGCCCTACATTTCAACAGGATAATGCACGACCGCATGTTGCAGGTCTTGTATGGGCCTTTCTAGATACAGAAAATGTTCGACTGCTGCCCTGGCCAGCATATTCTCGAGATCTCTCACCAATGGAAAACGTCTGGTCAATAGTGGCCGAGCAACTGGCTCTTGACAATACGCCAGTCACTACTCTTGATGAACTGTGGTATCGTGTTGAAGCTGCATGGGCAGCTGTACCTGTATACGCCATCCAAGCTCGCTCTGACTCAATGCCCAGGCGTATCAAGGCCGTTATTACGGCCAGAGGTGGTTGTTCTGGATACTGATTTGTAAGGATCTATGCACCCAAATTGCGTGAAAATGTAGTCACATTTCAGTTCTAGTATAATATATTTGTCCAATGAATACCCGTTTATCATCTGCATTTCTTGTTGGTGTAGCAGTATTAATGGCCAGTAGTGTATATACAGGAACAAGGCACAAGTGAGAATACAAATATCAATTATAGATAGGCAGTAAACGGAAATATTATAAACAAATACAACCAAACATGCCTCGAAACTGTTGTTTCGCATAGTTGAGGCAAATAAAAGAAATGTCTGGTTCGTCCTTTAGCGCTATGAAACTTACACAAGATCTCTTCAGAAATGGGGACATTAGGAACGAGTAACAAGTTGGTTCAAAGCACAAGATGATCTAAACAGAAACAGATGTGGACCCTGTTGACCGTTACAGGCGTAATCGCTTGATCTATGATGGGAGAAGAAGATTTTTACCCTCCACGCTGCTCTCCAATGCTAAATTTGTGATCCCTTGATGCCTCAAAACATGTCCTACCAACCGATCCCTTCTTCTGGTCAAGTTGTGCCACAAACTTCTCTTCTCCCCAATCCTATTCAATACCTCATTAGTTACGTGATCTACCCACCTTATCTTCAGCATTCTTCTGTAGCACCACATTTCGAAAGCTTCTATTCTCTTCTTGTCCAAAATAGTTATCGTCCATGTTTCATTTTCATACATGGCTACACTCCATACAAATACTTTCAGAAACGACTTCCTGACACTTAAATCTGTACTCGATGTTAAGAAATTTCTTTTCTTCAGAAACGGTTTCCTTGCCATTGCCACTCTACATTTTATATCCTCTCTACTTCGACAAATCATCAGTTATTTTACTCCCTAAATAGCAAAACTCCTTTACTACTTTAAGTGTCTCATTTCCTAATCTAATCCCCTCAGCATCACCCGATTTAATTTGACTACATTCCATTATCCTCGTTCTGCTTTGGTTGATGTTCGTTGTCATCCAGAAAAAAAAATTAAATGGGTCTAAGCACTATGGGAATGAACAACTGAGGTCATCAGTCCCCTAGACGTAGAACTACTTAAACCTAACTAACCTAAGGGCATCACACACATCCATGCCCGAGGCAGGATTCGAAACTGCGACCGTAGCAGTCGCGTGGTTCCGGACTGAAGCGCCTAGAACCGCTCGGCCACCGTGGCCGGCGTCATCCAGCACATTAGACTCATTATCTTCACAGGAAAGGTAAGTCTGAACTAAAAAAAGCCAACGACGTGTAGCAAGGATACACCACACAAGCCCACCATCCAGCGACTGTACGACAAGTGGAGGAAGTCTGGAAATATGGTTAGTGCACTCAAAAGTGAGCAACTGATGGTGCTAACACCAAAGACGTTGACTGACGTGCAAGCTGCACACACTTTCAGTCCCGCAATATCTGCGAGACGGCTGTGCAGTCAGTCTGGTTTCTGCCTTTGTAGTACCCACGCGGCACTGCGCGAATGTTTCTGAAGATCCGTACAGAACTTGTGTTTTTCACAAGTTGTTGCCTCAAGACAATGGAAAAAATACAGCTTTCTGTTAGTGGTTCAAGTCAACCATAACGCCACATGGAGAAAAATTCTGTGATTGGTTTCAATCTGATGAGCATCCTTTCAGATAGATGGATGCGCCACTGTACACAATTTGGGCTACCGAAAATCCACACGATCTACGAGGGCAGTTCAATAAGTAATGCAACACATTTTCTTTTTCTCGGCCAATTTTGGTTGAAAAAAACGGAAATTTCTTGTGGAATATTTTCAAACATTCCCGCTTCGTCTCGTATAGTTTCATTGACTTCCGACAGGTGGCAGCGCTGTACGGAGCTGTTAAAATGGCGTCTGTAACGGATGTGCGTTGCAAACAACGGGCAGTGATCGAGTTTCTTTTGGCGGAAAACCAGGGCATCTCAGATATTCATAGGCGCTTGCAGAATGTCTACGGTGATCTGGCAGTGGACAAAAGCACGTTGAGTCGTTGGGCAAAGCGTGTGTCATCATCGCCGCAAGGTCAAGCAAGACTGTCTGATCTCCCGCGTGCGGGCCGGCCGTGCACAGCTGTGACTCCTGCAATGGCGGAGCGTGCGAACACACTCGTTCGAGATGATCGACGGATCACCATCAAACAACTCAGTGCTCAACTTGACATCTCTGTTGGTAGTGCTGTCACAATTGTTCACCAGTTGGGATATTCAAAGGTTTGTTCCCGCTGCGTCCTTCCTTGTCTAACCGAACACCATAAAGAGCAAAGGAGAACCATCTGTGCGGAATTGCTTACTCGTCATGTGGCTGAGGGTGACAATTTCTTGTCAAAGATTGTTACAGGCGATGAAACATGGGTTCATCACTTCGAACCTGAAACAAAACGGCAATCAATGGAGTGGCGCCACACCCACTCCCCTACCGAGAAAAACTTTAAAGCCATACCCTCAGCCGGTAAAGTGATGGTTACAGTCTTCTGGGACGCTGAAGGGGTTATTCTGTTCGATGTCCTTCCCCATGGTCAAACGATCAACTCTGAAGTTTATTGTGCTACTCTTCAGAAATTGAAGAAACGACTTCAGCGTGTTTGTAGGCACAAAAATCTGAACGAACTTCTCCTTCTTCATGAGAACGCAAGACCTCACACAAGTCTTCGCACCCGAGAGGAGCTCACAAAACTTCAGTGGACTGTTCTTCCTCATGCACCCTACAGCCCCGATCTCGCACCGTCGGATTTCCACATGTTTGGCCCAATGAAGGACGCAATCCGTGGTAGGCACTACGCGGATGATGAAGTTATTGATGCAGTACGACGTTGGCTCCGACATCGACCAGTGGAATGGTACCGTGCAGGCATACAGGCCCTCATTTCAAGGTGGCGTAAGGCCGTAGCATTGAATGGAGATTATGTTGAAAAATAGTGTTGTGTAGCTAAAAGGTTGGGGAATAACCTGGTGTATTTCAATGCTGAATAAAACAACCCCTGTTTCAGAAAAAATGTGTTGCATTACTTATTGAACTGCCCTCGTATATATAAAAAATCCCTATCCAAATAAAAATCTGGAATCGATACTTTACTTCCCTACAGGCTCCGAAAAATATCTTGCAATAGATGGCAGTGTCTACGACTTTTGCTTAACGCGAGATTTCTGACACACTTCCTTTTTGTCGCACTTTACTTGTTCCGTATTTTCTTC
Source organism: Schistocerca nitens (assembly GCF_023898315.1). Classification (NCBI taxonomy): domain Eukaryota; kingdom Metazoa; phylum Arthropoda; class Insecta; order Orthoptera; family Acrididae; genus Schistocerca; species Schistocerca nitens. The sequence goes on from NC_064617.1 coordinate 966,999,049, forward strand.
CATTCAGTCTACAACCAGGTGTTTAATTACCTTCTGCTATTTCTGGATTTCCGGAAGGCTTTTGACACTGTACCACACAAGCGGCTCGTAGTGAAATTGCGTGCTTATGTAATATTGTCTCAGTTATGTGATTGGATTTGTGATTTCCTGTCAGAAATGTCACAGTTCGTAGTAATTGACGGAAAGTCATCGAGTAAAGCAGAAATGATTTCTGGCGTTCCCCAAGGTAGTGCTGTAGGCCCTTTGTTGTTCCCTATCTATATAAACGATATGGGAGACAATCTGAGCATCCGTCTTCGGTTGTTTGCAGATGACGGTCGTTTAACGACTAACAAAGTCATCAGAAAATGAAAACAAACTGCAAAACTATTTAGAAAAGATATCTGAATGGTGCGAAAAGTGGCAGTTGACCCTAAATAATGGAAAGTGTGAGGTCATCCACATGAGTGCCAAAAGGAACTCAAACTTCGGTTACACGATAAATCCGTCTAATCTAAAAGCCGTAAATTCAACTAAATACCTAGGTATTACAATTACGAAGAACTTAAATTGGAAGGAACACACAAAAAATGTTGTGGGGAAGGCGAACCAAAGACTGCGTTTTATTGGCAGGACACTTAGAAAATGTTACAGACCTACTTAGAAGACTGCCTACACTACGCTTGTCCGTCCTCTTTTTAGAACACTGCTGTGTGGGATCCTTACCAGATAGGACTGACGCAGTACATCGAAAAAGTTCAAAGAGAGGCAGCACGTTTTGTATTATCGCGAAATATGGGAGAGAGTGTCACAGAAATGTTACAGGATTTGGGCGGAACATCATTAAAAGAAAGGCGTTTTCCGTTGCGGCGGAATCTTCTCACGAAATTTCAATCACCAACTTTCTCATCCGAAAGCGAAAATATTTTGTTGACACCGATCTACATAGGGAGCAACTATCACCACGACACACTAAGGGAAATCAGAGCTCGTACGGAAAGATATAGGTGTTCACTCTTTCCGCGCGCTATACGAGATTGGAATAATAGAGAATTGTGAAGGTGGTTGGATGAACCCTCTGCCAGGCACTTAAATGTGATTTGCAGAGTATCCATTTAGATGTAGATGGCAGAATTATTGCAGTTCCCTTTCTGCACGTTTGCTTACCATTACTTTAGGTTGACTCCCAGCAGTGGGTAGTGGGCAGTACCACATCCACACGTCGCATTACCAAACCGTCACATTGACAAAACGTCAAAGACCGGGCAGTAACCCAATGAACCCAGTCACCCACACAGCTGGTCAGTTCTGACCTTGGCAGCAGCAACGACACTCTGCCTGAAGTGTGACGAGAGCGCTCTGGGCCAATTTGTGTTTCCGGTGACAGACAAAAGAGACGGCACTTCCCACAGAGAGCAGGGCGACGACAGGAGATAAACAGCGTCCGCGGTAAAAGCGGCAGAACGGCGTTCCCACGGCCAACCAGAGCACGTGTCTTCTGCTCAGGCCGCCGCTGTAGCGGCGCACGAGCCGGAGGCAAAGCGAATCCAACACCAGAGGCACGGATCGTGGGAGGACGAGGGTCCAGCGTCTCTCAATGGTCTTCACGGCGTCAAATATACAATACCAGGTTAAAACTCTAAAACTGTGCCCTGACGTCTAGCGACAACTACCAGTACTGCCACCTCAAACGTCGGTAAAGAACTTTCTAAAGTACCTCAAAGAGTATCGTATTAACAGAGTCCTCCCAAACACGTGTCCAGTGCCTTACAATTAAGTCACCTCGCTCCGTTTGTTGATTATCGTGTTACTGGTGATGATTATGATGGTAAGGCAGGAGAGAGTCAAATCTTCTGCGGTGCACAGCCTATTCGCTGATAATTTCAACCTTCACTCCAAGAGCTACTTCAGGGAAATTTGGAATTCAGTACTTGGATAATAACAACAAAATCAACATCTGTACTGGAATCCAACATCGTTTACTCTTTATAACGCATGCTACCAGTTTCGGCGCCTAATGGTGTTATCTTCAGGTCCCAAGCCTAACCTGTCATCCATAACCGCAATGACAAAGACCAATGAAGTCTTCGATTGGGAAAATCAAGCCCTTACGCCGGCACGTGCAACGAACAAAGGCGTAGTCAGCCTGCATGCTGTGCTTGTTACTGCTACGAAGGTACGGAATCCAGCTAATTTTGGCACCGCTGCATAAAACTCTGTTCGTTGCAGATGCTGGCGTAAGCGCTCGATTTTTCACATTTGAAGACTTCGTTGGCCTTTGTCACTGCGGTTGTGGATGGCAGGTTACGCTTGGGTCCTGAAAATATGATTTGGTGTCGAAACTGGCAGAACGCATTAAAAAAATAATAAACGACATTGGATTCCAATACAGCTGTTGGTTTTGTTATAATTATTCAAGTATTTCACGTCCGAGTGTTTTCCTGCTTGATGGATTACCAGAGATTTGCAGTTCAATACATGACATGTATGTGCAGTCTGCTGATAGGTAGCTGTACTGTCCAGAATGTGACTGTCGGCTTTCCCGGCGTAAACTATTGATCAAGATTTCTCGGGTCTCCAGCCGGGTGGTAGATAAATGTTCGTTCCTCGCCAGAAGTGCTATTTTTTACTAAACGCTAGGCCATGTGGAGCTCCTGACTTCTGCAAGTTTCAGTTCTTGTCAGGCTGTGCATGTTTCGTAAATTTAGACAAAATCGGTGCTGACAATCAGACACGATGCGCTGGCCGGTAAAGTCATCTATGGGTACGAAAATCGTCACAGTTTTCATAATTTACATTTTTGTTAAAAAATACATACTCAACTATTCTTTGCGGAAAAATCGCGATCAGTGTGTATTATGATATATTCGTTTTTTGAGGAAACTGCGATCAGTTACAAAAAATAAGACTATGTAAAAACTTAGGAAGCATTAATTGTCTCGACATCTTGTATAAGTTATAATCGCCGCATTATTACAATTACAGGTTTCTCCAGAAAACTTGGCTTCCGTACATGAAATGTTCTCTCTCACCGTACTCTCTGACAGCAAACCACTAGTAGCGTCAAATATTGGACAGGACAGCGGGTGATGTGCAGTGAAACATATTTTGATGTAATCATTTCGGGATGTGATTTGTTTCTCTCTCTCTCTCTCTCTCTCTCTCTCTCTCTCTCTCTCTCTCTCTCTCTCGATGGGCCGATGTCACCTGTACCGGGAAGCCATCGTGCGAGTGCAGCTGCCTAGGTTCTACTCGAAGGTCAAAATGAAACTAACGCAGGTCTTCTACGCTTTAATCACAATCGCCCAAGGAAAGTTCTTTGCAGCACACTAAGTAGATTCCTTTCTTAAAAATTAATCTCCAACCCCAAATCTTTCTTATCGGTTTGCTTGCAGTGTAAGTAACATAAAAATAGAAAATAAAAACATAACAAACAGTTTCTGCATGGAGTCGCCCTCAAGACCTTTGGGTTACCGTTCTGTACTCTTTCTGCTGCGCCAGCCACTACCTAGTTACTGTCCTAACATAAATGGCTCGTGCCTCGCTCGTTCCGTGCCAAAACTTTTTTTTCTAGAGGCTTGGAGCTTCCGTTTCTCTCAGTTTCAATACTGGACGGAATCTGCGACGAGTAGATGCGGTACCGCCGTTAATTAAAAAAAATCTACTTTTCGTACATTTGCTACTGCAAACTGTCCAATCACTATGTCAAATTTACGTTTTTGCCTATGCCGCCTTTCCGTATTAAGTTGAGCAAGTTCATTGAGCATACTTTGCATAGTTTCTCTGAGACAAAGTGCGAACCTGAGCCTCCTAAAGTATCTATCGCAGCTAGCGATTGTGACAGTCACTGTCAGCATAATTTCTGCGGGTACATTCTAAGTGACTGGAATACTCTCTCTCTCAAGGGGTAAAACACAGCGAGCGAAAGGCTATTTACAATTTGTACAGAAACCAGATGGCAGTTATAAGAGTCGAGGGGCATGAAAGGGAAGCAGTGGTTGGGAAAGGAGTGAGACAGGGTTGTAGCCTCTCCCCGATGTTATTCAATCTGTATATTGAGCAAGCAGTAAAGGAAACAAAAGAAAAATTCGGAGTAGGTATTAAAATTCATGGAGAAGAAGTAAAAACTTTGAGGTTTGCCGATGACATTGTAATTCTGTCAGAGACAGCAAAGGACTTGGAAGAGCAGTTGAACGGAATGGACAGTGTCTTGAAAGGAGGATATAAGATGAACATCAACAAAAGCAAAACGAGGATAATGGAATGTAGTCAAATTAAATCGGGGGATGCTGAGGGGATTAGATTAGGAAATGAGACACTTAAAGTAGTAAAGGTGTTTTGCTATTTAGGGAGTAAAATAACTAATGATGGTCGAAGTAGAGAGGATATAAAATGTAGACTGGCAATGGGAAGGAAATCGTTTCTGAAGAAGAGAAATTTGTTAACATCGAGTATAGATTTAAGTGTCAGGAAGTCGTTTCTGAAAGTATTTGTATGGAGTGTAGCCATGTATGGAAGTGAAACATGGACGATAAATAGTTTGGACAAGAAGAGAATAGAAGCTTTCGAAATGTGGTGCTACAGAAGAATGCTGATGATAAGGTGGGTAAATCACATAACTAATGAGGATGTATTGAATAGAACTGCGGAGAGGAGAAGTTTGTAGCACAACTTGACTAGAAGAAGGGACCGGTTGGTAGGACATATTCTCAGGCATCAAGGGATCACAAATGTAGCATTGTAGTGCAGCGTGGAGGGTAAAAATCGTTGGGGGAGACCAAGAGATGAATACACTAAACAGATTCAGAAGGATGTAGGTTGCAGTAGTTACTGGGAGATGAAGAAGCTTGCACAGGATAGAGTAGCATGGAGAGCTGTATCAAACCAGTCTCAGGACTGAAGACCACAACAACAACGACACACAATTTAACGATTTACTGAAAGAATTATTCTGGTCTTCAGAGTTAGATGGAATCGCCGCTTAGTAGTGTCTGAACCGATCACGGTGTCCCCCCCCCCCCACCCTCCCCCTTTCAGAATTACTGTCTCCTGCAGCTTCTCATGTCTTCCAAAGTAAAACTCCTTGAAGAAAGGATAAAGTGAAGACATGGTTTAGTCACAGCCTAGGCCCTAAGGGATTGTTTCGTGAATGAATTTCTCCTCTGTAGCAGAGTGTGCGCTGATTTAAAAGTACCTGACGGATTAAAACCACGTGCTCGACCGTGGGCTTTGGTCGGGGTCCACTTTGCTGTCGTAAGAACTAAAGACTTTTCTTCGATAGCAGGTGTTTTCTATAGCATCTGTTGGAAACTCTACTAGCTGAGCTGGACTCGTCTTCACAAATTATCATCGCCAGTACGTCTCCTACCTTCCGAACTTCACAGAAGTTCTCCACTATTTTATTTATTTTTCCTGTCACACATTAACATTGTTTCAGTACTAAAACAGTGGCACAGATAACTTTACGGGTGTACGTGCTCCTCTAAATGTTAACGAGGCCCTCTTTGGAGAAAACAAATAGAATTCTGCAGTCTGTCTGTCTGTCTTCTTCTTCTTCTTCTTCTTCTTCTTCTTCTTACCGACTGGGTGTCATGTCTGCCTGAACGCTGAGTGTATTTCTCGAGTGACAAATATAGTTCTGAGCTAATACGGAGTGTGTTCAGATTTGCCGCGCTGGATTAGCCAAGCGGTCTAAGGCGCTGCAGTCATGGACTGTGCGGCTGGTCCCGGCGGAGGTTCGAGTCCTCCCTCGGACATGTGTGTGTGTGTCCTTAGGATAATTTAGGTTAAGTAGTGTGTAAGCTTAGGGACTGATGACCTTAGCAGTTAAGTCCCATAAGATTTCACACAAATTTGAACATTTTTTGTGTTCAGTTTATTTATTCACTGATCTACTGCCGCCACCAGGAAATAAGTAAGGAACGTGCTGTTGAAAATAAATACGACAAGTAATATCAAGCGTCCGGGCGGCTGCCAGTGATCCATCAATCGTGGTATAAAAACCTAAATGTTTTTCTTAAATGGCCTGCTCTCCCGGAAATTATAGGTAATTGTTATTTCAATGAATAATGTTAATGAACTTGTATTTTCTAGTGTAATTTCACGAGTGGAAATACAGTCCACATACTTGACAGAATTGAAATTCCTTTCAATCAAAAATTTTCTCCAATAAAAATTATTATTTCCTTTTAAAAATTACATTATAGTATACATTTTAGAGCTCGTGTTTATTGGCTGTCTTTTCTTGTTTAGTGATTACTATCACCTCTGAAAATATCATATACTTTGTTAATTACTCCGTATACAGCCTTTTTCCCTCGTTCGAAATGCGAATGACATAGGAACTAAAATCGCTTACATTGGTACGATATGCCCTCCGCCATGCACTATACATTGGCGTGCGCAGCATTTGGTAAATGCAGATGTAGAATCATTTTTGTATGATTTTATTTTTCTCCCGATCTGAAATGACACTGTCCAACGACGGTACCTGTATCTTCGTTGCTTCAGCCAGGGACAGCTATTAATTTCGCTTTTATTCGAAACAGATCTGCGGTTTTGGCAGAGCAATCTAAGACTGTTACGACCAGACGGGCGGAAACAAGAGCACCAAAACCTGCAATCTGGCGAATACGGCTTCGTAGCATTTTTCTCGTATGATACGTTGTTTCGCTATTATCAAGAGATTACGCGGCGGAGAGCGGCTTGTTTGCGTCCGTATTTGGAGCAGGCGGGCATTTACTGCGCCGCACAAACACGCCCCCCTGTCCCCTCCCACCCTTCCCACATGAAAGGCACCGCCGGGTCACGCTTGTCCAAGGAGGCGGCCGCTTTCTGCCTGGCCCGCCTGTGCGTCGACCACCGACCGCTCATTTTACGTTCACTGCCGGGTTGTCACATTGTGTGTCTGGATAATGGTGGCTGTAGAGGAACACCAGGTCCAAAGCCGTCGTCCCAGCTGAGCACTCGGTTACACGCAGTGGCCCAGTTACGATATGACATTCGCAACGCAAGGGATGCAGTTATCCGACGGACGAAGGAAAGAAAGGGGGCAAAGAACGGTGGCGAAGGAGGAGGGAGGTAAGAAGAAGAAATGTCGAAAGGAACGGGAGTTTCTCCTCACTGGCTCGAACAAACAAAATGTTTGGATTTATTCTCGAGGCAAGAGGGCTGTGCTACGATGACGACACGAAGATTCTGAAGAGCAAAAGAAAAAGTCTTGTCGAAATTTGCAACCGTGACGCGGGTGGTAAATCTTGATGTAATAATTTACCAAAAGCCGTATGTATTGCAGAAATTTATTTCATGAGCTTCTTATTTGCTGCCAGTTTCGGCATTACATTCATGCCATCTTCAGGCCCCACACGTCATAGTCGTAAAATCGGCTATGCTATACGGAAGGAGCCACACAACTGGATCTGTGAATCAAATCGCTATGCAACAGCTCTTGGTGCTCAGACGACACAGTCTGGGGCGATTTGCGAACATCCAATTATATGGCTCCATCCATCTATAGCGATTTTACGACTATGACTTGTGGGGCCTGAAGATGGCATCAATGTATTGCCGAAACTGGTAGCATATGAGAAGTTCATAAAATAAATTTCTACAGTACATAAGGCTATTGGTAAATCATTGCATCAAGAAATACATGCCAGCCGTTGTCCCACAGTCCATAATGGATCGACAAAGATGGGTGGTAAATAGCTGCATGCAGAAGTTTTGGACAGTGGAATGCCACTCTGTAGCTGAGTGTGTGCTTGTCTGAAACTGCCTGACATTAAAATTGTGTGTCGGACCGTGACTCGAACCTGTAAGCTTGCCGTTTGTGGGCAAGTGCTCTTAATGACTGAGGTACCCCAGCAACTTCGCGGCAGATTAAAACTGAGCACCAGGCCGAGACTCGAACTCCTGGGCTTTGCCTTTCGAGCGTCAAGTGCTCTGCCGACTGAGCTACCCAAACGGGACTCACGACACATCCTTACAGCTATATTTCCGCCAGTACCTCATTTCCTACTTTCCGAACTGGAAACATCTCCCACGCTGTGGCCAAACCGTATCTCCGCAATATCGTATCTTCAAGCATTGCTAGTCCCTTGTTCATCTTCGATACTGTGAAACACATGTCTTCTACTGCAAGCAAGTTCCTTGCTTTCCATACTTTGGGAAGAAGTAATATGGACGGAAACAAGAAAAAGATGTCCATTAAAAGTGGGCTCTAAAATGCATACCTCAAAAGCTATGAGCATTTGTTCGATAGATGCGGTGTGTTACCAGCGAAGACGACCACGTGCTCAGAGCTTCTATTGGTATGCATTTTAGAGTCCATGTTTGCTGGACTTTTTTACTTTGTTAAAACTGCCTCTCAAAATATTCGACGCTTTTTTAACATCCTGCACGCGTCCCTGTATCTCCTATCTCATTCTAGTGATGCCTGTAAGCTAGCTGTCATTAAATTGCCATCACGATCAGACTGTTTAACTGCTAATAGAGCTCACATTCGTCAGTCGTACTGATATTTTTTATCGTGAGACGTGTATCCTAACGAATACGACGTCGGGCCTCGTGTTCTAGTGGTGTAGCGCGTGCACGGAAACGGGAAAGTCTGAGGATCGAATCCAGGTCGGACCATGGAAATTTTCAGTCCACTTTTAATCCAGCCTTCATCTACCAACGAGACGAGAGCAGTCGCCAGGAACCACATTTGGTTCAAATTCCAAGCCGGCGATAGACTAGGGACACCCTAATCGCTGAAGTTGCGTCCAATTGAAAGATTTTTAGTAAGTACTATTACTGAATGGGAAAATACTGAGTAATAACGGTGTTTTCAAGTTTCACTATGCTTTTGGAATCTATTTTGAAATACGAGGGGTTCTCAAAAACACCTGAATTATTTTTTAAAAGCTATATACGAGGGCTGTGTTCAAGTAAGGTGACTTTTCAAATTGCGCGGGCTACGTACATTCGATCATCGATTTTATTTGTAATGTTGGTACACATGTCCGAAAGATATGTTCACAGTTGCAAGTGTACTACTTCGTATGTCTCTGACAGACAGAAAGGTTAGACGTGTTTTAGTCTGCTCGATTTTCGATTATTATAAAAAACGAAGGAATGAATTTACATAAAATTTTGCGTGAAAAATGGAATCAAGTGCTCTAAGACACTTGAAATCTTGGCAGTGGCATAGGGTGAGTCTGGTCTAAGTAAAAAAAAATGTTTCTAAGTGGTACAAGCTCTTCAAAGATGGCCGAGAAGATGACAATGACGATCCTCGCTCTGGACGCCCCACAGCAGATGATAACGTAGAAGTTGCAAAGAAAATTATTTTTGGAAAATCGTCGAATTACCGCAAGAGAAGTTGCTGAGGATGTTGGCATATAGGTAGACTCGTGTCATGCAATTATTTCCGATCTTTTGGGCATGAGACGTGTGTCAGCGAAGTTTGTTCCAAAACTTCTCAATTTTGATGACAAGAGCCACCGCATGAGCATCGTTCTGGAGATCTCAAATAACGTCAATGATCATCCTGATTTGCTCAAAAAGCTCATAACTGGTGACAAAACACGGGTTTACGGTTATGACGTCGAAACCAAAGCCCAATCGTCACAGTGGAAGCATCCCGGAGAGACAAGACCGAAAAAAACACGCCAAGTTCGATCAAATGCCAAAGTATTGCTCACTTTTTTTTAATTACCGTGGCGAAGTACATCATGAATTTTTGCCTCAGGGTCGTACGGTCAATAAGGAGTATTACCTTGACTTTATAAGCCGTTTGCGAGAAGCAATACGCAAAAAACGTACGGGATTGTGGAAAAACAATTCATACCTTTTGCATCACGACAATGCACCTGCTCATTCATCGTTGCGTGTGAGAGACTTTTTGGCCAAAAACTACACGACAATCATGCCTCAGCTTAATACGCACTGTTGCGACTGACTGCCGCTTCCTCTATAGTGGACTCTCTATGGCAGAGCTTTTCTCCGTGCCACTCAAAGAATCATGTCGACATCTAGGTTTCGTTCAACGAAGGCACAAAGTTGAGAGCCGAGTAACCTACTGCGCTGCTAAAAGAACGCACTGTATGTAAACACAAGGGAAGTTGCAGGAGAAGTTTTTCTGAAAGCGTTTTACTTTTAGCATAAAGGATGAAACACCACGTATTTTGGATTCGCATGTTTCTGCGCTATGCAGTTTGTCTCAACTGACCGCAGGGAAACTACTGGTTAAAAATAATTAATCAAATTGTCTCACATCAAAGCTTGTTGTTGAGGTGGTTATCTTTTCGTTATTGGTCGTATTTATTACGATACTTCAAAACTGAGTTACTTATCACCCACTGTTTGAAAAATCTGCAATACAGTAAGAGTGCAAATTGCGATCGCTAATCTGAGGAACAAGAGACGGGCAGTCTGAAATTGTCGCCATTGCTTCTACATGCGTATCTCCGTCTCACTGGGCGGTTAAACGGCAGAGTGATGGAAAGTGACCCATCCAGTATTCAACCTCTAAACGTTTCAGTTCCCAGCTAGACTACCACACCAGCCGCGAATTACATTTCGCCTGCTGCGTTCTCGAAGCACTGCAGCTCTCTCGAGTTTTGGCGGCTGTTTGCCAGATGGCAATGGCACCATTTCCACCCCTCAGTTTTAATTCGGCGAAATTCCGACAATATGTACGAATTTTATAAATTGTATACAAAATCCTGCCTCGTCCATCAGTGTATCTATTACCCAAAACGGGCCAAAATTCCTACAACACTTCCTGAGATTAGCCTGCATATACAGATGGGTGAGAGAATTTGTTAGAGGAGCTGTGAAAGTTGGACCCATGGGGAAAAAGATACAAGAGAGTAGACGGTACGGACACTTACAGAGAAAAGGGGAAGAGTATATCGGAAACAGAGTTGAAGATGTAAAGTTTGAAGGAGCGAGAAGAAACCGAAGATGAGGTGGAAGGATAAGATATCCGGGGACCTAACGGAGAAAGGATGGAAGAAGGAAGAGGCAACGGATAGAGTACTATAGAGAAGGATCCAGAACCGTAACGCCGACCGTACGTGACGTGGGACAAGACGACGATAAAGAAGAAGAAAAGAAAGACACAGATGAGTGAGAGAGGAGACTTTAATTTATATATACACTCATGCTCATAAATTAAGGATAATTGCAGAATGTGGTGCCACACATCGTGGCATTACACAAAACTGGCGCTAATAGCATAGGCACACAGGGAACACACACGACACAGGTCTGTAATCCCACGGTACTGGTGATAAGTTAAGAACACCGTCCCGAAACACATGTGCTACAAAACGCCACTGTTTCCTGCGCATGCACCCCGACATCAATATGGGATATTATCAACACGCACACGTACACAGGCCGCACAACGGGTCGGCATACTCTGGATCACGTGGTCGAGCAGCTGCTGGGGTATAGCCTCCCATTCTTGCACCAGTGCCTGTTGGAGCTACTGAAGTGTCCTAGGGGTTTGAAACCGTGCAGCGATACGTCGACCGAGAGCATCCCAGACATGCTCGATGGTGTTTAGGTCTGCAGAAAAGGCAGGCCACTCCATTCGCCTGATATCTTCTCTTTCAAGGTACTCCCCCACGATGGCAGCTCGGTGTGGCCTTGCGTTATCATCCATCAGGAGGAAGGTAGGACCCACTGCACCCCTGAAAAAGCGGACGTACTGGTGCAAAATGACGTCCCGGTACACCTGACCTGTTACGGTTTCTCTATCAAAGACATGCAGGGGTGTACGTGGACCAATCATAATCCCACCCCACACCATCAAACCAAGACGTCCATATAGGTCCCTTTCAAGGACATTAAGAGGTTGGTATCTGCTTCGTGGTTCACGCCAGATGAAAACCCGGCGAGAATCACTGTTCAGACTATACCTAGACTAGTCCGTGAATATAACCTGGGACCTCTGTTCCAATGACCATGTACTGTGTTCTTGACACCAGGCTTTACGGGCTCTCCTGTGACCAGGGCTCAGTGGAATGCACCTTGCAGGTCTCCGGGCGAATAGACCATGTCTGTTCAGTCGTCTGTAGACACTGTGTCTGGCGACCACTGTTCCAGTGGCTGCGGTAAGGTCCGAGCAAGGCTACCTGCAGTACTCCGTGGCCGTCTGCGGGCACTGATGGTGCGATATCCGTCTTCTTGTGGTTTTGTACACTGTGGACATCCCGTACTGTAGCGCCTGGACACGTTTCCTGTCTGCTGGAATCGTTGCCATAGTCTTGAGAACACACTTTGTGGTACACAGAGTGCCCGAGCTACGACCTGCTGTGTTTGACCAGCCTCCAGTCACCCTAGTATTCTACCCCTCCTAACGTCATCAGTATGTGTTCTTTGAGCCTTTTCAACACACAGTCACCATTAGCACGTCTGAAAACTTACTCGCTGCACCGTACTCTGACATGCACCAACACAATTCAGTGTATGTGGACTGCTGCCAGCGCCACCGTGCGACCACTGCAGGACAAACGCACCGCGTGGTCATACCCCGAGGTGATTTAAACCTGCAAACCGCCCACCAGACCATTATTTCACCGTGTATCAGCGTTATCCTTAATTTATGAGCATGAGTGTAGAAGAGAAGGAGGAGGAGGAGGAGGAGAAGAAGGAGAAGAAAAGAAAGACAAGATTAAAGATGTAACATTTGGCAGAAACGCATGCACTCTGTGACAAAAGCATGTGTCTGTCCACATGCAGGGGCATTCCTTGTCCACCTGTCCCTGTACTGCATCTCTACTATCTCTACCTCTCTAGTTGTTACCCGTACTTTATCCATATTTCTTCTTCGTTTCCTCTGAATCTTCAGGTCTGTGCGGCATACGAGGTGTGGCTAGAAAAAAACCGGACTGGTACTGGTGAAACAATAAAACGAATGCAATAAGGCTGAAAGTCGCGTGGCCTGTCACGTGACTCTCGCTCCGCCTACTGCTCGAGTTTCATCTGCCTCCTGCACTCTGCCCGTGGCGTCTGTTTTCAGTAGTTGACGTTTTGTCTGTGCGTCGGAAAATGTTGAGTGTACAGAAAGAACAGCGTGTTAACATCAAATTTTGTTTCAAACTAGGAAAATCTGCAAGTGAAACGTTTGTAATGTTACAACAAGTGTACGGCGATGATTGTTTATCGCGAACACAAGTGTTTGAGTGGTTTAAACGATTTAAAGATGGCCGCGAAGACACCAGTGATGACACTCGCACTGGCAGACCATTGTCAGCAAAAACTGATGCAAACATTGAAAAAATCGGTAAACTTGTTCGACAAGATCGCCGTTTAACAATCAGAGCAGCGTCTGAGTTAACAGGAGTTGACAAGGAAAGTGTCGAACAAGTTTACCGATTTTTTCAATGTTTGCATCAGTTTTTGCTGACAATGGTCTGCCAGTGCGAGTGTCATCACTGGTGTCTTCGCGGCCATCTTTAAATCGTTTAAACCACTCAAACACTTGTGTTCGCGATAAACAATCATCGCCGTACACTTGTTGTAACATTACAAACGTTTCACTTGCAGATTTTCCTAGTTTGAAACAAAATTTGATGTTAACACTCAAAATTTTCCGACGCACAGACAAAACGTCAACTACTTAAAACCGACGCCACGGGCAGACTGAGTGCAGGAGGCAGATGAAACTCGAGCAGTAGGCGCAGCGAGAGTCAGGCCACGCGACTTTCAGCCTTATTGCATTCGTTTTATTGTTTCACCAGTACTAGTCCGGTTTTTTTCTAGCCACACCTCGTATTCCCACGACGACTGGTAGGGATTGTACTGCCATTGCCCTTTATGCGCCTCTCGACTTGTTACACCCGTGACGGAGGAGGGCGCAGCTGTGGAACAAGTGAGACTCCAGCGGCACCGAAGGAAACCTTCCGCTGGCGGGTGCTGGCAGCCAACGCACGCACTCACGCACAGCGCGTGGCACGCAGAGGTCTCTGTCACTGCCACGCCTCCGAGCTGGCGAGATTCCAGGGGATGCGCGCACTACGAAAGCGCCGAAATGGAAGACACACCGCCTTCTTGCACTGGAGACTTGCAAGTATCACACAGAGTTGTCGAGGCCAGAATTTCGAAGTCGGGCTACCAATACAAGTACCGTCGAGATGCGATTGCACATGCATTTCACATGCTACAATAAGAACAACTAAACTCACCTATGCCTGTAGGGTGGCGTATCTGAACATGATCAATACGACTGGTAACATCTACGGTGGCGCCCAGCGATACTTGCGGTGGCGGTGTGATTGGCGTGTACGGATCTGACGCTTGGCAGGTGTCAGCGATTTTCCACTGAGCATTTTTAACCATGTGTAAAGAGGCAGAAGATGTGTTTATCAAGAATGTAACCTTGTATACAACCGTGCCGCTACGAACACCGAAGGCGACAAGGTACTATGCGACGCTGGCTTCTGCAACATGCACCAATGATGCGTCTCTCTATCGACACCACAGTTTTGGTGCTTCGCGCCTCTCCAGTGTGGATGAAATACAGAAAAGTAGAATTTAAGTTTCTGAGAGTTCAGATAACATTATACTGTAAACTGTACTCAGCAAAGAAACGACATGCAACGATACTAACAAGGGAACCTCCCCATCGCACCCCCCTCAGATTTAGTTATAAGTTGGCACAGTGAATAGGCCTTGAAAAACTGAACACAGATCAATTGAGAAAACAGGAAGAAGTTGTGTGGAACTGTGAAAAAATAAGCAAAATATACAAAATGAGTAGTTCATGGGAAGATAGGCGACATCAAGGACTCTAAGAACACAGGAGCGCCGTGGTCTCGTGGTAACGTGAGCAGCTGCGGAACGAGAGGTCCTTGGTTCAAATCCTCCATCGAGTGAAAAGTTTAATTTTTTATTTTCAGTTTATGTGACAAACTATTGTGTTTTCATCACTTTTTTGGGAGTGATTATCACATCCACAAGAAAACCTAAATCGGGCAAGGTAGAAGAATCTTTTTACCCATTCGCCAGGTGTACAAGTTAGGTGGGTCGACAACATATTCCTCTCATGTGACGCACATGCCGTTACCAGTGTCGTATAGAATATATCAGATGTGTTTTCCTGTGGAGGAATCGGTTGACCTATGACCTTGCGATCAAATGTTTTCGGTTCCCATTGGAGAGGCACGTCCTATCGTCTACTAATCGCACGGTTTTGCGATGCGGTCGCAAGACACAGACACTAAACTTATTACAGTGAACAGAGACGTCAATGAACGAACGGACAGATCATAACGATGTAAAAATAAAGAAAGTAAAATTCTCACTGGAGGGAAGACCTGAACCAAGGACCTTTCGTTCTGCAGCTGCTCACGCTACCACGAGACCACGGCGCTCCTGAGCTCACATTGTCCATGATGTTGCCTATGTGGCCCATGGACTACTCAGTTTGTATATTTTGCTTATTTTTTCACAGTTCCACGCAACTTCTTCCTGTTTTCTCTATTGATCTGTGTTCAGTTTATCAAGGCCTATCCACTGTGCCAACTTTTAACTAAATCTGAGGGGGGTGCGATGGGGAGGTTCCCTTGTAAGTTATCTTTTGCAGGGATAAAATACAGTGAGCGAAAGGTTATCTGCAACTGGTACAGAAGGTGGACAACAGTTATAACTAAAAGAGAAATTTGCAGAGGGAATTGAAGTTCGGGAAGAATGAACAAAACACTGACGTTCGCCGGTGACACTGCAATTCCGTCAGAGACGAAGGAAGGAAGGAAGGAAGGAAGGAAGGAAGGAAGGAAGGAAGGAAGATTGAGTTTAAAGGCCCGTCGACAGCAAGCTTGGATTGTGTCACGGATGGGGAAGGAAGCCATCCGTGACCTCTCAAGGGAACCATCCCGGCATTTGCCCATTCCGATTACAGGAAGTTATACGGAACACCTAAATCTGGTGGCGGATCTGATTAGCTTTCCTCGACTTCTTATTACTGCGTTCAGTCTGTTACAATGTGTTCAGTTCAACCGCGGTATTTTTCCTGCCTGATGCCTGCTAAGGCCCCAGTTACCTACCCTGGGGGTTGGTGTATGTAACAACAGTGTACGTTTCCACGCCTTGCCGCTGCTGTCCGGTAAACCGTGTAGTTTTGACAGCTTTCTTGGTTTTAGGCCGGTTGGTGATTTTTCCTACTCTGGTGGTAGTGGTTCCTTTCTCATTCCGGGCACTCTAAACACAGTATTCTGGGGATGTAGTGCAGACAGCTGGTTCCGGCTTTGGCGTATTGTTCCATCGTTGCATTGGTTTGTCGGACGTTACGTTGCATTAGCAAGTTATCATTAGTCATTCGTTAGACTGCCACTAGTCTGAGTTACCATCTTGTGAAGTGAATGCAACTCTCTGCTGCCTATCTGATCGCTCGCGAAAGTGTTTGTTCTCAGAGGTCGATTCCTGGAGCACCGCCTGTGACTGGTCCCTGTGTTTTATTATTCAATTATTTATTACAATATCTTGTAATGCGTACATTAAAGGTCATGTATGTCTAGTTAATAGTTCTGGTCGCCTTCTGGAATAAATCTAGCAGTGTAAGAGTTGTCTTACAACGTTTACCGTCATTTTATTTCACCCATTTGGTGATCCGTTGCTTGGTTTTTAAAATTAACCTTTGCTATTGTGTTTGTTGTTTTGCGGCAAGTTTCTAAATTTTTTTATATAATTGCCATTCCTGGCGTGTAAGGCCTTCAGCCCTAATTGTAGTCATTTGCCTTAAAATTCTAATTTGCTATTGGTATTTTTAGCAGTAAGCCTTGAAACCTTATTTACTGCAATGTCTGGCGTCTGATGCCTTCTGCTGTGTTTGTGGCTACTCACCTGTAATACACTCCTGGAAATGGAAAAAAGAACACATTGACACCGGTGTGTCAGACCCACCATACTTGCTCCCGACACTGCGAGAGGGCTGTACAAGCAATGATCACACGCACGGCACAGCGGACACACCAGGAACCGCGGTGTTGGCCGTCGAATGGCGCTAGCTGCGCAGCATTTGTGCACCGCCGCCGTCAGTGTCAGCCAGTTTGCCGTGGCATACGGAGCTCCATCGCAGTCTTTAACACTGGTAGCATGCCGCGACAGCGTGGACGTGAACCGTATGTGCAGTTGACGGACTTTGAGCGAGGGCGTATAGTGGGCATGCGGGAGGCCGGGTGGACGTACCGCCGAATTGCTCAACACGTGGGGCGTGAGGTCTCCACAGTACATCGATGTTGTCGCCAGTGGTCGGCGGAAGGTGCACGTGCCCGTCGACCTGGGACCGGACCGCAGCGACGCACGGATGCACGCCAAGACCGTAGGATCCTACGCAGTGCCGTAGGGGACCGCACCGCCACTTCCCAGCAAATTAGGGACACTGTTGCTCCTGGGGTATCGGCGAGGACCATTCGCAACCGTCTCCATGAAGCTGGGCTACGGTCCCGCACACCGTTAGGCCGTCTTCCGCTCACGCCCCAACATCGTGCAGCCCGCCTCCAGTGGTGTCGCGACAGGCGTGAATGGAGGCACGAATGGAGACGTGTCGTCTTCAGCGATGAGAGTCGCTTCTGCCTTGGTGCCAATGATGGTCGTATGCGTGTTTGGCGCCGTGCAGGTGAGCGCCACAATCAGGACTGCATACGACCGAGGCACACAGGGCCAACACCCGGCATCATGGTGTGGGGAGCGATCTCCTACACTGGCCGTACACCACTGGTGATCGTCGAGGGGACACTGAATAGTGCACGGTACATCCAAACCGTCATCGAACCCATCGTTCTACCATTCCTAGACCGGCAAGGGAACTTGCTGTTCCAACAGGACAATGCACGTCCGCATGTATCCCGTGCCACCCAACGTGCTCTAGAAGGTGTAAGTCAACTACCCTGGCCAGCAAGATCTCCGGATCTGTCCCCCATTGAGCATGTTTGGGACTGGATGAAGCGTCGTCTCACGCGGTCTGCACGTCCAGCACGAACGCTGGTCCAACTGAGGCGCCAGGTGGAAATGGCATGGCAAGCCGTTCCACAGGACTACATCCAGCATCTCTACGATCGTCTCCATGGGAGAATAGCAGCCTGCTTTGCTGCGAAAGGTGGATATACACTGTACTAGTGCCGACATTGTGCATGCTCTGTTGCCTGTGTCTATGTGCCTGTGGTTCTGTCAGTGTGATCGTGTGATGTATCTGACCCCAGGAATGTGTCAATAAAGTTTCCCCTTCCTGGGACAATGAATTCACGGTGTTCTTATTTCAATTTCCAGGAGTGTATTTTAAAATTCGTAAGTTGTAAACTGCAGCGAGTTCTTAAACATTCTTAATTTATTGCCGTTCTTGGCGTATAAGGCCTTCAGCCGTGATCACAGTGGCTTGTTTTTAAAACATTATCTGTTGTATCTGTATTTTATGATGATTTGCTAAATTGTAACGCACTGAAAACACTATTATTTTACACAGTTGTTCATTCCTTCATTAATAACGTGTGGTTTTTTATTTATTGTTGCGTCTGAAATTACTGGTTTAAAATAAATTGTGTATAACTGTAAAAGGCAACCGACAGCAGCTGACTACGGCCCCGTCCACAATCGTAACCGAACCCTGCCTACCAGGTCTCAGTATCTGTTGATTCGCGTCTGCTGTTTCAGTCCGGCATGACTCTATGCCGACTGATTTTATTTTATTTTTAGTTTCCTTGTCCGTAACAGCATCTCTCCACTAATAGTCACCACACACGCGATCTGAGGCGTCCAGTGTTCTCGGGTGTACTGCCGGATGCCGTCGTCGGGCAGTACCCCCGAGAACCTCGGAAGAGTCATCAAACACTTTTTTTGACGTGATACACGGCCATCCCCCCTCTCTGGTATGGCTGCACAGCTGTCGCCGCATCCCACATATCTGTCGCCATCCCTTTCTATCTTACAATGCCACCGCCCTTTTTCTCATGGCCTAATTCACCCCACCTAACAAGGCAGTCTCCGGTCTTCCTCTTCTCTTTCTTCCCTGACGATGGTACATCAAGATGATATTTGGCTGTATCATTCACATTGTACATCCATGCCGGTCGACCTTCCGTTCCTCTGTTTTATCTCTGATGCTTTCGTCAGTCTGCGTCTTTCCCGTATGTATAACTCTACAACTCTCAATACGTTTATTTTTGTTTCCAGCAGGCTCGCAGCACTCCCATCCTTAAGTTATTATAGACTACATAATACTTCTATATAGCCCCTTGTTTGGTTTCGAACTTGACTTAGAACACCGTAACAGAGAGTTCAAATTTCATGTCTTCCAATCCTAAAACAGTAAATTCTAATAAAGCAACAGCGAAAGCGAACTTCCCATGAGGTTTAGTGGCTAGCTTTCGTGGCTAGGGTCGATAAGATACTGGAGACCATTTCAAATTTTTGTTGGTTGGTTGGTTGGTTGGTTAACTGGCTGACTGGTTCATTTGGGGGAGGGGACCAAACAGCAAGGCCATCGGCCCCATCGGATTAGTGAAGGAAATCGGCCGCACCCTTTCAAAGGAAGCAATTTGCCTGAAGCGATTTAGGGAATCCACGGAAAACCTAAATCAGGATGGCCGCACGTGGGTTGAAACCGTCGTCCTTCCGAATGCAAGTCCAGTCTGCTAACCACTGCGTCACCTCGCTCGGTTTTTTTTTTTTTTATGTCCGGAACGGGGTCTACTCAGCCTAATGAGTGCAACTGAAAAGCTACTCGAATATAAAATATCGACGCGCAAGTCACCGAAGTAGCACTACGTCCAAAGACTATCACCAGTCATCATGATGACACCTGTCGTGTATTTTATTAGTAGCAAAAGTATCAGCCGTTACTTTTTCTGGTTTTCGAGTGCGAGATGCTTGACTTACTACGACTGTGAATCTTATTCTCTGCGAAGTTCCAGACCAGTTGTACGGGATTTAGTTCTAAATGGTATGGCAGCAGTAGGTAGGGAACTACTTTCTTACAAAATTTTGTCAATGGAATAAGTAGAAGAAGGCTGGTGCTCCTTAATTAATGCCAAAAGTCCGTTGAACCGTTCTGTGTCCTCTGAACGCCTGACACATACCACCGGATATAGTTTTTAAAATTAAAAGAGTACAACACTTACTGGTATTTTATTCTAATTCTCAAATCCTCTACTGCTTACGAAGAACCCCTCGAGTGCGAGGTCGCAAAAGGCAATGATGTTTACGCCATTCGGCGCCCCACATATTGG
The DNA here is from genome assembly GCF_023898315.1 of Schistocerca nitens. Classification (NCBI taxonomy): domain Eukaryota; kingdom Metazoa; phylum Arthropoda; class Insecta; order Orthoptera; family Acrididae; genus Schistocerca; species Schistocerca nitens. The sequence goes on from NC_064617.1 coordinate 967,019,241, forward strand.
CTACCAAGCAACCCAATACTGGCTGCTAATGACAGCAGGGGGCAGGACTGCATGTATCCAATGGTGAGCACAGCATGAGGCTACGGAGCGCCGTGGAAATGCTTAGTGACAAGCAACTCTCAACAGTGTCAAAGCAGAGCAATGGCAACGATAAACAAAGCATAATATGTGGTGTCACCGCCAGACACCACACTTGCTAGGTGGTAGCCTTTAAATCGGCCGCGGTCCATTAGTATACGTCGGACCCGCGTGTCGCCACTGTCAGTGATTGCAGACCGAGCGCCACCACACGGCAGGTCTAGAGAGACTTCCTAGCACTCGCCCCAGTTGTTCAGCCGACTTTTCTAGGAAAGGTTCACTGACAAATACGCTCTCATTTGCCGAGACGATAGTTAGCATAGCCTTCAGCTACGTCATTTGCTACGACCTAGCAAGGCGCTATTACCAATTTATATTGAGCTTCTTATTACTGTACCGTCAGACCGATGTTCTACAGTTATGGATTAAAGTTAAGTATTACATCAATTACGTACTTTATTTTCTACTAAAAATTCCCTTAACTGTTCCAGACCTCACGCCAGTCTGCGTGTAATTAAACGCGTGCATTTCGGCCTCCTCTAGCAACACGGTGTTGGCTCTTCTGCCAACACAGCAAAATATCTCCTACAACAGTTGCCGAAATTTATATTTCGTCAAAAAGGAACACAAGGAGTCGCACAGAGTGTGAAAGACGTGGCAAATGAAATATTAACGTTTCTGCAAGATGCGACGGTGGTATGTGTGATGTGTACGCTCGACTATGCAGACAATGTACATGCAGATTACAATAATGTCGATACGTGCTTAATAAGTGGAAGTGATACTGAAGCAAGTGTCGAACCACGGACAAGGAGCCACAAATCCCACGTCCAGTGAAACACAGTAAAGAACAATCGTTGTCCACGGAGTGGGTACTAAAAATAATTACGTAAATGGAAGATTATCCACAGCATAGCAAAAAAAAAGGCGCACCCGTTACAAAAACTGGTGTTTGCGCTTTTCAAGGATGCTTGATACAATTTACAGGATATGGATGATAGTGACCTAATACGTTATGCACATCAAACTGCGCGCGACACGCATTATAGTGATGTCAAGGGAAGCAGCTGCATAACTTCGAACAGTTCTACAGGATTGGAAGACATACGAGGTGCATTCAAGTTCTAAGGCCTCCGATTTTTTTTCTCCGGACTGGAAAGAGATAGAAACATGCGCACTGTTTTAAAATGAGGCCGCGTTCATTGTCAATACGTCCCAGAGATGGCAGCACCGTACGGCAGATGCAATTTTACCGCCAGCGGCGAGAATGAGAACTGTTTTAAATACTTAAAATGGCGACGTTTTCCTTACTTGATCAGCGTGCATTCGTTTTCTGAATTTGCGTCGTGTGAAACCAATTGGAATTCATCAACAGTTGAAGGAGACGTGTGGTGATGGAGTTATGGATGTGTCGAAAGTGCGTTCGTGGGTGCGACAGTTTAATGAAGGCAGAACATCGTGTGACAACAAACCGAAACAACCTCGGGCTCGCACAATCCGGTCTGACGACATGATCGAGAAAGTGGAGAGAATTGTTTTGGGGGATCGCCGAATGACTGTTGAACAGATCGCCTCCAGAGTTGGTATTTCTGTGGGTTCTGTGCACAAAATCCTGCATGACGACCTGAAAATGTGAAAAGTGTCATCCAGGTGGGTGCCACGAATGCTGACGGACGACCACACAGCTGCCTGTGTGGCATGTTGCCGAGCAATGTTGACGCGCAACGACAGCACGAATGGGACTTTCTTTTCGTCGGTTGTGACAGTGGATGAGACGTGGATGCCATTTTTCAATCCAGAAAAATATTTTGAAGAAAAAATTCCTTCCTGCACTGCAACAAAAACGTCCGTGAAAGGCTGCGCGTGTGCTGTTTCACCAAGACAACGCACCCGCACATCGAGCTAACGTTATGCAACAGTTTCTTCGTGATAACAACTTTGAAGTGATTCCTCATGTTCCCTACTCACCTGACCTGGCTCCTAGTGACTTTTGGCTTTTTACAACAATGAAAGATACTCTCCGTGGCCGCACATTCACCAGCCGTGCTGCTATTGCCTCAGCGATTTTCCAGTGGTCAAAACAGACTCCTAAAGAAGCCTTCGCCGCTGCCATGGAATCATGGCGTCAGCGTTGTGAAAAATGTGTACGTCTGCAAGGCGATTACGTCGAGAAGTAACGCCAGTTTCATCGATTTCGGGTGAGTAGTTAATTAGAAAAAAAAAAATCGGAGGCCTTAGAACTTGAATGCACCTCGTAAAATAACGAAATTTCAAAGCGTCAAGTTTGAGATGCACAGCAAGCTGCGGAATCAACGAGAAAATCTCTAAACGAGATAAACAACCTTATCTCATAGTTCAGTAAGGAATTTGTTATGAACTACGACCAAACCGGATCAAGGAGAGAAATGCATGTGAAAGAAACACTGGAAATCTGAGATACCAAGAGAGTTGTATCATGATCAACTAACATCAATGCCTTAAAGCATTCGTGTACAATTTTGCCTACTGTTGATCTGCCTGGTTAATTGGCTCAAAGTTTTTTATTATGCTGCCCCCCCCCCCCATCCCACCCTATGATACTTTCTCGTGTTCGTGATCTTACAAGAGCAGCAGACCATTTTTACGTCACAGCAAGCAAGAGGGGAAACTGGCGGTTTAGTGGATTGCAACTATGGCAAGAGCACTGCTTTTGGCCAACTGCTGGTAAAAAATAACTTGTTGATGGTAAAAATAACTTGCTTTTGCACGATTCCTGGTCTGCGTACAAAAATCAAGAGCGAACTGTCCCTCCTGAAAAATGTGTGACGTTGGAATTCATACCATCTGAAACCACTGGATAAATTCAGCCTCCGAATGTTTTTTTTTTCCCGTACCTATGAAACACATTACCGCACTACCTGCTGCTACTGCTTAAAGGGTGGCTAGTTTGCCGATAAACTCCAGGACAGACTACACGAATGCATAAGGACCGCACTCCTCTACGTCGCATCGTAAGCACCATCGCCGACGTAGACTAGCTGAACATCTGGCCAGCCTCCTTACTACGCAGGTCGGGCATTGTCAGCACCACATCAAGAATACGACAGACTTCATCTGTCGAATTAAGGTGAGCCGGAACGATCAGTCTCCTCCATGTTAATTTTAGCAAATAGAAGAAACATTTTTTCTAAAACCAATAAACGTATTACTCTGAAATTTGGACTACATGTTCAGTGAATATTTCTATACGAAGTTATAATGCCATGTTAAGAAATATTTATTGGTTTTTGTTTTACAATTTTTTTAAACACATGCTTATTTTTTTCTCTCTAAAATTTTGCACGTTTTCTTCAATAACTCTTGAATTATACGAGGACAGTTCAATAAGTAATGCAACACATTTTTTTTCTCGGCCAATTTTGGTTGAAAACAACCGGAAATTTCTTGTGGAATATTTTCAAACATTCCCGCTTCGTCTCGTATAGTTTCATTGACTTCCGACAGGTGGCAGCGCTGTACGGAGCTGTTAAAATGGCGTCTGTATCGGATGTGCGTTGCAAACAACGGGCAGTGATCGAGTTTCTTTTGGCGGAAAACCAGGGCATCTCAGATATTCATAGGCGCTTGCAGAATGTCTACGGTGATCTGGCAGTGGACAAAAGCACGGTGAGTCGTTGGGCAAAGCTTGTGTCATCATCGCCGCAAGGTCAAGCAAGACTGTCTGATCTCCCGCGTGCGGGCCGGCCGTGCACAGCTGTGACTCCTGCAATGGCGGAGCGTGCGAACACACTCGTTCGAGATGATCGACGGATCACCGTCAAACAACTCAGTGCTCAACTTGACATCTCTGTTGGTAGTGGTGTCACAATTGTTCACCAGTTGGGATATTCAAAGGTTTGTTCCCGCTGGGTCCCTCGTTGTCTAACCGAACACCATAAACAGCAAAGGAGAACCATCTGTGCGGAATTGCTTGCTCGTCATGTGGCTGAGGGTGACAATTTCTTGTCAAAGATTGTTACAGGAGATGAAACATGGGTTCATCACTTCGAACCTGAAACAAAACGGCAATCAATGGAGTGGCGCCACACCCACTCCCCTACCGAGAAAAAGTTTAAAGCCATACCCTCAGCCGGTAAAGTCACGGTTACAGTCTTCTGGGACGCTGAAGGGGTTATTCTGTTCGATGTCCTTCCCCATGGTCAAACGATCAACTCTGAAGTGTATTGTGCTACTCTTCAGAAATTGAAGAAACGACTTCAGCGTGTTCGTAGGCACAAAAATCAGAACGAACTTCTCCTTCTTCATGACAACACAAGACCTCGCACAAGTCTTCGCACCCGAGAGGAGCTCACAAAACTTCAGTGGACTGTTCTTCCTCATGCACCCTACAGCCCCGATCTCGCACCGTCGGATTTCCATATGTTTGGCCCAATGAAGGACGCAATCCGTGGGACGCACTACGCGGATGATGAAGAAGTTATTGATGCAGTACGACGTTGGCTCCGACATCGACCAGTGGAATGGTACCGTGCAGGCATACAGGCCCTCATTTCAAGGTGGCATAAGGCCGTAGCATTGCATGGAGATTACGATGAAAAATAGTGTTGTGTAGCTAAAAGATTGGGGAATAACCTGGTGTATTTCAATGCTGAATAAAACAACCCCTGTTTCAGAAAAAAAATGTGTTGCATTACTTATTGAACTGCCCTCGTACAATATTTTTTTTTTTTTACAATTTGTTAAAAATGAAGTAAAAGAAGTAACCAACATTGTGTATAAATTTCATTGATATACCGTTAACAGTTTTTGAGGAAATGTTCCTCAAAGGTGAAAATTTTAAAGTTACGGGAAATGTCTTCCAAAGTTTTTTAATACGTTCCCGCACCATATCATCGATTATCAGCATCCTCTTCTTTTTCCTGTGTTGGTTTCCTTTTCACTGGTCTTTTCTTCCCTTTTGCTCCATGTTGTAGGCTTTTGTCTATTCTCCCTGCACCTCTTTGTCTTCCTTCATCAATTAGGTGCATCGTGGAAATGGTGTTGTGTCCTGGTTGGAAACCTAAACGTTTCAGCACATCACATTTGATAATGTTTCCTTCATTGTATGTTGCCACTGCATCATACACTCCGAAATGCAATGCTTTTATCTGTACAAATACTCTTTTGGGAATCCTAATCCAAATTAAATTGTTTACACTTCCATTTGGATTTTGTGTTTTCCCATGTAAACACTTTTCCAATAAACTTGGCTGTGATGACTCTCTGAATATGGGCTTAATTACATCAATTACAGCATTTGGCAAACTGTTTTTATGGGCATATTCCTTTCCTGATTGGTACTTACACCATGAGTCATCACCTGTGGGGCACAGTGCATGTTGTGGGTGGTCATTTGTTGATGCAGTATGAAAAAATAAAGCCCATACTGCTCTCCTCAGGCCGGCCGGTGTCGCCGAACGGTTCTAGGCGCTACAGTCTGGAACCGCGCGACCGCTACGGTTGCAGGTTCGAATCCTGCCTCTGGCATGGATGTGTGTGATGAGCCTTTTATTTTTTTGCTCTCCTCATATACTCAATGCTTCTTGCATTTTGCCTAATTGCACACCCATAATACCTCTGCAATCTATCAATTGCTTCATCTGTCAATATTCCTCTTCCTCCAAGGGTCTTACCATCACTAAGCTTCTGGGATCCTAATGTCTGCTTTAGTTTGCGCAAGCGAGCCCCCATGCGCTTCTGCCCATGTGCAATGCACTCCTGTTTTTTAATGCGAATTTCATTGCCAAAAGGTTTGAGTTCCTCTACAGCTTTATATCCCTTAGAATCACCATCTCCTAGATAGTTAGTGTATCGTACGTTGTGCCACTCCAGTGATCTGGAACAAATTGGTTTCACTCCCTCTACTTCCATCGGTCCACTCGGGCCGTGAAAATTTGCTTCACAACTTTCACTATTTTCGTCCTTGGTATTGCCCTTACAGCTACAATGTTTTGAGAGACTAGCAACACCAATTACTTTGCAACTGTCTCCACTGGTAGCTGTCACAGCTCCATTTAGAGGTTTATGACCTCTACGTTGCCATGATCCATCTAAAGCAACAGTTAAATCTTTACAATTCCCATTATCTGTCACAGCTTCTTTAACTGCTTGCTTCATTGCTTGAGCGATATCTTCAGCAGAAGATCTCACCAATTAATTATAAAATTCAAACTTGGTTGGTGGTTTTGTCACGTTCATAATTCCACATACCGTTGTCCCTGCAGCACTGCTCTTGCCAATGCAAAGCAAGCCATACACTAGCCTATTTATATCACAGACCTTCTTTCCATTATTACCACTATGAGGAATACTGTTAGAATTAGAAAACGAAACTTCTGCAGCATAATACGTTATGTTTCAGAATATTAGAGAGCAAGGAAATGTTAATTATTTCATTCACATCACTACTGTCACTTTCATAGTTTTCAAATTTTTATTTGCTGTCACAAAGTTTCTTGCTGGAAGAAGTTCTATCACATTCATTTGGAGTTGTTGGTGAAGCAGTCTGAGCAGCATCTCCCTTCGAAACAACAAAAGATTTCTTCTTCCACTCATTGTGCCTTTTCTTAAACACTCGATTGCTGAAACGGGGCATATTGATATCCACAAACCAAATACGTAAAACAGGTACAAGCAAAATTCGTCAAATGCGCACAACTGAGCAGCTAAACAACACAGAGCAAACTCCACAAGTCAACACATACGGTATAGCGTTTACGTTTACCGCTATGAACAGCCACTTGTCACAGAGATAAAGACATACAACGTTCGAAAACAAAACACTGTCTAATTCCTCAAAGATACCCTGCTTGCAGCCAGCGAGCGGCGCCGTCACAGGCGACACACCAAGTTGCTACAAACGTTAACGCGGCGCGTCAACTTAGCAACGATAAAAAACACACTTACATTTCACTTACAAGGGTGAAACTTGTTTTGTTTTATTCAGAAAACTCCCAATAATTTTGTAATGGAAAACCAAAAAAAGTTAATTTTGTCATTTTCATCGTTCCAGCTCCCCTTACATGCTTGCGTGTTCAGTCATTGACTTTGAACAAAAGGCAAAGCGGCCTTCACATATATTACTTGTCATTGAAAGTATCTTGTAGTAATATTTGTGCAAGTTATGCTGGGAATGATTTCATCATCGGTTTCCAATCAACGACGTTGTTGATTTTCAGTACCGGCCAGACACCGGTTCCACGGTACTATTTTCACTCGTGTGGCAGAAAAAAGGACTAATATTCTCATACAGCACTCTCTATAGCACATACGAGGTGCATTCAAGTTCGCCGATGTTTTTTCTCCGGACTGGAAAGAGATAGAAACATGCGTATTGTTTTAAAATCAGGCCACGTTCATTGTCAATACGTCCCAGAGATGGCAGCACCGTACGGCAGATGCAATTTTACCGCCAGCGGCGAGAATGAGAACTGTTTTAAATACTTAAAATGGCGACGTTTTCCTTACTTGAACAGCGTGCAATCATTCGTTTTCTGAATTTGCGTGGTGTGAAACAATTGAAATTCATCGACAGTTGAAGGAGACATGTGGTGATGGAGTTATGGATGTGTCTAAAGTGCGTTCGTCGGTGCGACAGTTTAATGAAGGCAGAACATCGTGTGACAACAAACCGAAACAACCTCAGGCTCGCACAAACCGGTCCGACGACATGATCGAGAAAGTGGAGAGAATTGTTTTGGGGGATCGCTGAATGACTGTTGAACAGATCGCCTACAGAGTTGGCATTTCTGTGGGTCCTGTGCACACAATCCTGCACGACGACCTGAAAATGCGAAAAGTGTCATCCAGCTGGGTGCCACGAATGCTGACGGACGACCACACGGCTGCCCGTGTGGCACGTTGCCAAGCAATGTTGACGCGCAACGACAGCACGAATGAGACTTTCTTTGCGTCGGTTGTGACAGTGGATGAGACGTGGATGCAATTTTTCAATCCAGAAACAAAGCGCCAGTCAGCTCAATGGAAGCACACAGATTCACCGCCACCAAAAAAATTTCGGGTAACCCCCAGTGCTGAAAAAATGATGGTGTCCATGTTCTGGGACAGCGAGGGCGTAATCCTTACCCATTGCGTTCCAAAGGGCACTACGGTAACACGTGCATCCTACGAAAATGTTTTGAAGAACAAATTCCTTCCTGCACTGCAACAAAAACGTCCGGGAAGGGCTGCGCGTGTGCTGTTTCACCGAGACAACGCACCCGCACATCGAGCTAACGTTACGCAACAGTTTCTTCGTGATAACTTTGAAGTGATTCCTCATGCTCCCTACTCACCTGACCTGGCTCCTAGTGACTTTTGGCTTTTTCCAACAATGAAAGACATTCTCCGTGGCCGCACATTCACCAGCCGTGCTGCTATTGCCTCAGCGATTTTCCAGTGGTCAAAAGAGACTCCTAAAGAAGCCTTCGCCGCTGCCATGGAATCATGGCGTCAGCGTTGTGAAAAATGTGTACGTCTGCAGGGCGATTACGTCGAGAAGTAACGCGTTTCATCGATTTCGGGTGAATAGTTAATTAGAAAAAAAGTCGGAGGCCTTAGAACTTGAATGCACCTCGTATGTATTTTCTTTTCGAAGCATGAATCCCGTGCAGTAACAGATTCAGTTTCCACCATAAAACGAAGCGAAATTACAAGTAAATCAATACCATTAGCTGCTGACGAGCGTTGATATACATCAACGGGGACAGTTGAAAATGTGTGCCCCGACCGGGACTAGAACCCGGGATCTCCTGCTACATGGCAGACGCTCCATCCTTTTTTTTTTTTTTAATCTCATTTTGTTCGTTTTCGTTCGTTTAATCTGCTCGTTGCGGACGTTGCAAGACACCCGTTTCAGTTCGTCGTTGATCCTTAACTCAATTATTTTTTATTACAGAGGGCAGCTAACCCTCTGACCGAACACGCTGAGTTACCGTGCCGGCACCTCATTTGAGCCACCGAGGTCACAGAGGCTAGTGCGACTGCAGGGACTTACCGCCGGCACGCTCCCCGTGAGACCCACATTCTCAACTTATAGTCAAAAATGGTTCAAATGGCTGTGAGCACTATGGGACTTAACATCTGTCACCAGTCCCCTAGACTTAGAACTACTTAAACCTAACCACCGTAAGGATATCACACACTTGCATGCCCGAGGCAGGATTCGAAACTGCGACCGTAGCAGCAGCGCCGTTCCGCACTGAAGCGCCTAGAACCGCTCGGACACAACGGCTGGCAACTTATAGTCCACACACAATATTCGTTGTGCTCCTGCCATTATACCCGTTACTCGCGGCAGAGAATCCAACGAGTCCCGTAAGAGTTCAGGCAAATCGTGTGCATGCGTACTGAAGGAGGTCATCAGCCGGTTAGCCTTAACGATATGTCCGAAAGAACAGATGCCATCTTCATATAAAATGAAATTGTCATTTCGTGACGACTGTTGTCTACATCTGTCTCATTCCTGTCATTTAAATTAGTTAGTTCAACTGAATCGCGTCTCCGAAAATTTTCGTTTCTTCAGACAAAGCGGAGGGAGGAAACGCTTAAAGCCGTGCATGAGACTGCGCTAGGTCAACAGGTACTGAAGTTTCGCTTATAGGGGCTGATGGCCAGCTTCTGAAACAACAGCCTCGGCGCTTGGCAGTTGGCCGGTTCGTTTGTCCGCCGCATAACGCCGCCCGGCGCCGCGAAATTGCTGAGCGCGTACAGGCGGTTACCGTCTCGCGCATACAGACGAAGTGTTCCCACGCCGCGCTGCGACAGACGGCAAGACAACGCCTGCACCTTCGTGTACAGCCAAGGCGACGCCCACTCCTTTTTTTTCCTCTGACAATCCTAACGGGACATGTAATCTAAGACTGTCCTTATGGCTTTCCCACGGCTCCTTAAATCGAGTAAATTGAAAAACAGGATGATTCCCTAGAGCATCGCTCGCGCGAAACTCGCATATACTGAGACGTGCGTGGGTCGCGCTCGTGCCATCTCTTATTTTAAAATCCGTTTTTTTGTGTTGCCACTTCGTTATGTTACACTACTCGCCATTGAAATTGCTACACCACACAGATGACGTGCTACAAGACGCAAAATTTAACCGACAGGAAGAAGATGCTGTGATATGCAAATGATTAGCTTTTCACAGCATTCACACAAAGTTGGCGCCGGTGGCGACACCTAGAACGTGCTGACATGAGGAAAGTTTTCAATCGATTTCTCACACACAAACAGCAGTTGACCGGCGTTGCCTGGTGAAACGCTGTTGTGATGCCTCGTGTAAGGAGGAGAAATTCGTAACATCACGTTTCCGACTTTGATAAAGGTCGGATTGTAGCCTGTCGCGATTGCGGTTTATCGCATCGCGACATTGCTGCTCGTGTTGGTCGAGATCAAATGACTATTAGCAGAATATGGAATCGGTGGCTTCAGGAGGGTAATACGGAACGCCGTGCTGGATCCCAACGGCCTCGTATCACTAGCAGTCGAGGTGACAGGCATCTTATCCGCATGACTAACGGATCGTGCAGCCACGTCTCGATACCTGAGTCAACAGATGGGGACGTTTGCAAGAGAATCATCTGCCTGAACAGTTCGACGATGTTTGCAACAGCGTGGACTATCAGCTCGGAGACCATGGCTGTGGCTACTCTTGACGCTGCATCACAGACAGGAGCGCCTGCGATGGTGTACTCGACGACGAACCTGGGTGCACGAATGGCAAAACGTCATTTTTTCGGATGAATCCAGGTTCTGTTTACAGCATCATGATGGTCGCATCCGTGATTGGCGACATCCCGCTGAACGCACATTGGAAGCGTGTATTCATCATCGCCATCGCCATACTGGCATATCACCCGGCGTGATGGTATGGGGTGCCATTGGTTACACGTCTCTGTCACCTCTTATTCGCATTGACGGCACTTTGAACAGTGGACGTTACATTTCAGTTGTGTTACGACCCGTGGCTCTACCCTTCATTCGATGCCTGCGAAACCCAACATTTCAGCAGGATAATGCACGACCGCGTGTTGCAGGTCCTGTAAGGGCCTTTCTGGATACAGAAAATATTCGACTGCTGCCCCGGCCAGCACATTCTCCAGATCTCTCACCAACTGAAAACGTCTGGTCAATGGTGGCCGAGGAAGTGGTTCCTCACAATACGCCAGTCACTACTCTTCATGAACTGTGGTATCCCGTTGAAGCTGCATGGGCAGCTGTACCTGTACACGCCATGCAAGCTCTGTTTGACTCAATGCCCAGGCGTATCCAGGCCGTTATTACGGCCAGAGGTAGTTGTTCTGGGTACTGATTACTCAGGATCTATGCTCCAAAATTGCATGAAAATGTAATCACATGTGAGTTCTAGTATAACATGTTTGTCCAATGAATACCCGTTCATCATCTGCATTTCGTCTTGGTGTAGCAATTTCAATGGCCAGTAGTGTAGTTTCAATTTCTTTTGTCACTGAGTTGCTGCTTTGTCTGCCCGTCAGCGGCAGCAGCAGCGCCTATCGATACAGCCCTCACGTGTTATCTTTGCTGCACTGCTATTACTTCTCAGTTGACGTCTGTCGTGGAGGGAATTGGAACGTGCCAGGAGGGCAGTTCGGACCTGCCAGTCGCCGAGCTGGAAAGCGGCACTGGTTCAGTCTGGTTGGAGCAGCAGTGAGGCCGGGATGTCCACGGCTCGCCCGACCGTTGCCGCCACGCATCACTTGAGCTGGGGACGGCCTTCGTGGATCGTCGGTCGGTCGTCCTACTGGACGTGGTTGGCTCGCCGATCGCTTATGGGTTGGCTGTGTGTGTGTGTGGTGTGTGTGTGTGTGTGGTGTGTGTGTGTGTGTCGGGCTCGTCGATCGCTTATGGGTTGTGTGTGTGTGGTTGTGTGTGTGTGTGTGTGTGTGTGTGTGTGTGTGTAAGTGTGTGTGTGTGTGTGTGTCGGGCTCGTCGATCGCTTATGGGTTGTGTGTGTGTGTGTGTGTGTGTGTGTGTGTGTGTGTGTGTGTGTGTGTGTGTGGCTCGCCGATCGCTTATGGGTTGTGTGTGTGTGTGTGTGTGTGTGTGTGTGTGTGTGTGTGTGTGTGTGTGTGTGTGTCGGGCTCGCCGATCGCTTATGGGTTGGCTGTCTGTGTGTGTGTGTGTGTGTGTGTGTGTGTGTGTCGACTCCAGATTTGTCTTCGTGATTGCACAGCCACTGCTGAGTGTCGTTCAAGTCTTCGTGCAAGTGTTTGCGAAACTGTGTATGTAGTTGGTGCCATTTCCACTTACAACTTGTTTTAAATGTTGACGACGTACTGGCAATGAGTCGGTCGGTTGGAGCGGATCAGCAAGCAAAAGTCTCCGCGCGACGCAGTCGGCCGGGCCCACTGTTGGTCTCTACGCGGTGTCGGAGCGTGTGGGGGCTGTTCCGAGTGCTACGAGGTTCGTAGCTCAACGACGCAGGACATGAAAGTTGAGTGGCGATTTTATTACCGAAGCCACATCTGTTCATGTTTTCCCCTTGGTTGGTGGTTCGCTTTTGGCCGTATTCCTGGGAGCAACAGCGAGTGTTCCGAGTTGCTGAAGATTTAGCCGCTGTGTGGTGGAATTAACTATACAGGGTGATTCAGAAAGAATACCACAACTTTAAAAATGTGTATTTAATGAAAGAAACATAATATAACCTTCTGTTATACATCATTACAAAGAGTATTTAAAAAGGTTTTTTTTTCACTCAAAAACAAGTTCAGAGATGTTCAATATCGCCCTCTCCAGACACACGAGCAATATCAACCCGATACTCCAACTCGTTCCACACTCTCTGTAGCATATCAGGCGTAACAGTTTGGATAGCTGCTGTTATTTCTCGTTTCAAATCATCAATGGTGGCTGGGAGAGGTGGCCGAAACACCATATCCTTAACATACCCCCATAGGAAAAAATCGTAGGGGGTAAGATCAGGGCTTCTTGGAGGCCAGTGATGAAGTTCTCGGCCGTCCAGAACTTTTCCCTTTGCACAAACACCCATTCTCTGTAAACTGTTTATACCAACGTTTAATACACCACCTATCAGGAGGTTTAACACCATACTTCGTTCGAAATGCACGCTGAACAACTGTCGTCGATTCACTTCTGCCATACTCAATAACACAAAAAGCTTTCTGTTGAGCGGTCGCCATCTTAGCATCAACTGACGCAGACGCCTAGTCAACAGCGCCTCAAGCGAACAAATGTACAACTAAATGAAACTTTTTAGCTCCCTTATTTCGCCGACAGATAGTGCTTAGCTCTGCCTTTTGTCGTTGCAGAGTTTTAAATTCCTAAAGTTGTGGTATTCTTTTTGAATCACCCTGTATTTCTTTTGCTTGTGCCTTTGTCCCGCAGGTGCCGTAGTACTAATTTTGCAGTTAGTCGTGTTTTTACGTTTTTGGTCATCACTGTAAATTGTCTGGTATCAAGTTTGGTCAAATGAAGATTGTTAATCGGATTGTGTAAGTCAATTCAAATAAGAAAGCTGTGCACAGTGCAAGTGCCGGATAACGCCGGGCTTAGGCATCTTTTAAAGGTTTTGCATAACTTGTAAAAACGTCAGTTAGAAAAAATTCCTACGCGCACTGTTTCATAGACAGGAAAATATGCTTCGAACTGAGGAGCAACTAAGTCATCCTCCAGAATGAATTTTCAGTGCGCAGATTGTGTGCGCTGAACAGAAACTTCTGGCAGATCACATCTGTGTGCAGGAGCGGGTGAAATCGAAAAAAGTGTAGTACCAAGGGAACATAGGTTAAGAAGTGAGCCTATTTACTTCGCCCACAACAACAACACAGGAGAACGCACCACAACTTCAAAACTGTAAGTTACACACAAAAAACGTGATACAGACTCATTTCCGTTCGTAAATGCGTAACAAACAGAAAAAATGAATTATGTTTTGCTGTTTGCAGATGACAAGTTGTATATCGTGTAGCAGAAAAGCTACCAAAATAAATGGGAAATAACATCACGCTTACATCCACTTTTCGCCAGTTACGCTATAAATGGAACTTTGGCATAACGTTACAAACAACACAAACGTTAATATGTAACAATTTTACAGTTAAAAATAAAGATTAAGCCCACTGACAATAGCAAGGAAGTGCTGAAACATGTACGGGTGGAACAAAGCAAAAAGAGGTGTCTTGAATAAGGCGGTACTTCTCATCCCATTTTCGTAGCAAGCACGGACACAAGAAGAGGAAATGCACCACAAGATGATCCTGTATGTGTTTCATTATCTTACACAGCTTAATGGATGTTGGTTGGTTGATTTCGGGGAAGAGGACCAGACAGCGAGGTCATCGGTCTCATCGGATCAGGGAAGGATGGGGAAGGAATTCGGCCGTGCCCTTTCAGAGGAACCATCTCGGCATTTGCCTCGAGTGATTTAGGGAAATCACGGAAAACCTAAATCAGGATGGCCGGACGCGGGATTGAACCGTCGTCCTCCCGAATGCGAGTCCAGTGTCTAACCACTGCGCCACCTAGCTCGGTTTATCTTACACAAGCAAATGGTCCAAGTGCCTCAGATCTCCAGTCACAAGGACGGACATAGGGAAAGTGTAACGTAACTGTCTCCCAGTAATAAAAAGTGCAGAGTGGGTGTACATTTCTGATTCCCGCCGTCTCCCCCTGTAATACAGACAGACCGTTGGTACTCACTCTTTCCGGCGGCGAGCCCTGCGATGCGCTTCCAGCCGCGGCGCTTCCAGAAGCCGCCCTGCTGCTGCTGCTGCGGGGGCGGCGGCTGCTGCTGCGGCCGGGGGAAGGAGGCGGAGGAGCGAGACGAGGAGGCGCCGCTGTAGTAGGAGCCGAGCCCCGAGTCGGCCTCGTGCGCGTGCGAGTGGGAGTGCGTGGGCGAGGCGGGCGTGAGCAGGTCGTCGGTGGGCCCCACGGCCAGCAGCTCCTCCAGCAGGTCGGCCGGCGGCGCCACCGACGGCGGCATCAGCATCGCCTCCACAGACAGGTTCAGCTCGCCCAGCACGCGCTTGTGGCCGTGCTCCACGCGCCGCACCTGCCAAGCCGACACAAACACACACCAGTCAGCCAGCCAGCCAGCCACCTAGGGCGCGGAGCAGCGGCCGCACCGTAGGACGGCCGACTCGGCCGAGTCACGGTCACCACTCACCAGCAGAGCACGGCATCCGCGTGGCGAGCCGAGCGAGCGCCAGTCGTTTGTTGGGGGGTTCAAGGTAGAGATGGGCAAAACTGTTCTTTTCAGAGATCGGATCAGAACTGTTCACTCCCTGAAATGAACTAGCTCTTTTTCATGACTCACCACTCATTCACAATAGAAAATAAATGGAAGGCACATTGCCCTTTAAACTTGGTTTATTCCAGTACTATACCTCTATTTTGATCTTATTTGATCCTATTTTGAAGTAACACAGATAATGAGTAAGAATTTCGTATTGTTTATTGAAATTTCCCCGAAACGACAAAGTTTTTGATTATTGATTTATTTTGCACTATCATGGTTTTTTGGGTCATCAGAAAATGTTGTAACTTGAGATTTAAATTAACAATATATTTGCCTATAATGTATTAAAATTTCATTAACCTCGTACAAATACACCGCAAGCCACATATTTTTAAAGTGAACGTTTCCTTCTGAAGACGCCTAAAATCGTAAAATCCGTACCAGAATAAAAATATATATATATATATAATATTTGACTGTAAGACTAATGTGCTGCATATAGCCTTATGCAGAATAAAACAAGGAAAATATTGGTGTATCACATTTTGCGATACGTTTATCGGTTCGCTCGTAATTAAAGCGTAAATTCGAGTGTCTGTAATAAAAATCCTATAGTAAGAGGAGTCGTCAGGAACCTAATCTGATCAGTTTAAACAAATAAAAATAAAATAAAAACAAATCATGTATACATAACATAATAACGTAATATACATAGCGGTATTACTACGGAGAACAATATCCAGTATAGACGAACTCCGATGCAGAGGCGCTGAGTCAAGCTGGTCGAGCCGCGAGCTGTATTGCTGCGTGAGCTAAGACCGCAGAGACCAGAGTGACACCTGAGTTGCTTTGCTCAATGCTCTGGCTAGAGTCGAGAACAGTGGGCGAGTTCCGAGGGTGAGGGGAGCGGTGAACGGCCACCAGTCACCCGCTCCGAGACAAATCGTCCGTTCTCTTGCGAGCAGGTTGTTGCAAGTAGTTCTTATGTTCTCCGCTAGGAAGCTCTCTGTCTTGTTGCTCGCATCAACCGCCCAGAGGGCAGGATGTGCGAATCAAACGATCGCCGACGGAGTGCGATGCTAAGTTAAGCTGCGCCAGACACTGCACGCGACAAAGGAAGCACAGAGACGGCATGGCATATGTGAAACACAAAATCCAATGGGGCACTGCACAATGCACACAGCCAAGGCAGAAGCAGGGCAGAGGCCGGCGCTGGCTGTGTTGTGTGGCGTGCAGTGTGCTCTGACCAGCAGAGGCCCCGCTGATATGCTCTCTCTCTCTCTCTCTCTCTCTCTCTCTCTCTCTCTCTCTCTGTCTCTGCTGTGGGAAACGGTTGGAGCTACCGTTCTTTTTTTCTGAATTATTGATTGTTCACTCCTTTGAAAGATTCAACTCTATGAATCAGTTCAGGAGCGGATCCCCCATCTCTAGTTCAAGGTCCACAGATCGTGCTCATCTACTAACCTCCCCCTTACTAATCGACCCATCCTGCTTGGGATGTAAAATATGACCGTGGATCGCGTGTATACCTAATGGAATTTTTCTAATTGCATAAGGCTATCTTTCCCGAAGAAGTAATACCGATAAGTGGGGGGAAAGTGTACAACCGATCTTTCTGACAGAAAAGCCTACTAAAAATAAAAAAGTAATTAAACCGAACAAGGCTACAATTTGGAAAAATCAAAGTTATTTTGTGCATTCACTCACGAACAACACATTAGACTCCGATGATATAGTTGCGGAACAGTTCAGAGAAAATTTGAGTCTCGTAACAAATAAATACCCCACTCATACGGTTATAGTTGGTGGGGACTTCAACCTTCCATCGATATGTTGGCAAAAATACTTGTTCAAAACCGGTGGTAGGCAGAAAACATCTTCCGAGATTGTCCTACATGCTTTCTCCGAAAATTATTTCGAGCAGTTAGTCCACGAAACCACGCGAATGGCAAATGGTTGCGAAAACACACTTGACCTCTTAGCCACAAACAATCCAGAGCTAATAAATAGCATCATGACTGATACAGGCATTAGTGATCACAAGATCGTTGTAGCTAGGCTCAATACCGTTTCTTCCAAATCCACCAGAAACAAACGCAAAATAATTATATTTAAAAAATCGGATAAAGTGTCACTAGAAGCCTTCCTAAGAGACAATCTCCATTCCTTCCGAACTGACTATGCAAATGTAGACGAGATGTGGCTCAAATTCAAAGATATAGTAGCAACAGCAATTGAGAGATTCATACCTCATAAATTGGCAAGAGATGGAACTGATCCCCCGTGGTACACTAAACAGGTCCGAACTCTGTTGCAGAGGCAACGGAAAAAGCATGCGAAGTTCAGAAGAACGCGAAATCCCGAAGATTGGATAAAATTTACAGACGCGCGAAATTTGGCACGGACTTCAATGCGAGATGCCTTTAATAGGTTCCACGACGAAACATTGTCTCGAAATTTGGTAGAAAATGCGAAGAAATTCTGGTCGTATGTAAAGTACACAAGCGGCAAGACGCAGTCAATACCTTCGCCGCGCAGTGCCAATGGTACTGTTACCGACTACTGTGCCGCTAAAGCGGAGTTATTTAACGCAGTTTTCCGAAATTCATTCACCAGTGAAGACGAATGGAATATTCCAGAATTTGAAACACGAACAGCTGCTAGCATGTGTTTCTTAGAAGTAGATACCTTAGGGGTTGCGAAGCAACTCAAATCGCTTCGTACTGGAAAGTCTTCAGGTCAAGATTGTATACCGATTAGGTTCCTTTCAGATTACGCTGATACAATAGCTCCCTACTTAACAACCATATACAATCGCTCGCCCACCGATAGATCTGTACCTACAAATTCGAAAATTGCGCAGGTCCCACCAGTGTTTAAGAAGGGTTGTAGGAGTAATCCCTCGAACTACAGACCTATATCATTGACGTCGGTTTGCAGTAGAGTTTTGGAGCATATACTGTATTCAAACATTATGAATCACCTCGAAGGGAACGATTTATTGATACGTAATCAGCATGGTTTCAGAAAACATCGTTCTTGTGCAACGCAGCTAGCTCTTTATTCGCACGCAGTAATGGCCGCTATCGACAGGGGATCTCAAGTTGATTCCGTATTTCTAGATTTCAGGAAAGCTTTTGACACCGTTCCTCACAAGCGACTTCTAATCAAGCTGCGGGCCTATGGGGTATCGTCTCAGTTGTGCGACTGGATTCGTGATTTCCTGTCAGGAAGGTCGCAGTTCGTAGTAATAGACGGCAAATCATCGAGTAAAACTGAAGTCATATCAGGTGTTCCCCAGGGAAGCGTCCTGGGACCTCTGCTGTTCCTGATCTAGATAAATGACCTGGGTGACAATCTGAGCAGTTCTCTTAGATTGTTCGCAGATGATGCTGTAATTTACCGTCTAGTAAGGTCATCTGAAGACCAGTATCAGTTGCAAAGCGATTTAGAAAAGATTGCTGTATGGTGTGGCAGGTGGCAGTTGACGCTAAATAACGAAAAGTGTGAGGTGATCCACAAGAGTTCCAAAAGAAATCCGTTTGAATTCGATTACTCGATAAATAGTACAATTCTCAAGGCTGTCAATTCAACTAAGTACCTGGGTGTTAAAATTACGAACAACTTCAGTTGCAAAGACCACATAGATAATATTGTGGGGAAGGCGAGCCAAAGGTTGCGTTTCATTGGCAGGACACTTAGAAGATGCAAAAAGTCCACTAAAGAGATAGCTTACAGTACACTCGTTCGTCCTATGCTAGAATGTTGCTGCGCGGTGTGGGATCCTTACCAGGTGAGATTGACGGAGGACATCGAAAGGGTGCAAAAAAAGGGCAGATCGTTTTGTATTATCACGTAATAGGGGAGAGAGTGTGGCAGATATGATACGGGAGTTGGGATGGAAGCCATTAAAGCAAAGACGTTTTTCGTCGCGGTGAGGTCTATTTACGAAATTTCAGTCACCAACTTCCTCTTCCGAATGCGAAAGTATTTTGTTGAGCCCAACCTACATAGGCAGGAATGATCATCAAAATAAAATAAGAGAAATCAGAACTCGAACAGAAAGGTTTAGGTGTTCGTTTTTCCCGCGCGCTGTTCGGGAGTGGAATGGTAGAGAGATAGTATGATTGCGATTCGATGAACCCTCTGCCAATCACTTGTAACGCCGGAAATGCATATCCTCCTGTTTCCATCTATTGTACTATAATTTTTTTTCCTTGTTTTGTTACCTCAAGATATGACATTTCTGTCTCTTTATATATTGTAATTGTTTACTGTTTGTATATATATATATTTATGCATTTATGTTGGTTTGTTTTGGGAATATTATTTGTATTTATACGCTGGGTCTGGCCTAGGGAAAACTATGCTATCGAACGAATACATCGATAGGTCGTGTGAAGAACCGAAGTGTTGAGGATCTTTGGTAGTGTTAATTCTGTCGTGTAGAGCGAGAGCAGAGGGAGAGTCTGGCTGGGGTAGTGCAGTGGAGCAGGTGTGTTGTGTGACGCTCCCGCGAGTTGCCGCGCTTTCGGGGTTGGGCAGCATGTAATTGCGCTCGACTTGCTATGATAGTTTCTGACACGGTGTCGCGGACGGGAAGCATTAGCTGCCGCACATCAAGAGCCCGTTTCGCCTGGTGACCGTGTCGAGAAGAAGGCGCGCCAACATCCAGCTTCTGCAATAGCGACGGCCGACAATGAGTGATTGTCGCCACCTCCTCGATCGACGGCTTCAAACCTTCAATCAACCAACAAGGAAGACTGGAAGCACGTAAAGTTTTAGAACTGTATGGCAGACCTCAGCTTTTCAAACTGTTCAAATCACAAAATTACAGCAAGGTAGCATGAACCTTTGTTGCTCATTGTCCAAATTGCATTACCAAGCAGGATCCCTTCCTTTTCCGGAATGAAGCCGAGTGTCGTTGAAATTCGAACGCCAGCATCATTCGATTTCACTGCTTTAATTTCAAAGTTCAGTTAAGGTATTCATAGCTGGCTACAATATTTAGATTACACAAGCACAAATTAAGAGTGCGAGTTTTGTTAGCATATTTTAGCTTACCTGTGACTGCAGCTCAGCTTAGTACGTACTAAATTTTACTATTGTTTATTGTTCAGAATCATTTAATTCAAGTTCAAAGTTAAATCTCTTATTTCTAAATTGGGTAGATTCAAGTATCTTTTGAAATTATTGTTGAGGTAGTCCAAGACTAACCGTATTTTACTGAATTTCGATGTGCTTAAGAAAGAAAGCTCACTATTAACTTCAGTCACTACATTAACTTTCGATTTTCCGGTTTTATTAATTCTTTTGCTAAATTAAGTCAGAGTGTAGCGAAATTTATTACTTCTGACAAACTTTCAGTTTTCACACAACACGTGTCAACCTTCAGTTGCCACGCTTCTAGTGCTAATTATATGTGTAATAACCTTTCTTTTTCAGTTACTATAGTAATTGTCCAGAGGACTGGCGACCGTAATTTCCCCCAAATCTCAAATATCTAATTACCGCTAGTTAATTGTTAACGTAACGGCCGCACATTTACTTTCTTTATTAACTTTACCCCTTTTCAAAATTAATTTCCACCAGTTTCATTTGCATTTTTCCTTTCATTTAGATGTAACCCTTTCCTCCCTCTTTACCGACAGATTAACTTCGGTGACGATTGCTTTTCCCAAATTTCCATTAGGTACACGCGGTTTAATTTTTCACTGTCATTAAGGTCGATAAGTGAGGGGGTGGTTACACACGTAAATGTTAACTGCAGAGTAATCATGTAGATGTAGATAGAAAAGGAGTACCACTGATCATGAATCCAAAAGTTACACTAATATACGAATAGGAAATAATTATGATCGCCAGCCCACTAGGGCGATTTACTTCCAAAATCCTGTACAAGATGATGGGAGAGGAAAACATTTATTATTAAACACTGACGTGGCAACTGAAGGTTGTCACGTTTTTTGACACTAATGTTAAGTGAGTATGTAATGATAAAAGAGAACTGAGAAGTCACTTTTACGTTAAGATTGTCATTAAATTTTGAAAAAAGGCAATCGAATAATGATTTGAAAATATGTATGTTAGTATTGAAATTCGTTACGTGAACAATGACTTTCAGAGACCTCAACATAATGTCATCAAAGAAATTTAGAGATAGGTAAGCACTTTTTATGGTGCAGTTACGTAATTTTCAGATTGGATTTCGTATTATTATCTGAACAAACAAATGAGCTTTTTTTCCTGACTTGAACAGAATAAAATACTAGAATACATACCAAATCAAACAGCCATGTGCTCCAAGCTATATGTAAAATAAATAAAACATCCCCACTCTTAATTTGTGCATTTTCTTTAGATTCGGATGTTATCCAGTGATAGATTCTCAAACTTCGGTTAGCATATAAGGAAAAAAGGCAACAAGGACCCTGCTTGGTAACATTGTCTGGGGACTATGAGGACACAAACGCCCTGAATTTAACTGATTATTATTTAAATAAAGTTCATTAATCAAATCACATTCAGTTGTGCTGCTGGGTTAACCATTAATACTTTCTACCAATGAACAGTCTTACTTCAGTGCTGAGCGTGCGACGAAACTCGGAGCCGACTACGAATCTGTGTTGCTGGAACTGCTGCTGTTGTTGAAGACGGTAGCATCTTGTAGGGCCACGACAGGAACGGGCAATCGTACTTAATACAGCCTCTTCCGCCCGTCCACTGTCCTTCCTCCTGCTACTAATCATCTGGCCGGCGCGCGTACATGATGCCGCCGAAAATGGTACTCTGTACTCGTCTACCGTGAGAGCGTTGACACCACACTTCCGCACACTACAAGCGCTGGAACCCGTCTCTCTCTCTCTCTCTCTCTCTCTCTCTCTCTCTCTCTCTCTCCCCGCGCGTTCTGCGCAACAACTCCCTACCCAAAGATTTTACAACCAACAAGCACTGCTATTATCGTTGCTAGTCTACATCTACACCCATACTCCGCAAGCCACCTGACGGTGTGTGGCGGAGGGTACCCTGAGTACCTCTATCGGTTCTCCCTTCTATTCCAGTCTCGTATCGTTCGTGGAAAGAAGGATTGTCGATATGCTTCTGTGTGGGCTCTAATCTCTCTCATTTTATCCTCATGGTCTCTTGGCGAGATATACGTAGGAGGGAGCAATATACTGCTTGACTCTTCGGTGAAGGTATGTTCTCGAAACTTTAACAAAAGCCCGTACCGAGCTACTGAGCGTCTCTCCCGCAGAGTCTTCCACTGGAGTTTATCTATCATCTCCGTAACGCTTTCGCGATTACTAAATGATCCTGTAACGAAGCGCGCTGCTCTCCGTTGGATCTTCTCTATCTCTTCTATCAACCCTATCTGGTACGGATCCCACACCAGTGAGCAGTATTCAAGCAGTGGGCGAACAAGCGTACTGTAACCTACTTCCTTTGTTTTCGGATTGCATTTCCTTAGGATTCTTCCAATGAATCTCAGTCTGGCATCTGCTTTACCGACGATCAACTTTATATGATCATTCCATTTTAAATCACTCCTAATGCGTACTCCCAGATAATTTATGGAATTAACTGCTTCCAGTTGCTGACCTATTTTGTAGCTAAATGATAATGGATCTTTCTTTCTATGTATTCGCAGCACATTACACTTGTCTACATTGAGATTCAATTGCCATTCCCTGCACCATGCGTCAATCCGCTGCAGATCCTCCTGCATTTCAGTACAATTTTCCATTGTTACAACCTCTCGATACACCACAGCATCATCTGCAAAAAGCCCCAGTGAACTTCCGATGTCATCCACAAGGTCATTTATGTATATTGTGAATAGCAACGGTCCTATGACACTACCCTGCGGCACACCTGAAACCACTCTTACTTCGGAAGACTTCTCTCCATTGAGAATGTCATGCTCCGTTCTGTTATCTAGGAACTCTTCAATCCAATCACACAATTGGTCTGATAGTCCATATGCTCTTACTTTGATCATTAAACGACTGTGGGGAACTGTATCGAACGCCTTGCGGAAGTCAAGAAACACAGCATCTACCTGTGAACCCGTGTCAATGGCCCTCTGAGTGTCGTGGACGAATAGCGCGAGCTGGATTTCGCACAACCGTCTTTTTCGAAACCCATGCTGATTCCTACAGAGTAGATTTCTAGTCCCCAGGGAAGTCATTATACTCGAACATAATACGTGTTCCAAAATTCTACAACTGATCGACGTTAGAGATATAGGTCTATAGTTCTGCACATCTGTTCGACGTCCCTTCTTGAAAACGGGGATGACCTGTGCCCTTTTCCAATGCTTTGGAACGCTACGCTCTTCTAGAGACCTACGGTACACAGCTGCAAGAAGGGGGGCAAGTTCCTTCGCGTACTCTGTGTAAAATCGAACTGGCATCCAATCAGGTCCAGCGGCCTTTCCTCTTTTGAGCGATTTTAATTGTTTCTCTATCCCTCTGTCGTCTATTTCGATATCTACCATTTTGTCATCTGTGCGACAATCTAGAGAAGGAACTTCAGTGCACTCTTCCTCTGTGAAACAGCTTTGGAAAAAGACATTTAGTATTTCGGCCTTTAGTCTGTCATCCTTTGTTTCAGTACCATTTTGGTCACAGAGTGTCTGGACATTTTGTTTTGATCCACCTACCGCTTTGACATAAGACCAAAATTTCTTAGGATTTTCTGCCAAGTCAGTACATAGAACTTTACTTTCGAAGTCATTGAACGCCTCTCGCATAGCCCTCCTCACACTACATTTCGCTTCGCGTAATGCAAACAATTCCTTTGGCTTTTCCCCAGAGCTTATAAGTTCCACAGTAAAACACAGATAAATACAATAAAACGTCACCAGACTTCTACCTAAATATACACATACAGTGAAGCAATGTCCTTACTTGTTAAAAGAAAGCATTTAAATTACAAATAGATGTTACAATCTAATACGACAGCGTGCGCCACCTTTTTGAGTCATCAGTCTTCTGACTGGTTTGATGCGGCCCGCCACGAATTTCTCTCCTGTGCTAACCTCTTCATCTCAGAGTAACACTTGCAACATACGTCATCAATTATTTGCTACATCTATTCCAGTCCCTGTCTTCAAATGGCTCTGAGCACTATGGGACTTAACTTCTGAGGTCATCAGTCACCTAGAACTTAGAACTACTTAAACCTAACTAACCTAAGGACATCACACACATCCATGCCCGAGGCAGGATTCGAACCTGCGACCGTAGCGGTAGCTCGGTTCCAAACTGTAGCGCCTAGAACCGCACGGCCACTCTGGCCGGTTCCCTGTCTTCGTCTACAACTTTCACCCTCTACAGCTCCCTCTAGAACCGTGGAAGTCATTCCCCAATGTCTTAACATATCTCCCATCATCCTGTCCCTTCTACTTCTCAGGGTTCGATTCTCTTCTGTTCCGATTTTTCCACAGGCCATGATTCACTACCATACAGAGTGCGTTCCATAAGTAATGCGACCAGTTTTTTTTCTGACGCAACGGTACACCACAGCGTCTTGTAACCGGTTCGGAGGAAGGATAATTGGCCCCCACTTTATCGATGGCAATCTAAATGGTACAGCGTATGCTGATTTCCTACGTAATGTTCTGCCGATGTTACTACAAGACTGCATGACAGAATGGCGATGTACTTCCAACATGATGAATGTCCGACACACAGCTCGCGTGCGGTTGAAGCGGTATTGAATAGCATATTTCATGACAGGTGGATTGGTCGTCGAAGCACCATACCGTGACCCGCACGTTCACGGGATCTGACGTCCCCGGATTTCTTTCTGAGGGCAAAGTTTAAGGATATTTGCTATCGTGATCCACCGACAACGCCTGACAACATGCGTCAGCGCATTGTCAATGCATGTGAGAACATTACGGAAGGCGAACTACACGCTGTTGAGAGGAATGTCGTTACACGTATTGCCAAATGCATTGAGGTTGACGGACATCATTTTGAGCATTTATTGCATTAGTGTGGTATTTACAGGTAATCACGCCGTAACAGCATGCGTTCTCAGAAATGATAAGTTCACAAAGGTACATGTATCACATTGGAACAACCGAAATAAAATGTTCAAACGTACCTACGTTCTGTATTTCAATTTAAAAAACTCACTTCTTACCAACTGTTCGTCTAAAATTGTGAGCCATATGTTTGTGACTATTACAGCGCCATCTATCACAAAGCGAAAAAAGTGGTCCAACTAAAACATTCACATTTCTTTACGTACAACACGAATATGTAATAAAAAATGGGGTGCCTATTTAAAAAAAACGCAGTTGATATCCGTTTGACGTATGGCAGCGCCATCTAGCGGGCCAACCATAGCGCCATCTGGTTTCCCCCTTCAAACTAGACAAGTTTCGTTCTTCGTAGTTTTTTCGTTTGACACTTATTTCGTTTGGCCCGGTCACGATCAATGGACGACCCTGTATAGTTCTCTGGTCGTTCATCTATCTTTCCCTTTACGGAGACGAAGACATCGCCAGAGCGACGAAATTATTTCTTTTTCGTCTCTGTAACTGACAAGACGTAATAACGATTTATCCCGCCATTACATACAAGGCAGGCGCCATTGCAGTTTGACGCTCTGTTATGCTAAAATATTAATAAAGAACGAAATGTATACTCATTATTGTGTTGTAAGAACAACTAAATAAATCGAGAGTAAATAACATTCTGTATTTATCGCGTTTTCTGTATCATTGGTCGAACGCATCTTAAGCTCCAGAGAAAAATCTACGATGCGTGCCTAGGCTGGTGAATGACAATCCCATCAAAATTACTTAAACGGGTTAGGAATTATATGCAATGCACTGCTCAAGCTGTACTAAGAGACAAAATAATAATTTGCAGTTGAAAAATATCGAAGTAATAGTACGATTAGGCTGCATTCGTCTCCTTGAAGAAGGTTCCCCGCTATGTACATTTATATCTCGTCCCAATGCGATAAGGGTACCGGGAACAATTCCCATTCACGTATACACAGAAAAAACAGCTCTACGTATCCGTCGTTCAGCGAAGTGCCAATGATATTTTTAAACTAAACTGTTCCAACCTTTCCAGCTCGTGCAATCCAGAAATTATGATTCCATTTTGTTGGGCAGGTAGTATGCATCCTTGACAAGATGTCACTTAAAAAAATAATTGAAGCGAGTTTCAAATAGTATTACTCGCAAAGAAAATTCACAACAGAGCATTTTTGTGTATGAATCTCTGCTTCAATATCACTGCTCTACCTAAAACGTGTCTGTCTGTTCCTCCTTAAGGTATTTACTCTCTCTCTCTCTCTCTCTCTCTCTCTCTCTCTGTGTGTGTGTGTGTTTGTGTTTTCTTTGTAAAGGCTGGAGAGAAGATGAGTGATGCAGTACGCAATGGGTGAAACGCGAGCAGTGAATCGTGAGGGGCATATCGCGCCAAGCCTATCTCAGCGCTGTCACGGACAAGAACTGTTTCGAAGCCACTAGTATTCTGCGCAGTTCCTCGTTTTATGATGCGTCCCGCTGTTCTGCAAAGTGCGGACTCGACTGGAACCTTATACTGCTCTGATTTTGAGTGCGTTGGGTGCACACGGTCCGAACTTTATAGTGAATGCATTTACGACCAAGTGGGGGCCTATACTTTAACGTTTACCAAGCCGGCAGGCGTTAAACGTAGCAGAGATCGAGCGAACGATCTTCAGCGCATAAGTTTATCGTTTAATAAGCAGAAGGGGGCAGAGGGAGAGGGTGAGAAACTGAGGGATGACATTATTCCATCCCTGCAGTCGTATCATGTGTCAGTTTAGTAAGTCAAATATTATTTACTGGTGCTGAGAAACCAATTACGTTTCGGTTGTTCGACAAACCAATTGCAAGAATGATTACAAAACATTTTTACTTCATCTAAACCAGGGATGTGTAATCACGCGATCGGTAAAAAGAAAAGAAATCCGTAACATTCCGTTTACATAAAGTTACGATAAACTGGATACTTTCAATCTGAAACTCCCGCCACGCGATGTTTTCTCTCACTGGTCCAGCCCGTGGTTTGTTTATTTATTTACTTATTTTTAGCGATTTATTGTTAGTGTTACGTATATTACGTGCCGCCCAAAACTAATTGTCTTCTTCCAGTATGACCCAGTAGGCTAAACCGTTGCACATCCTTGATTGAAGCCAATGACGATAATGATGAAAACATTTAAATATTAACTCTAAATATCTGTTAGCAGCCGACATGTCACCGATTCTTATCACTGCCTAATTACCGGTGTATACTCTTAAATTTCAAGAACAAAAGCAATTATCGTTCTGTGGAAGGAATGACTGTCAATTAGCTCAAAATTAAAGTACGAGGTGTGGCTAGAAAAAAAACCGGACTAGTACTGGTGAAACAAAACGAATGCAATAAGGCTGAAAGTCGCGTGGCCTGTCACGTGACTCTCGCTCCGCCTATTGCTCGAGTTTCATCTGCCTCCTGCACTCAGTCTGCCCGTGGCGTCTGTTTTAAGTAGTTGACGTTTTGTCTGTGCGTCGGAAAATGTTGAGTGTACAGAAAGAACAGCGTGTTAACATCAAATTTTGTTTCAAACTAGGAAAATCTGCAAGTGAAACGTTTGTAATGTTACAACAAGTGTACGGCGATGATTGTTTATCGCGAACACAAGTGTTTGAGTGGTTTAAACGATTTAAAGATGGCCGCGAAGACACCAGTGATGACACTCGCACTGGCAGACCATTGTCAGCAAAAACTGATGCAAACATTGAAAAAATCGGTAAACTTGTTCGACAAGATCGCCGTTTGACAATCAGAGCAGTGTCTGAGTTAACAGGAGTTGACAAGGAAAGTGTCGAACAAGTTTACCGATTTTTTCAATGTTTGCATCAGTTTTTGCTGACAATGGTCTGCCAGTGCGAGTGTCATCACTGGTGTCTTCGCGGCCATCTTTAAATCGTTTAAACCACTCAAACACTTGTGTTCGCGATAAACAATCATCGCCGTACACTTGTTGTAACATTACAAACGTTTCACTTGCAGATTTTCCTAGTTTGAAACAAAATTTGATGTTAACACTCTGTTCTTTCTGTACACTCAACATTTTCCGACGCACAGACAAAACGTCAACTACTTAAAACAGACGCCACGGGCAGACTGAGTGCAGGAGGCAGATGAAACTCGAGCAGTAGGCGGAGCGAGAGTCACGTGACAAGCCACGTGACTTTCAGCCTTATTGCATTCGTTTTATTGTTTCACCAGTACTAGTCCGGTTTTTTTCTAGCCACACCTCGTAGATTGTGCTATGACAGCACATTTCTAGTTTTTATACACGTTGCCTTCTTTGTTTAACTTTTTTTTTTTTTACAGGTTCAGTTATACAAGTTGCAAAAGACTATTAATCTGTATAACTTCCTACTTTTTCTTTATAATTTGTACACTGATTTTGCATTTGTTAATAAAAAGATTATTATAGCTGAAAGATAGCACATTTGGTCACCTAGCCCAGCCAGGCTAACACAACAATTTTATCACCCCTGTCATCGAGAAGCCAGATAATCTGCCAAACGGTTGTCCGTGCGGTCTAACGCATTATGAAGAAAAAGATTTTAGAAATCAACATGATTCTTGAAGCAGACAAGAGGTGGTTGGCTTTCTCGCCGCTTGGGTCACTAGTATCCCTTCAGCTGTAAGACGGTAAGAATTTTCACGGTATTGAGTAAACCGGCGATGACCAGAAAGTGACATCAGGGAAGTCCTGAAGGACCATATCGATCAGCTACTGAATGGATCAGCTGAAGAACGTAACACACAACCAGATAATCGAACCAAGAGCGAGGAGCCTGCTATCGCCGGGACAGAAGCAAAGATAGTCGTAAAATGAATCCGTGAAGGAAAAACTCCAGGTGCAGATGAATTGGATGCGTACATGATGAAGGCAGCAAGCGTTCAGGCATTACAAGGGCTGCACAAAACTCTCAATTCCGTATAGAAGGCGAACACAACATGCTTACAAACTGGAGCAATGGTGTTTTAATTCCTAAGTTTAAGAAAGGCCGTACATGGAAGCCTATTAATTACAGAGGAATAACCCTGATGAGCATGTATTAAAATTTTTTTAATAAGATCACAGAGCGAGGGATTGAGAGCGATCATAGAACAGCAGCTGGAAGAGGAACAAAATGGTTAAAATGACTCTGAGCACTATGGGACTTAACATCTGAGGTCATCAGTCCCCTAGAACGTAGAACTACTTAAACCTAACTAACCTAAGGACATCACACACATCCATGGCCGAGGCAGGATTCGAACCTGCGACCGTAGCATCAGCGCAGTTCCGGACTGAAGCGCCTAGAACCGTTCGGCCACGGCGGCCGGCCGAAGAGGAACAGTACGGCTTCAGAAGTGACAGATCAACAGCGGGTCTAATTTTCTGCATCCACTTGCCGATGGACAAATACTGGGAGAAAGGCAAGAACCAGTAATTGTGTTCCTAGGCGTAGAAAAGGGATATGATATTTTTGCAACAGAGACGAGGGGTGGGAGCACTTGAGGGAAAGGAATGTTCCTGAATGACTGGTAAGGAAAAGTTCACCTGCTTTAGCTATCTACAAGTTGGGGAAGGGCGATGCTGATGGTTTCAGACGAAGAGTAGAGCTCAGCAAAGCAGTGTCCCGTCCCCGCTGCTGTTCAGTACAGTTGAGGGTGACATAATAAAGAACGTTGACAAAAGTTTTGGTGAACTTACAAGGGAACCTCCCCATCGCACCCCCCTCAGATTTAGTTATAAGTTGGCACAGGGATAGGCCTTGAAAAACTGAACACAGGTCAATCGAGAAAACAGGAAGAAGTTGTGTGGAACTATGAAAAAAATAAGCAAAATATACAAACTGACTAGTCCATGCGCAAGGTAGGCAACATCTAGGAGAGCGTTGGCTTACGAGCGCCGTGGTCCCGTGGTTAGCGTGAGCAGCTGTGGAACGGCAGGTCCTTGGTTCAAATCTTCTCTCGGTTGAAAATTTTAATTTTTTATTTTCAGATAATTATCAAAGTTCAGGCACTCACACATAATCAACTTCGCTCTCCAAAATTCCAGGACATGTTCAGATTTGCTTGGACATATACAGGATGTGACGGTCTACACACGGAAAAATTTGAAAACGTAAAAAACATATGTTTTGACAGAGCACAGGGAAAACTGTGCGACTCAAACTGTTGCATTCATTTGATGCAGTTTATGTGACAAACTCTTATGTTTTCATCACTTTTTTTGGAGTGATTATCACATCCACAAGAAAACCTAAATCGGGCAAGGTACAAGAATCTTTTTACCCATTCGCCAAGTGTACAAATTAGGTGGGTCGACAACATATTCCTGTCATGTGACGCACATGCCGTCACCAGTGTCGTAAAGAATATATCAGACGTGTTTTCCTGTGGAGGAATCGGTTGACCTATGACCTTGCGATCAAATGTTTTCGGTTCCCATTGGAGAGACACGTCCTTTCGTCTACTAATCGCACGGTTTTGCGGTGCGGTCGCAAAACACAGACACTAAACTTATACAGTGAACAGAGACGTCAATGAACGAACGGACAGATCATAAGTTTGCGAAAATAAAGAAAGTAAAATTTTCACTCGAGGGAGGACTCGAACCAAGGACCTTTCGTTCCGCAGTTGCTCACTCTAACCACGAGACCATGGCGCTCATCGGCTAATATTCTCCTTTATGTTGTCTATCTTGCACATGGACTACTCAGTTTGTATATTTTGCTTATTTTTTCATAGTTCCACACAACTTCTTCCTGTTTTCTCGATTGATCTGTGTTCAGTTTTTCAAGGCCTATCCACTGTGTGAATTTATAACTAAATCTGGGGGGGGGGGTGCGATGGGGAGGTTCCCTTGTAAGTGCAATTACCATTGCTTTTGATGTCATGATCTGGGGTGAATCAGGAAAGCTGAGACCAGACTCAACACGAGGGGATTCCAGTTGCAGGAAAGCAAACTCCACTCCAGCGAGGGGAAGACAGTGGAGACGACAGTCAGCAGAGCTAGGCATCCCGCAAATGTGCGGGCAAGATAGTGTGTGCAGAGAGTTCTCTGTACCTCGGATATACAACCTGTAGGGACAATCTGATCTGAATTCTAGCAAAAAGTAAAAACCCTTTGATGAGACAACATCATCACAGAAAAAGTAAAATCAGTGATGTTCAATAGCTACTTCATACCAGTACTGACCTATTGCGTCATAGGATGCATCCTCGCAGAGAAGGAGTCATTAAGACTACGAATTAGAAATGAAAGTAGTTAGATGAACCAATCAGAAGATCAAGACGGATAAGTTAAGGATTGAAGTGATGAAGAAAGCTAGATCAAGATCTCCTGTTGAAACTGAAGCAGCACATTATGCGGGCGTGTAATGAGGTCGGAATCAACAATAGAGTTTCTCGCCAGGCCGCGAAAGCTCGAGGAATGTCTACCGGCCGCCGTGTCATCATCTGCCTTGCGGTGTCATTCAGATGTGGTATGGAGGGGCATGTGCTCACCACACCTCTCTCCTAGCGGTTCAGCAGATGTCCAAGACCGTGGTCAGTTGAATCTCAATTTAGACAAGTGTAATGTGCTGCGAATACACAGAAAGAAAGATCCTTTATCATTTAGCCACAACACAGCAGGTCAAAAACTGGAAGCAGTTAATTCCATAAATTATCTGGGAGTAGGCATTAGGAGTGATTTAAAATGGAATCATACAATGTAAACTTTCACGGCCGGTATTGTCTTCACTTAAAACTTCCGGGCTGATAGGCCGTGGTCGAAGTATAAACTGTCTCCTGACGTTTCGTCTCCGACTGCGGGAGACATCCTCGGAGGTAAAGCGGCGAACTGTGAAGAGAACTCGAGGAAGCGCTGATTATATAGGCAGTACAGAGGGCGCCACTGTTGATCACGTGGCGTCGGCTATGAGATTGTCTCTGGTAATGCCAACATTCTCGAATGAAAGTAATCGATCGTCACGCTTGCGGTGCAACGTTGACATCCAAATTTTATCCAGTTTATCACCTTCGTCTTTCCTGTTAAAATTATTACGATGGTTATCAATCTCGATAGCCTCTCTATACAAGCGTGCATAATAATGCGAGGTTTTTGATATGACGCTCGTCTCGCTGAATTTTATTTCATGATCCCCTTCCTGGTAAACGTGTTCCGCTACGGCCGATTTATCCGTGTGACCCAGGCGGCAATTCCTCTTACGTTCGACAAGACGGGTGTTCACACTTCTCTTTGTGGTACCGATGTAAACCTGTCCACAACTACAAGGACTTTTATATACCCCCGGTGTAGCCAAAGGGTGCCGTGCATCTTTTGCCGACCTTAAAAATTCTTTGATTTTCCTAGTAGGTCTGAAAATAGTTTCCACCCCATACTTGCCTAAAACTTTCCCAATGCGATCTGTGACCTTGCTAATGAACGGAAGAAAAACTTTGCCCATGGACGACTGTTGTTCGTCGTTGCTCCTGATTCTCTGCCTAGAGCGAAGTGCTCGATCTATATCCTTGCTAGAATAGCCATTCTTCACGAAAGTTGACCGTAAGTGTTCAATCTCATCTTTTAAATAAACAGGTTCACAAAGTTTGTGCGCCCTGTCTACCAAAGTTTTCATTACACCTCTTTTTTGTCTAGGGTGGTGGTTTGAATCTTTGTGTACATAACCATCAGTATGTGTGGGCTTTCTATACACCTTATGGCCCAGCGTTCCGTCCGGTCGTTTAATCACAGACACATCCAGGAAGTTCAATTGCCCATTCCTTTCTGTCTCCATAGTGAATTGGATTTCCGGATTAATGCTGTTTAAATGTGCCAGGAAGGCATCCAACCCCTCGACTTCGTGTGTCCACACTACGAACGTGTCATCGACATAGCGATACCATCTGGCTGGTCTCTTACTGGCAGTCTGCAACGCCCGTTGTTCAAAAGTCTCCATAAATAAGTTAGCCACAGCAGGACTGAGAGGACTGCCCATAGCCACCCCGTCAATCTGTTCATAAAAGTCACTATTGTATTGAAAGTAGGTTGTGGTGAGGCAGTGTCGGAATAATGCCACAATATCGGTGGGAAAAACATCCGCTATGCATAAGATAGCTTCGTTTACCGGAATCATGGTAAATAACGACACAACGTCAAAACTGACGAGGATATCATCCGGGCCCACGCTCGTTTCCTTTAACTTGTCAATGAAATGAGCTGAATTTTTAATATGACTGTCCGTCCTACCAACATAAGGCTGCAGCATTGAGGCAAGGTGTCTAGCTAACTCGTGTGTTGGTCCGCCTATAGCGCTGACAATTGGCCTCAACGGAATCCCAGGTTTATGAACTTTGGGTAGGTCATAAAGTGTAGGTGGGAACGCTTCTGTTTTACAAAGCAGCTTCTTATCGTCGGAGCCAAATGATGACGCTTTCACCGGTCGATCTGTCATTATTAAAATCTTCATGGTCTGATCTTTCTGGAGTTAAAGGAAACGAGCGTGGGCCCGGATGATATCCTCGTCAGTTTTGACGTTGTGGCGTTATTTACCATGATTCCGGTAAACGAAGCTATCTTATGCATAGCGGATATTTTTCCAACGGACATTGTGGCATTATTCCGACACTGCGTCACCACAACCTACTTTCAATACAATAGTGACTTTTATGAACATATTGACGGGGTGGCTATGGGCAGTCCTCTCAGTCCTGCTGTGGCTAACTTATTTATGGAGACTTTTGAACAACGGGCGTTGCAGACTGCCAGTAAGAGACCAGCCAGATGGTATCGCTATGTCGATGACACGTTCGTAGTGTGGACACACGAAGTCGAGGGGTTGGATGCCTTCCTGGCACATTTAAACAGCATTACTCCGAAAATCCAATTCACTATGGAGACAGAAAGGAATGGGCAATTGAACTTCCTGGATGTATCTGTGATTAAACGAGCGGACGGAACGTTGGGCCATAAGGTGCATAGAAAGCCCACACATACTGATCGTTATCTACACAAAGATTCAAACCACCACCCTAGACAAAAAAGAGGTGTAATGAAAACTTTGGTAGACAGGGCGCACAAACTTTGTGAACCTGTTTATTTAAAAGATGAGATTGAACACTTACGGTCAACTTTCGTGAAGAATGGCTATTCTAGCAAGGATATAGATCGAGCACTTCGCTCTAGGCAGAGAATCAGGAGCAACGACGAACAACAGTCGTCCATGGGCAAAGTTTTTCTTCCGTTCATTAGCAAGATCACAGATCGCATTGGGAAAGTTTTAGGCAAGTATGGGGTGGAAACTATTTTCAGACCTACTAGGAAAATCAAAGAATTTTTAAGGTCGGCAAAAGATGCACGGCACCCTTTGGCTACACCGGGGGTATATAAAAGTCCTTGTAGTTGTGGACAGGTTTACATCGGTACCACAAAGAGAAGTGTGAACACCCGTCTTGTCGAACGTAAGAGGAATTGCCGCCTGGGTCACACGGATAAATCGGCCGTAGCGGAACACGTTTACCAGGAAGGGGATCATGAAATAAAATTCAGCGAGACGAGCGTCATATCAAAAACCTCGCATTATTATGCACGCTTGTATAGAGAGGCTATCGAGATTGATAACCATCGTAATAATTTTAACAGGAAAGACGAAGGTGATAAACTGGATAAAATTTGGATGTCAACGTTGCACCGCAAGCGTGACGATCGATTACTTTCATTCGAGAATGTTGGCATTACCAGAGACAATCTCATAGCCGACGCCACGTGATCAACAGTGGCGCCCTCTGTACTGCCTATATAATCAGCGCTTCCTCGAGTTCTCTTCGCAGTTCGCCGCTTTACCTCCGAGGTGGTCTCCCGCAGTCGGAGACGAAACGTCAGGAGACAGTTTTATACTTCGACCACGGCCTATCAGCCCGGAAGTTTTAAGTTAAAGTGGAATGACCATATAAAATTAATCGTCGATAAAGCAGATGCCAGACAGATTCATTGGAAGAATCCTTAGGAAATGCAGTCCGAAAGCAAAGGAAGTAAGTTACAGTACACTTGTTCGCCCACTGCTTGAATACTGCTCACCAGTGTGGGATCCGTACCAGATAAGGTTGACAGAAGAGAGAGAGAAGATCCAACGGAGAGCAGCGCGCTGCGTTACAGGATCATTTACTAAACGCGGAAGCGTTACGGAGATGATAGATAAACTGCAGTGGAAACTCTGCAACAGTATCCCGGTACTGGCTTTTGTTGAAGTTTCGAGAACATACCTTCACTGAGGAGTCAAGCAGTACATTGCTCCCTCCTACGTATATTTCGCGAAGAGACCATGAGGATAAAATCAGAGAGAATAGAGCCCACACAAAGGCATAGCGACAATCTTTCTTTCCACGAACAATACGAGACTGGAATAGAAGGGAGAACCGATAGAGATACTCAAGGTACCCTCCGCCACACACTGTCAGATCGCTTGCGGATTATGGAAGTAGATGTATTGTATTGTATGTTAACCGGAGACCTAGAAACGACGGAGCCGCAACCCCACGACGACTTCACCCCTCCGCCGCCCCACACCGAACCCAGGGTTATTGTGCGGTTCGGCCCCCGGTGGACACCCCCAGGGAACGTCTCACACCAGACGAGTGTAACCCCTATGTTTGCGTGGTAAGTAATGGTGGTGTACGCGTACGTGGAGAACTTGTTTGCGCAGCAATCGCCCACATGGTGCCACTGAGGCGGAATAAGGGGAACCAGACTGCATTCGTCGAGGCAGATGGAAAACCGCCTAAAAACCATCCATAGACTGGCCGGTTCACCGGACCTCGACACAAGTCCGCCGGGCGGATTCGTGCCGGGGACCAGGCGCTCCTTCCCCCCACGAAAGCCGTGCGTCAGACCGCACGGGCAACCGAGCTGGCACATGTAGAAGTAGCTCGTCAATTGGCGTCACGAGGCGGGGTACACCCAGTACGTCCTCCCACCGAGGAAAAATACTTGGTAGTAATGTTAATCGTACCTGGACCCTTGAGACGGCAGTCATCTATAACGACCACTCTGCTACGGAGGCGGAAATTTCCGAGTAAAGCCCGAAAAAATTTGGTAAGTAAGTAGAAAGAAATCGATCTCAAGGAAGACCCAGAATGCGTTGACTGGGCTTGATGAAGGATAACCTCGCTGCCAAAGGAAGAACAGTGGATGATGTTCTCTGGGACAGGTTATACGTGGACGGAAGGAAGTTGAAGAGGCTCATCTACACTGGAACTGCCTGACGATGACATCGGTAGGTCTGACTGCTCACCTCCTCCTCGACGACGGACTGCGCGATGGAAGCGAGCGACCTGCTGGCGCCGCTGCTGCTGCGGCAGCCGCCGCCCCGGCCGTGGCCGTGGCCGCGGCAGTGGTCGTGGTCGTGGTCGCGGTCGTGCGCGCGCGGCCGCTGCTGGTGGTGGTGGCGGTGCTGGCGCGGGTGCAGCTGGAGGCTGGCGCTGGGCGAGCCCAGCGGTGGCGGCGACGAAGACGAGGACGCAGACGCGGAGGCGGAGGCAGAGGCCGCCGCCGCGGCCGCCATCTTGGCCGCCACCTCGCTGATCTCCTCGTAGATGTTCTCTTCCGTGCCGTAGCGCGTCGTGAAAGAGTGCCGGTCCTGCAAAACCAGCACTCTGAAAATAGCTGCAGCTTCTAAGGCCAAACTACGAGGGAACTGCGGCGGATCTGACTGAAGGCCCAACACCTGGCAACCAGTCGTCAACACGCGCAACTAGTGTGACATGTGAGACAAGTTCTGTCAAGAGAGAGAGAGAGAGAGAGAGAGAGAGAGGGGGGGGGGGGAGGGGGGAGAGGAGGGAGGGGGGGGGGGTAGAGGGCACAGAGGGCCCATATCGGGGTAACCATATTTTATTCTGAATTTGAACGATCGCAAAATTATCATTGTCCCTACTTAACTTAATACTTGGGTCTGATTTACATGCGCCAGAGCGAATTTCACTCGCTAAATACCGCCCCGCCAGACCTAAACAAGAAAATGCTAAAGAAGCTGTGAACACCCCAAGCAACATGCTGCAGACATATGCTAATATATGGAGTGTTACTTGTTACACTGCTCTTTGGTACAGCACATAACCCCACCAACCGCTTTCTTATGTACACGCCACTCTATCAATGACGGAAGGGAACCACTTGACACAATTCAGTCATGCAAGAAACTTTGGTCCACAGTATTTGGTTGGTGAGGGGTAATACACTGAATATGTAAAGTTTCTAATAACCAGACTATTCGCTTATGTTTTGTATAAGCTTAGCATCATAAACATGACTGTATAAGCTTAGCATCAAAAACATGACAATGCATTGTACACACAGTGACGGCAGTCATCTACATGACACAGACTCACGTGTCAAGCATGGAAAGTGTTTAACATATGCGATTTGCACTGGTGGTGCGAAAAGAAAAGCTGTAAGACACGTGAGTTGAGAAACTGAACAATAGTTTTGAGAATTAATAGTTCTCTTTTCTGGATGGTGTCGATTATAAAAACTATAAGGCTGTAAACCACATGAGCTAAGTAACTCAACCAAAGTTTTGAGAATGAATAGTTCTCTTTTCTATTGCTAGTTAGTAGCTGTAGCACACAACTTGCAAACAAAATAAGAAATGAACAAAGAGTTCACCATTAATATCTTCCGTTTTCATTTAAGTAACTAAAACATTTACAGTACCAAAGCAAAATAACATCAAAATCTAAGGCTGTAGTGTTCAGATATATAAGGCAAAAAAGACATTTTAAATTTTATAAACAGGACACAGCATTGGTCATTACACTACATCAGCACTGAAAAGATTGTTATAGTTGGAACAGTAGTCTGTTATGAGCAGATGGCTGATGATGAGCAGCATGACAATGAGGAAAAGGTTGAGGATGCAGAGAATGACCAAGAGTGTCAAAAAAGGTGGAGGGGTTAAAGTAAGGGGATGGAGAGAAAAATAAGAAGGGAGGGGCCAGCAGTAAGAGGGCCGGGAGGCAGAGGATACAACGGCGGCGGGGAGAATACAACAAGCGTATGAGACTGGGGAGAAAGAGGACGAGAAGAAAAATAAGAGGTTGGGGAGAAAGATAAAAGGGTGGGAATAGAGACGATAGTTGTGAATAATGGTGAGGTGGGAAGAAAGGATGAGAAACAATGAAAGTAGAAGGAAAAGGAGGGGAGTGTGGGTGCGAGAGGAAATAGTAGGGAATGAGTAAAATGAGGTTAAGGACTAAATAAAGAGGAGGAGGAGGAAAGAAGCATGGTGGGGAAGGTTGACGGCAAGGAATAACTGAGGAGAAGGAATAGAAGGTGGAGGGTGGGATTTCTGAGTCGTCGTTACCTGTGGCGTGTGCAGAACGCGTGCGTTGCAGTCTGGCTCGTAGTACGCGTAGGAGTACTCCTCGGGGGTGGGCGACGGCGTCCTGGGAGGCGGCGGCGGCGGCTGCGAGTGCCGCGGGCCGGGCGTGGGCGCCGACGCGGGGGTGGGGGCGGCGTCGTCACGAGGGGGCGGCGGGTAGGGCGGCGGCGGGGGGAACTGCAGGAAGGGGCGGCGCGCGGGCGGCCGCGGGGGCGGCGGGGAGCCGTAGCGCGCAGGCGCGAGGGCGGGCAGCAGCTGCGGAGGCGGCGGGGGCGGCTGGCCTCGCCGCGGGCGGCACGCGGCCGCCTCCAGCTCCGGTGACGTCTCCATGCCGCATCGCACTGCAACAGCGCAAACCACAACCTGCTGAAATGCCTGTCAACTGGGAAACCAGCTGGCGCACGCCGCCTCACTGACAGCCTACTCGGAAAAATGCAGTCAGTCAACAACCCACTCGTGCAATCAATATTGCTAAAGCGTAGCGTAGCGTAGCACAAACGCTCACACGGTTTTTCAATTAAAACTTCCATGCTGAGAGGGCGTGTTCGATAGCTAAACCTACTCCCTGACGTTACGTCTCGGACTACGGGAGTCATCTCCAGAGACGCAGTTGCCGCTTGACCTCAGAATGTACCTCCGATATTTGAAGACGAAACGTCAAGAGAAAAATTTCACGTATAGACCATCGCCTTTGTAATATTATTGGGCTTTCCGTCGTATGAAAGCTGTGAGTGCTCTTGGAAGGGCATTCACCCCAGCTGTTTATTAAATGATCAACTTATGACTGAGACCTATACTTTGAAAGACATTTGTTTTATATAATTTACGTAACTGTGAAGATGCGCATGTAGCGCGAACGCTAATACGTCGATTGCGCAGTCAAAGAAACATTTTAATAAAAGTTGAACTGACCGTTACGCTTAGACCCAAATAAAAAAATAAAAAAAAACCTTTGTAGATCTTAAGATTTTATCGTACTTCTGCTTATAATGCGAAAGCGTAAAAAAGGTAGTGTTTAAGCCATAAAAGTGAGCGGTCTTGCCAGCATGCAGACCACAGTTATTAATTAATAAAATTCAAGTAATTTATGTTAGACACTGTAAATCGACAAGTTATTGTTATGAAGGTGTTGAACGGTGCAAGAATTGTCTCGGAGCAAGGAGAAAAGTAATGACTGTAATTTGTGACAAAAACGTGAACCAAAAAGCTAGCACAAGACAGGCTGAAATCTGATCGCACCATAGTCAAAAAATTACTTATATAAGTTCTACTGCTTATAAATAAGCCTTAATTTGCTAGTGAAAATTATTTGAATATATTTAGTGTTTACCACATTTCTTATTCTATTCTTTTCCTTTATTTATTTTTTACCTCCATGTCATATTTTTGTAAATATCAAACAGCCTTTACTACAGCAGAGAATACTGCGGCATCCTGGTCGTGTACAGAAGGCCGCTCCTTGTCTTCTATACAACTCATAGCTGCCCCATTTATTAATGATTTCATTTGCAAATGCAATTTTTTTTATTGTAAAATCATTGGGGGAAGTGGCAACAAAACGACTATTCACGTTGGTGTGTAGAATATATGAGTCTGGCGACATACCATCTGACTTTCGGAAAAGCATCATTCACATAATCCCGAAGACGGCAAGAGCTGACAAGTGCGAGAATTATCGCACAATCAGCTTAACAGCTCATGCATCGAAGCTGCTTACAAGAATAATACACAGAAGAATGGAAAAGAAAATTGAGAATGCGCTAGGTGACGATCAGTTTGGCTTTAGGAAAAGTAAAGGGACGAGAGAGGCAATTCTGACGTTACGGCTAATAATGGAAGCAAGGCTAAAGAAAATCAAGACACTTTCATAGGATTTGTCGACCTGAAAAAAGCGTTCGACAATATAAAATGGTGCAAGCTGTTCGAGATTCTGAAAAAAGTAGGGGTAAGCTATAGGGAGAGACGGGTCATATACAATATGTACAACAACCAAGAGGGAATAATAAGAGTGGACGATCAAGAACGAAGTGCTCGTATTAAGAAGGGTGTAAGACAAGGCTGTAGCCTTTCGCCCCTACTCTTCAATCTGTACATCGAGGAAGCAATGATGGAAATAAAAGAAAGGTTCAGGAGTGGAATTAAAATACAAGGTGAAAGGATATCAATGATACGATTCGCTGATGACATTGCTATCCTGAATGAAAGTGAAGAAGAATTAAATGATCTGCTGAACAGAATGAACAGTCTAATGAGTACACAGTATGGTTTGAGACTAAATCGGAGAAAGACGAAGGTAATGAGAAGTAGTAGAAATGAGAACAGCGAGAAACTTAACTTCAGGATTGATGGTCACGAAGTCAATGAAGTTAAGGAATTCTGCTATCTAGGCAGTAAAATAACCAATGACGGACGGAGCAAGGAGGACATCAAAAGCAGACTCGCTATGGCAAAAAAGGCATTTCTGGCCAAGAGAAGTCTACTAATATCAAATACCGGCCTTAATTTGAGGAAGAAAATTCTGATGATGTACGTCTGGAGTACAGCATTGTATGGTAGTGAAACATGGACTGTGGGGAAAACCGGAACAGAAGAGAATCGAAGCATTTGAGATGTGGTGCTATAAACGAATGTTGAAAATTAGGTGGACTGATAAGGTAAGGAATGAGGAGGTTCTACGCAGAATCGGAGAGGAAAGGAATATGTAGAAAACACTGATAAGGAGAAGGGACAGGATGATAGGACATCTGCTAAGACATGAGGGAATGACTTCCATGGTACTAGAGGGAGCTGTAGAGGGCAAAAACTGTAGAGGAAGACAGAGATTGGAATACGTCAAGCAAATAATTGAGGACGTAGGTTGGTAGGTTGCAAGTGCTACTCTGAGATGAAGAGGTTAGCACAGGAAACGAATTCGTGGCGGGCCGCATCAAACCAGTCAGCAGACTGATGACAAAAAAAAAAAAAAAAAAAAAAAAAAAAAAAAAAAAAAAAAAAAACAAACTTCCCTTAGGTGATTATAAAATTCATACTGATTACGTAAAGGAATCCGAGTTGTTCTTTCCCAAATAATAGAAGCCTTTGCGTAATCAAAAACTAGCCTCCTCCTGACAACGATCAGGAACCGACCAGAAGACGGACGTCTTTGACCGCTTTCGTGTTTCCAGTGGCAAAGCTGTGCCACACTGGGAACACGACATTCTAGTATGAAACACTATGTATAAAAATCATCAGAAGTTGTAAGTGAAACAAACAGTGCGGTTCACATGTTTGTATGAAAAACGAGACAGTGTGAAGGAGATAAGCGAGAAATACCCTACGACTCCCCATACGCTAATAGAAGGAGAAAAAGAACAAAGTGGTGCAGCGGGAAGTAGCCTCCGCCATGTACTTCCCAATGGACTCCAGAGTATAGATTTAAGAGTAACATAATGACGACGATGTCGTGGGAGTAGGGCCTCCCGTCGGGTAGACCGTTCGCCGGGTGCAGGTCTTTCTATTTGACGCCACTTTCGCAACTTGCGCGTCGATGGGGATGAAATAATGATGATTAGGACAACACAACACCCGGTGCTTGAGCGGAGAAAATCTCCGGCCCAGCCGGGAATCGAACCCGGGCCCTTAGGATTGACATTCAATCGCGCTGACCACTCAGCTACCGGGGGTGGACAGTATCATGATGAGAAATGCAGGTTGTAGCATACTGTAATTTATCACACGCAGACTCCGAGCTTCTTACATTACAGGGTTTTGTGTACTGTTGACTGCAATGCCAGAGTAATAAAACATTTAAAAAATCGTAATACATTTTAAATGCCAGAAATTTGTGAAATACACTCCTGGAAATTGAAATAAGAACACCGTGAATTCATTGTCCCAGGAAGGGGGAAACTTTGACACATTCCTGGGGTCAGATACATCACATGATCACACTGACAGAACCACAGGCACATAGACACAGGCAACAGAGCATGCACAATGTCGGCACCAGTACAGTGTATATCCACCTTTCGCAGCAATGCAGGCTGCTATTCACCCATGGAGACGATCGTAGAGATGCTGGATGTAGTCCTGTGGAACGGCTTGCCATGCCATTTCCACCTGGCGCCTCAGTTGGACCAGCGTTCGTGCTGGACGTGCAGACCGCGTGAGACGACGCTTCATCCAGTCCCAAACATGCTCAATGGGGGACAGATCCGGAGATCTTGCTGGCCAGGGTAGTTGACTTACACCTTCTAGAGCACGTTGGGTGGCACGGGATACATGTTGGAACAGCAAGTTCCCTTGCCGGTCTAGGAATGGTAGAACGATGGGTTCGATGACGGTTTGGATGTACCGTGCACTATTCAGTGTCCCCTCGACGATCACCAGTGGTGTACGGCCAGTGTAGGAGATCGCTCCCCACACCATGATGCCGGGTGTTGGCCCTGTGTGCCTCGGTCGTATGCAGTCCTGATTGTGGCGCTCACCTGCACGGCGCCAAACACGCATACGACCATCATTGGCACCAAGGCAGAAGCGACTCTCATCGCTGAAGACGACACGTCTCCATTCGTCCCTCCATTCACGCCTGTCGCAACACCACTGGAGGCGGGCTGCACGATGTTGGGGCGTGAGCGGAAGACGGCCTAACGGTGTGCGGGACCGTAGCCCAGCTTCATGGAGACGGTTGCGAATGGTCCTCGCCGATACCCCAGGCGCAACAGTGTCCCTAATTTGCTGGGAAGTGCCGGTGTGGTCCCCTACGGCACTGCGTAGGATCCTACGGTCTTGGCGTGCATCCGTGCGTCGCTGCGGTCCGGTCCCAGGTCGACGGGCACGTGCACCTTCCGCCGACCACTGGCGACAACATCGATGTACTGTGGAG
This sequence comes from Schistocerca nitens, assembly GCF_023898315.1. Taxonomy (NCBI): domain Eukaryota; kingdom Metazoa; phylum Arthropoda; class Insecta; order Orthoptera; family Acrididae; genus Schistocerca; species Schistocerca nitens. The sequence continues at coordinate 967,062,816 of NC_064617.1, forward strand.
ACCTCACGCCCCACGTGTTGAGCAATTCGGCGGTACGTCCACCCGGCCTCCCGCATGCCCACTATACGCCCTCGCTCAAAGTCCGTCAACTGCACATACGGTTCACGTCCACGCTGTCGCGGCATGCTACCAGTGTTAAAGACTGCGATGGAGCTCCGTATGCCACGGCAAACTGGCTGACACTGACGGCGGCGGTGCACAAATGCTGCGCAGCTAGCGCCATTCGACGGCCAACACCGCGGTTCCTGGTGTGTCCGCTGTGCCGTGCGTGCGATCATTGCTTGTACAGCCCTCTCGCAGTGTCCGGAGCAAGTATGGTGGGTCTGAGACACCGGTGTCAATGTGTTCTTTTTTCCATTTCCAGGAGTGTATATCATCATTTAGGAGGAGGCTGTAAGTTGGTACTCAGCAGCGCAGGTCGCGGGAGGCCCAGCGCGTCGTTCGGCTGCAGCTGTGTTGCCGTCGCAGTCACGAACGGAAGAAAGTTAAGTACATCTTGAAACGGTGATTTTTCTTGACCCAACCACCTGTATACGTTTTAAGAAATCATAATTTGCTGCAAAGACTAGCAAATAACTGATCAGCTACACTACCCCATACAGAGTCAAAAGTAAACAGTAACTTATATGTGAGTTACATTATCCCCTAAAAAGCCTAAAGTAAACAGTAGCTTGTACGTGAAGATTTTGAAGTCAGCAGAGTCGGTCAGCGTTATAAACAAGTTTCTGGAAGGTCGTTTGAGATCTAGAGTTGCCGAATTGCCACGCTTCGTTTACTGGTGACCGCGCACCACTGTCTCGCACTCCGTAAAGCCAGGGTCGAGTGAGACATCTTGTGGCATTCTGTGGTGTTCAGCGAAGAGCCTCACATCTGTTTGTGGCGGTCAAATCGACGCCAGGGCGTCCGTAGACTGCCTGTTGAGAGTTAAAAAAGCAGCTCAAACTAGTGGCTTCATTGTGTAGGGAAGGATTGGTAATTTCTGAACGGAGGCTCAATGGTCGCTAGCTTGGCAAGAATGGTAAACCCTGTTGTCAGACTTTCACGACCCATGTGCCGTATGATACGAGGGCCGTTCATAAAGTAACCTCCGGTTGATTTAAAAAAAATACACCAAGTTTAATAAAAATATTTTAATATATACATCTTACAACTACATCTTTGCACTATTTTTCTACATAGTCTCCATAGCGATTGAGGCACTTATCGTATCTCTTCACAAGCTTTGAAATTCCTTCTGCATAAAAATCACCCGCTTGTGCCTGGAGCCAGCCTGTGACCGCATCTTTGAGCTCTTCGTCGTCATCAAACCGCTGTGACCCGAGCCATTTCTTCAAATGCATGAAGAGGTGATAATCACTTGGCGCCAGGTCTGGGCTGTAAGGTGGATGGTTGATAACGTCCCACTTGAAGGACTCAAGAAGGGCCGTTGTTCTGCGAGCAGAGTGAGGACGGGCGTTATCGTGCAAAAAAACGATACCGGAAGTCAGCATACCACGGCGTTTGTTCTGTATAGCCCGTCGTAACTTTTTTATTGTTTCACAGTACACGTCTTGATTAATGGTCGTACCACGTTCCATGAATTCAACCAACAACACCCCTTTGGCATCCCAAAACACCGTTGCCATCAGTTTTCTGGCAGAAAAAGCTTGCGAGGCTTTTCTCGGTTTGGTAGGCGAATTTGAATGTGCCCACATCTTTGATTGTTCTTTTGTCTCAGGGTTCACGTACTTAATCCAGGTTTCGTCACCGGTCACGATTCTGTTTAACAATGGTTCTCCTTCGTCCTCATAACGTGACAGAAAGTCTAATGCAGAGGCCATTCTTTGAGTTTTGTGGTGGTCGGTAAGAATTTTCGGCACCCATCGTGCACAGAACTTACGGTAACCCAATCTTGCTGTCACTATCTCGTACAAGAGAGTCTTAGAAATCTGTGGAAAACCAGTAGACAACTCCGACATTGAGAAACGTCGATTTTCACGAACTTTTGCATCAACTGTCTGAACGAGTTCGTCAGTCACCAATGATGGTCTACCACTCCTCTCTTCATCATGAACGTTTTCTCGTCCACTTTTAAATAAACGTACCCATTCACGGACAACTCCTTCACTCATAACTCTCGGTCCGTACACGGCACAAAGCTCACGATGAATAGCTGCTGCAGAATATCCTTTGGCTGTAAAAAACCTTATGACAGCACGCACTTCACATTTGGCGGGGTTTTCTATTGCAGCACACATTTCAAACTGCCACAAAAACTAAACTAGCGCAGGTACGACGTTCACTCGACCACGGCTTGATGCCGACTGACCTGTTGAGTGCGTGAACACACAGATGGCGTCGCTACTCCCCCCACAACCCGCACTGTGACCAATCGGAGGTTACTTCCTGAACCGCCCTCGTATAATGCAGCAGCGTAATGCCAGAGATCAACACTACTGTTCGCACCACAGACACAGACATCTTCATTACTCTGCAATTCACAATTTAACTTTCTGGCAGAGGGTTCATCGAACCACCTTCAAGCTGTTCCTCTACTGAAACTTCCTGGCAGATTAAAACTGTGCGCCGGACACAGACTCGAACTCGGTCCCCGAGTTCGAGTCTCGGTGCGGCACGCAGTTTTAATCTGCCAGTAAGTTTCATAGCAGCGCACACTCCGCTACAGAGTGAAAATCTCATTCTGTTCCTCTACCGTTCCACTTTCGGACGGTGAGAGCTCCGATTCCTATTGCTTTATCGTTATCATCATTTCTCCCTATGTGGGTTGGCACAAACAGAATATTTTCGCAATCGGATGAGGAAGTTGGTGATTGAAATTTCGTGAGAAGATCCTGCCACAACGGAAAACGCATTAGTTTCAAAACTAGCTGCTCTGTTTTGAACTTTTTCGATGTCCACCATCATTCCCATCTGACGCGGATCCAGTACCGCATTGTACAGGGTGATCAAAAAGTCAGTATAAATTTGAAAACTTAATAAACCACGGAATAATGTAGATAGAGGGGTAAAAATTGACACACATGCTTGGAATGACATGGGGTTTTATGAGAAAAAAAAAAAAAGTTCACAAAATGTCGACAGATGGCGCTGGACGGCAAAATTGCTACCGTGACGGGTGAGAGGTGCGCCGATATGTTAGAGAATCGCATCATCCCCAGCCTGGCTGATAAACACCTGCTGGAACGTACGATGTTTATGCAGGATGGCGCTCCACTCCATATTGCTAGACGCGTGAAAGATCTCTTGCGAGCGTCGTTTGGTGATGATCGTGTGCTCAGCCGTCACTTTCGTCGTGCTTGGCCTCCCAGGTCCCCAGACCTCAGTCCGTGCGATTATTGGCTTTGGGGCTACCTGAAGTCGCAAGTGTATCGTGATCGACCGACATCTCTACGGATGCTGGAAGACAACATCCGACGCCAATGCCTCACCATCCTCGACAACAGCTATTGTTGAGGAATGATGGTGGACATATTGAGCATTTCCTGTAAGGAACGTCATCTTCGCTTTGTCTTACTTTGTTATGCTAATTATTGCTATTCTGATCAGATGAAGCGCCGTCTGTCGGACATTTTTTGAACGTTTGTATTTTTTTCGTTCTAATAAAACCCCCATGTCATTCCAAGCATGTGTGTCAATTTGTACCTCTCTATCTACATTATTCTGTGATTTATTCAGTTTTCAAATTTATACTGACTTTTTGATCACCCGGTAATACTCCAAAAGAGAACGCACAAGCTTGGTGTAAGCGGTCTCTTTAGTAGGCCTGTTGAACTTTCTAAGTGTTCTACCAATAAAACGCAGTCTTTCATTTGCTTTAGCCAAAACATTATATACGTGGCCGCTCCAATTTAAGTTATTCGTAATTGTAAACTCTTTAAGTATTTAGCTGAATTTACAGCCTTCAGATTCGTGTGATTTACAGTGTAACCGACTGATTTCTTTTAGTACTCATGTGGATGAAGTCACACTTTTCATTCCTTAGAGTCAAATGCCACATTTCGCACCTTACAGACATCTTGTTTAAATCATTTTTCAAGCGGTTTTGATGATCTGTGATTTTGCCATACGGCGAATGACTGCATCATCCACAAACAATCTAAGAGGGCTGCTCAGATTGACCTGTATATCGTTTATATACGTAGATTAGGAACAGCAGAGAGCCTGTAACACTTCCTTGGGGAATGCCAGATATTACTTCCGTATCACTTGATGACTTTCCGTAAATTACTACAAACTGTGACACTCCTGACAGGTAATCACGAATCCAGTCGCAAAACCGAGGCGATACTCCATAAGCATGCAATTTGATTGGACGACGCTTGTCAAGAACGGCGTAGAAAGCATTCTGGAAAACTAAACACATGGAATCAATTTGACGTCCACTGCCGGTAGCACTCATGCGTTCGTGAGAATAAAGGGCTAGTTGTGTTTCACAAGAACGATTTTTCTGAAACCATGCAGACTATTTGCCAATAAATCGTTTTCTTCGAGATAATTTATAATGTTCGAACACAGTACAGGTTTCAAAATCGTATTGCAAATCGACGTTTGTGATAGGGGCATGTAATTCAGTGGATTACTCCTATTTCCTTTCTTCGGTATTGATGTAACTTCCGCAACTTGCCAGTCTTCATGTACGGATCTTTCGAAGAGCGAACGGCTTTAGATGGCTGCTAAGGATGGAGCTATTGACTGTTGTGCCTTTATTAAGTGATTTAAGCTGCTTCGTGAAGTGGACAAATTCTTGAATGGTGTACCTGGTCTCTTCATTTGTCACCCTTAGAGCATGTCTTCTAAGTGATGGGTGTAATTTTATTCTGTGATGGGTACAATTTTATACTAGTGTCCCGCCTGCAAGCTTCATGAACTGACACAGCATCTGTTTGGGCAAGAAATTTCTCAAGATGACATTTGGAAATTTTGTTTCCATGTCATAGTGAATTCAAGAATGCGAAGATTCATCTGCGGATAATGCAGCACGCTTGTTGTCGACGAATGTCGTCCGCTGCCATATGAATCACGTACAATTTTGACTTGCAGAGCGACTGCTTTCACATCAGTCTTGTTTTCAATTATTTTTATTTAAAAGGGTTCATTCGTACTGGCCCGACTACCCCACCCTCTGCTGCAACCGCCCTTCCTATTTCTCCAGTGTGTCCTGAGCACTCAAACTGACAACTCCTGTTGTGTAATTGTCATAATTTTGTTGTCACGTATTTCACTTACAAGGGATTTGATATATTTACTTTGACGAGTGTAACGGTCCAGTTTACATAATTTTTCCTTATTACTTTCAAAGAAGCGTGAAAAGTGGGAGAAAATCCTTATATTAATAATTTTGGAAAAAATCTGTTTCATGTTAAGAACGTGCGAGCAGACATCCATCTTTGAGTTCTGGGAGATTTAGTATCCGGGAAACTGACGTAAAAGCGGTGGAAGCGCAAAGCAATTGTCTTAGAAGCACGGAATGCACAAGCAGCCGTTGCATCGCAGATACAAGAAAATTAAATATTAGTCAGTCACTGCTTTCGTTCTGGACTGACCGATATACACTCCTGGAAATGGAAAAAAGAACACATTGACACCGGTGTGTCAGACCCACCATACTTGCTCCAGACACTGCGAGAGGGCTGTACAAGCAATGATCACACGCACGGCACAGCGGACACACCAGGAACCGCGGTGTTGGCCGTCGAATGGCGCTAGCTGCGCAGCATTTCTGCACCGCCGCCGTCAGTGTCAGCCAGTTTGCCGTGGCATACGGAGCTCCATCGCAGTCTTTAACACTGGTAGCATGCCGCGACAGCGTGGACGTGAACCGTATGTGCAGTTGACGGACTTTGAGCGAGGGCGTATAGTGGGCATGCGGGAGGCCGGATGGACGTACCGCCGAATTGCTCAACACGTGGGGCGTGAGGTCTCCACAGTACATCGATGTTGTCGCCAGTGGTCGGCGGAAGGTGCACGTGCCCGTCGACCTGGGACCGGACCGCAGCGACGCACGGATGCACGCCAAGACCGTAGGATCCTACGCAGTGCCGTAGCGGACCGCACCGCCACTTCCCAGCAAATTAGGGACACTGTTGCTCCTGGGGTATCGGCGAGGACCATTCGCAACCGTCTCCATGAAGCTGGGCTACGGTCCCGCACACCGTTAGGTCGTCTTCCGCTGACGCCCCAACATCGTGCAGCCCGCCTCCAGTGGTGTCGCGATAGGCGTGAATGGAGGGACGAATGGAGACGTGTCGTCTTCAGCGATGAGAGTCGCTTCTGTCTTGGTGCCAATGATGGTCGTATGCGTGTTTGGCGCCGTGCAGGTGAGCGCCACAATCAGGACTGCATACGACCGAGGCACACAGGGCCAACACCCGGCATCATGGTGTGGGGAGCGATCTCCTACACTGGCCGTACACCACTGGTGATCGTCGAGGGGACACTGAATAGTGCACGGTACATCCAAACCGTCATCGAACCCATCGTTCTACCATTCATAGATCGGCAAGGGAACTTGCTGTTCCAACAGGACAATGCACGTCCGCATGTATCCCGTGCCACCCAACGTGCTCTAGAAGGTGTAAGTCAACTACCCTGGCCAGCAAGATCTCCGGATCTGTCCCCCATTGAGCATGTTTGGGACTGGATGAAGCGTCGTCTCACGCGGTCTGCACGTCCAGCACGAACGCTGGTCCAACTGAGGCGCCAGGTGGAAATGGCATGGCAAGCCGTTCCACAGGACTACATCCAGCATCTCTACGATCGTCTCCATGGGAGAATAGCAGCCTGCATTGCTGCGAAAGGTGGATATACACTGTACTAGTGCCGACATTGTGCATGCTCTGTTGCCTGTGTCTATGTGCCTGTGGTTCTGTCAGTGTGATCATGTGATGTATCTGACCCCAGGAATGTGTCAATAAAGTTTCCCCTTCCTGGGACAATCAATTCACGGTGTTCTTATTTCAATTTCCAGGAGTGTATATTTGGCCACACCTACGTCAATTATAACCGATTTCCTTTTGAAGGCTGTTAGGGAGTTCTTAATACCGAGGCAGTGGTTTGTTCTCAGTAGCCAATCGTTAACTTTGTGAGCTGCTTCTGTGTTGGCAGCGCTGTGTAGCGCTTTGCATTGGATCTCTGACTGCGCTTTCTTTGTAAGAGACTCTGTGGCTGGTCGGACTCGTTGTTGGAAGTTAATCGCCAGGTGTTGGGCAGTTGGAAGTTAGTCGCCAGCAGTGATGGAAGTACTGTTGGGCAGTTGGAGGTGAATGGCCAGCAGTGATGGATGTTAGATGCGAGAAGAAGTTAGCATTGATGGAGGGTAGAGGTCTGAAGTGTTAGCGTAGGCTTATGATCTGTACATGTTCGACTTGGAGATGGAATATTATTCATGATTATATACCTCTGTACTAGATGCCAACGACGATTTATGTTTGTGTCTGAACTGGATGTCACATTATTAAGGTAAAAAATACACTATATGGTGTGCAACAAAATCTTTACTTTGCTAACCACATGTCTATTATTAGTTAGTGGCTTTAGTAGTTAGAATCTTTTACTTAGCTGGCAGTATTCACGCTCGCTGTATTGTAGTAGTTCGCGTAATGAAGATTTTTGCGAGGTAAGTGCTTAATGAAATGTATAGGTTATTGTTAAGATTTCTTTTTAGTCAGGGTCATTCTTTTGAATTAATTATTTGAAGTCAGGTTATCCTTTTTTTTGAGCAGTCAGACTGCGTTGCGCTAGAATATTGTGGGTCAGTGTTGACATGATACGAATAAGTAAAGACAAAGTAGGTTCACTTGCATTCAATTTCACTCAGCAGTTTAAGTAAAATATTAAATAAGCACGTTTAATGTTTACAAAATGAACTAAACTTAAAGACTATTTTCAGTCCGTTTGAGCAGTGTGCAGTTTTAAACTTGCCACATGAAGCTAAGACCATTATACTGTATACTCTATGTCACGTCATTTACGTGCGGGTGCTGAAACGTAATGCCTCCTAATTTTTTTATGTGAACAGTCAAATCTCTTCAAATAAAACAAACGTTACTAACAACACATATTTCTATTCTTCATAACGACATATTTCTTTCTCAGCATATTCATCCTGACGACGAACGTATTTCTCCCGAAGAGACCAGTTTCTTGATACCGTCACTGTCAAATGCTTGACTATGGAGACGGAGCCAGAACCTCACCTATTCTTGCACCGCTTCATCACAACCAAGTGAAGCCTTCGAAGGTATTCAAGTTTTGGAAACATGAAAATCGGATGGACCAGCTACGGACGATGATCAGTGACACAGGACACAAGCACTCGGGTTGTTGCAGATGTCGCAGCGTTCGTCTGTGTGGTTTGGAACTGTCGTGCTGAAGGGCAGGGCGCACCACGTGTGGGTGAACTCTATGAATTCAAAAGTCGATTGCAGCACGCCGTTTCTCATGCACCGACATAGTTACGTTATACAGTGTCACGTTACACGCTACAACTGGGAATCCTCTAGTGGCAGGGAGTTGCAAATATTTAGACATGAAGAATAAAGATATAGAACGTTGTACGATTTGTTTTATATAAAACTCTTTAAGAGTTTTCACATAAAAATTCAGAGGCATTACTTTTCAGCGCCCCCTCATAATGTTCTTTTATTTGGTTATCGGTTACCAGAGCGGTGTAACAGTTCTGAGCAGTCAGATGTGAATTCTAGTGCCCCAGTTAAGATTCTCATAATGTCAGTTAAATGTTTCAGGCAATCTTCATTTAAAGACTCTCACAGCTGTGGTGCACCCGAGCAAAATTGCTATTGAATTTTAGAGTTCGGGATCTGAGTACATTAATTAACTTTTAATTAAATTCAAACCTCATTCTACACTCCTGGAAATTGAATAACAACACCGTGAATTCACTGTCCCAGGAAGGGGAAACTTTATTGACACATTCCTGGGGTCAGATACATCACATGATCACACTGACAGAACCACAGGCACATAGACACAGGCAACAGAGCATGCACAATGTCGGCACTAGTACAGTGTATATCCACCTTTCGCAGCAATGCAGGCTGCTATTCTCCCATGGAGACGATCGTAGAGATGCTGGATGTAGTCCTGTGGAACGGCTTGCCATGCCATTTCCACCTGGCGCCTCAGTTGGACCAGCGTTCGTGCTGGACGTGCAGACCGCGTGAGACGACGCTTCATCCAGTCCCAAACATGCTCAATGGGGGACAGATCCGGAGATCTTGCTGGCCAGGGTAGTTGACTTACACCTTCTAGAGCACGTTGGGTGGCACGGGATACATGCGGACGTGCATTGTCCTGTTGGAACAGCAAGTTCCCTTGCCGGTCTAGGAATGGTAGAACGATGGGTTCGATGACGGTTTGGATGTACCGTGCACTATTCAGTGTCCCCTCGACGATCACCAGTGGTGTACGGCCAGTGTAGGAGATCTCTCCCCACACCATGATGCCGGGTGTTGGCCCTGTGTGCCTCGGTCGTATGCAGTCCTGATTGTGGCGCTCACCTGCACGGCGCCAAACACGCATACGACCATCATTGGCACCAAGGCAGAAGCGACTCTCATCGCTGAAGACGACACGTCTCCATTCGTCCCTCCATTCACGCCTGTCGCGACACCACTGGAGGCGGGCTGGTCCTCGCCGATACCCCAGGAGCAACAGTGTCCCTAATTTGCTGGGAAGTGGCGGTGCGGTCCCCTACGGCACTGCGTAGGATCCTACGGTCTTGGCGTGCATCCGTGCGTCGCTGCGGTCCGGTCCCAGGTCGACGGGCACGTGCACCTTCCGCCGACCACTGGCGACAACATCGATGTACTGTGGAGACCTCACGCCCCACGTGTTGAGCAATTCGGCGGTACGTCCACCCGGCCTCCCGCATGCCCACTATACGCCCTCGCTCAAAGTCCGTCAACTGCACATACGGTTCACGTCCACGCTGTCGCGGCATGCTACCAGTGTTAAAGACTGCGATGGAGCTCCGTATGCCACGGCAAACTGGCTGACACTGACGGCGGCGGTGCACAAATGCTGTGCAGCTAGCGCCATTCGACGGCCAACACCGCGGTTCCTGGTGTGTCCGCTGTGCCGTGCGTATGATCATTGCTTGTACAGCCCTCTCGCAGTGTCCGGAGCAAGTATGGTGGGTCTGACACACCGGTGTCAATGTGTTCTTTTTTCCATTTCCAGGAGTGTATTTTAATAAAGCGAGCCGCCAAACGAATTTTTATGCAATATTACTTGTAATATATTCTGTATGCCTGTTAAGTGTCCTCATTTGAGATACTTGCTGTATGTCTTTTACAGACAGTTCTGAAAGCTGTAGAGTGCCATTAGAGGCGAAAGAGATCGTAAAAAATAGTGCGACTGTAGATGCCACTCAAGAAACCGAGTAAAACGAATGTAAGACGGTATTCGTCTTATATCTGCATCTACATACGTATTCTGCAAGCCACCATACGGTATACGGCGGAGGGAACTTTGCACGAGTACCACTGCTAGTCATTCCCTCTCCGACTTCACTCGCAAATGTAGGGAGGGAAAGGTGACTCTATATATGTGCCTCGTTACGAGCCCTAATTTCTTTAATCTTGACTCCGTGGTCCTTACGCGGAACGTACGCTGGAGGCAGTAGAATCGTTCTGCAGTCAGCAGAAAATTCCGGTTCTCTGAATTTTTTCAATAGTGCTTCCCGAAAAGAAAGCCATCTTCGCACCTGGGTATTCCCATTGGAGCTCACGGACTATCTCCACAATTCTCGCGTGTTGATCGAACCCAGTGATAGCAAATATAGCAGTACGCCTCTAAATTCGCTCGACGCCATCCTCTAGACGGACCTGGAGGGGACCCAAAACGATGGAGAAGTACTCAAGAATGAATCGCACTAGCGTTCTACACTCATGCTCATAAATTAAGGATAACTGCAAAATGTGGTGCCACACAACGTGGCACTACACAAAACTCACGCTAATAGAGTAGGCACACATGGAACACACACGACACAGATCTGTAAGTCCACGGTATTGGTGATAAGTTGAGAAAACCGTCCCGAAACACATATGCTACAAAATGCCACTGTTCCCTGCGCATGTACCCCGACATCAATGAGGGATATGATGACCACGCACACGTACACAGGCCGCACAACAGGTTGGCATACTCTGGATCAGGTGGTCGAGCAGCTGCTGGGGTGTAGCCTCCCATTCTTGCACCAGTGCCTGTCGGAGCTACTGACGTATCGTAGGGGTTTGAAGACGTGCAGAGATACGTCGACGGAAAGCATCCCAGACGTGCTCGACGGGGTTTAGGTCTGGAGAACAGGCTGACCATTCCATTTACCTGATATCTTCTGTTTCAAGGTACTCCTCCACGATGGCAGCTCGGTGGGGTCGTGCGTTATCACCCATCAGGAGGAAGGTGGGACCCACTGCACCCCTGAAAAGGCGGACATACTGGTGCAAAATGACGTCCCGATACACCTGATCTGTTACAGTTCCTCTGTCAAAGACATGTAAGGGTGTACGTGGACCAATCATAATGCCACCCCACACCATCAAACCAGGACCTCCACACAGGTCCCTTTCAAGGACATTAAGGGGTTGGTATCTGGTTCATGGTTCACGCCAGATGAAAACCCGGCGAGAACCACTGTTCAGACTATACCTGGACTAGTCCGTGAACGTAACCTGGGACCACTGTTCCAATGACCATGTACTGTGTTCCTGACACCAGGCTTTACGGGCTCTCCCGTGACCAGGGGTCAGTGGAATGCACCTTGCAGGTCTCCGGGCGAATACACAATGTCTGTTCAGTCGTCTGTAGAATGTGTGTCTGGAGACAACTGTTCCAGTGGGTGCGGTAAGGTCCCGAGCAAGGCTACCTGCAGTACTCCGTGGCCGCCTGTGGGCTGTGATGGTCAGATATCGGTCTTCTTGTAGTATTGTACACTGTAGCGCCTGGACACGTTTCCTCTCTGCTGGAATCATTGACATAATCTTGATATCACACTTTGTGGCACACGAACGGCCCGTGCTACGACCTCCTGTGTTTGACCAGCCTCCAGTCGCCCTAGTATTCTACCCCTCATAACGCCATCAATGTGTGTTCTTTGAGCCCTTTTCAACACACAGTCTCCATTAGCATCCTGAAAACGTCTGCACACTTACTCGCTGCACCGCACTCCGACATGCACAAACAAACCTTGTAAGGTGCCTCTTACGTGAGGAAGACCTTTTTACCAGTATTCACGACAGTTAGGAAGTGCTGTAGTCCGTAGCCGGCCATGAGTCGGAGAGCATTTCCCACGCTGGCTGGCTGGCTGGCTAGGTTCAAAAATGGTTCAAATGGCTCTGAGCACTATGGGACTTAACATCTGTGGTCATCAGTCCCCTAGAACTTAGAACTACTTAAACCTAACTAACCTAAGGACATCACACACATCCATGCCCGAGGCAGGATTCGAACCTGCGACGGGAGCGGTCACGCGGTTCCAGACTGAAGCGCCTAGACCGCACGGCCACACCGGCCGGCGGCTGGCTAGGTGACGAAGCGACCATATGTCGCGCGTAGTGTGGTGGGGCTCTGCGCTGGACCGTAGCAACAAGCGTCAGCCTGGCAAATATACATGACGGGAAGTTCCGCCATCTTGGCGCCAAAGTCACCGATTTTGTTTATTTATATTTAATAATTAAAGTCATTTATGACAACATGAATACTAGGAGGAGCCTCTGGATGTTTATCATAATTTTGCCTCGTTAAAATTCACTACTGTTAGTTAACAAATGCATATCTTGGTAAGTACGAACCTGATCGAAAATCCACGAACTGTGACGAAACTAGTAAGAGATGCGGACTGCGCGCCGAAGTCGGCAGTAGGCGTTAAGAGCTCTGCCTGTGTTGTTCGATGGTAGCCATGCTCTCGGTTACGAGTAGTTTCTGACACGAGTGTTTCTTTATTGATCTAATAGGAACAAAAGTGATATTACGACATTCTGAATGTTAATTTTGAGTAAATAGATACCTCAAAGTTGATCGACAGCAATTTCAGATAATTAGCTTCCACCGACAGACACATCCAATGCGCCAATGAAGAATCTGCACGGGACGACATTTACGAGAGCTGCACCGCGCACAGGTAGGAGGAAATCCGGCGACACGACCCACCGAGGCGGATCAAGGAAGATCAGACTACAATCGTAAATTCCGGGTGGAAATGCTGACCACTCATACTGTACGTCACATATACCACCCTCTACGGACTCGCGGCTAAGCTGAGTAATAACAGTATCAGTTTAGAAGCGAGGGGATCTTGCAACCTCTGCGTATGTGGACTGCTGCCAGCGCCACCGTGCGACGACCGCAGGTCAAATTCACCGCATGGTCACACCCCGAGGTGATTTAAACCCGCAAACAGCCCACCAGAGCCTTGTTTCACCATGTGTCAGCATTAGCCTTAATTTATGAGCATGAGTGTATATGCAGTCTCCTCTACAGGTGAGCTACGCCTTCCTAAAATACTCTCAATAAACGGAACACTTTTATGCCGTTTTCAAGTGACTTGAGTTTATGTCACTTGAAAATGGCATAAAAGGCCGAAACCTGGGTCGTAATCGAATAACCCCATGAACCATGGACCTTGCCGTTGGCGGGGAGGTTTGTGTGCCACAGCGATACAGATAGCCGTACCGTAGGTGCAACCACAACGGAGGGGTATCTGTTGAGAGGCCAGACAAACGTGTGGTTCCTGAAGAGGGGCAGCAGCCTTTTCAGTAGTTGCAAGGGCAACAGTCTGGATAATTGACTGATCTGGCCTTGTATCACTAACCAAAAGGGCCTTGCTGTGCTGGTACTGCGAACGGCTGAAAGCAAGGGGAAACTACGGCCGTAATTTTTACCGAGGGCATGCAGCTTTACTGTATGGATAAATGATGATGGCGTCCTCTTGGGTAAAATATTCCGGAGGTAAAATAGTCCCCCATTCGGATCTCCGGGCGGGGACTACTCAAGAGGACGTCCTTATCAGGAGAAAGAAAACTGGCATTCTACGGATCGGAGCGTGGAATGTCAGATCCCTTAATCGGGCAGGTAGGTTAGAAAATTTGAAAAGGGAAATGGATAGGTTAAAGTTAGATATAGTGGGAATTAGTGAAGTTCGGTGGCAGGAAGAACAAGACTTCTGGTCAGGTGACTACAGGGTTATAAACACAAAGTCAAATAGGGGTAATGCAGGAGTAGGTTTAATAATGAATAGGAAAATAGGAATGCGGGTAAGCTACTGCAAACAGCATAGTGAACGCATTATTGTGGCCAAGATAGATACGAAGCCCACACCTACTACAGTAGTACAAGTTTATATGCCAACTAGCTCTGCAGATGACGAAGAAAGTGAAGAAATGTATGATGAAATAAAAGAAATTATTCAGATAGTGAAGGGAGACGAAAATTTAATAGTCATGGGTGACTGGAATTCGAGTGTAGGAAAAGGGAGAGAAGGAAACGTAGTAGGTGAATATGGATTGGGGCTAAGAAATGAAAGAGGAAGCCGCCTGGTAGAATTTTGCACAGAGCACAACTTAATCATAGCTAACACTTTGTTTAAGAATCATGATGGAAGGTTGTATACATGGAAGAACCCTGGAGATACTAAAAGGTATCAAATAGATTATATAATGGTAAGACAGAGATTTAGGAACCAGGTTTTAAATTGTAAGACATTTCCACGGGCAGATGTGGACTCTGACCACAATCTATTGGTTATGACCTGTAGATTAAAACTTAAGAAACTGCAAAAAGGTGGGAATTTACGGAGATGGGACCTGGATAAACCGAAAGAACCAGAGGTTGTACAGAGTTTCAGGGAGAGCATAAGGGAACAATTGACAGGAATGGGGGAAAGAAATACAGTAGAAGAAGAATGGGTAGCTTTGAGGGATGAAGTAGTGAAGGCAGCAGAGGACCACGTAGGTAAAAAGACGAGAGCTAATAGAAATCCTTGGGTAACAGAAGATATATTGAATTTAATTGATGAAAGGAGAAAATATAAAAATGCAATCAATGAAGCAGGCAAAAAGGAATACAAACGTCTCAAAAATGAGATCGACAGGAAGTGCAAAATGGCTAAGCAGGGATGGCTAGAGGACAAATTTAAGGATGTAGAGGCTTATCTCACTAGGGGTAAGATAGATACTGCCTACAGGAAAATTAAAGAGACCTTTGGAGAGAAGAGAACCACTTGTATGAACATCAAGAGCTCAGATGGGAACCCAGTTCTAAGCAAAGAAGGGAAAGCGGAAAGGTGGAAGGAGTATACAGAGGGTCTGTACAAGGGCGATGTACTTGAGGACAATATTATGTAAATGGAAGAGGACGTAGATGAAGATGAAATGGGAGATACGATACTGCGTGAAGAGTTTGACAGAGCACTGAGAGACCTGAGTCGAAACAAGGCCCCCGGAGTAGACAACATTCCATCGGAACTACTGACGGCCTTGGGAGAGCCAGTCATGACAAAACTCTACCATCTGGTGAGCAAGATGTATGAAACAGGCGAAATACCCACAGACTTCAAGAAGAATATAATAATTCCAATACCGAAGAAAGCAGGTGTTGACAGATGTGAAAATTACCGAACTATCAGTTTAATAAGCCACAGCTGCAAAATACTAACACGGATTCTTTACAGACGAATGGAAAAACTAGTAGAAGCCGACCTCGGGGAAGATCAGTTTGGATTCCGTAGAAATACTGGAACACGTGAGGCAATACTGACCTTACGACTTATCTTAGAAGAAAGATTAAGGAAAGGCAAACCTACGTTTCTAGCATTTGTAGACTTAGAGAAAGCTTTTGACAATGTTGACTGGAATACTCTCTTTCAAATTCTAAAGGCGGCAGGGGTAAAATACATGGAGCGAAAGGCTATTTACAATTTGTACAGAAACCAGATGGCAGTTGTAAGAGTCGAGGGACATGAAAGGGAAGCAGTGGTTGGGAAGGGAGTAAGACAGGGTTGTAGCCTGTCCCTGATGTTATTCGATCTGTATATTGAGCAAGCAAAAAAGGAAACAAAAGAAAAATTCGGAGTAGGTATTAAAATTCATGGAGAAGAAGCAAAAACTTTGAGGTTCGCCGATGACATTGGAATTCTGTCAGAGACAGCAAAGGACTTAGAAAAGCAGTTGAACGGAATGGATGGTGTCTTGAAGGGAGGATATAAGATGAACATCAACAAAGGCAAAACGAGGATAATCGAATGTAGTCGAATTAATTCGGGTGATGTTGAGGGTATTAGATTAGGAAATGAGACACTTAAAGTAGTAAAGGAGTTTTGCTATTTGGGGAGCAAAATAACTGATGATGGTCGAAGTAGAGAGGATATAAAATGTAGACTGGCAATGGCAAGGAAAGCGTTTCTGAAGAAGAGAAATTTGTTAACATCGAGTATAGATTTAAATGTCAGGAAGTTATTTCTGAAAGTATTTTTGTGGAGTGTAGCCATGTATGGAAGTGAAACATGGACGATAACCAGTTTGGACAAGAAGAGAATAGAAGCTTTCGAAATGTGGTGCTACAGAAGAATGCTGAAGATTAGATGGGTAGATCACATAACTAATGAGGAGGTACTGAATAGGATTGGGGAGAAGAGGAGTTTGTGGCACAACTTGACCAGAAGAAGGGATCGGTTGGTAGGACATGTTTTGAGGCATCAAGGAATTACCAATTTAGTATTGGAGGGCAGCGTGGAGGGTAAAAATCGTAGGGGGAGACCAAGAGATGAATACACTAAGCAGATTCAGAAGGATGTAAGTTGCAGTAGGTACTGGGAGATGAAGAAGCTTGCACAGGATAGAGTAGCATGGAGAGCTGCATCAAACCAGTCTCAGGACTGAAGACCACAACAACAACAAACAAACGGAAGTCTACCACTGGCGTTTTCTACTACAGACCTTACGTGGTCATTCTGTTTCATATCGCACTGCAACGTAACGACGTAACATGAGTCAAGTAGCAAACTGCTACTGCTGTAATCGAACATCAATGGATTAGTTTTCCTACTCATCTGCATTAAACTGTATTTTCCCTCATTTAAAGTAAAGTCCCGAGCGAATGTAAAAAAGCGCAGGTGACGCCTGTATTTAAGAAGGGTAGAAGGACGGATCCTTAAAATTTCAGACCAATATCCTTAACATCGGTTTCTTGCAAGATTCTCGAACATATTCTCAGTTCGAATATAATGAATTTCCTTGAGACGGAGAAGTTGCTGTCCATGCATCAGCACAGCTTTAGAAAGCATCGCTCCTGCGAAAGGCAACTCGCCTTTTTTCACATATCTCGCGAACCGTGGATGAAGGGTATCAGACGGATGCCATATTCCTTGACTTCCGGAAAGCGTTTTACTCGGTGGCCCACTGGAGACTCCTAACTAAGGTACGAGCATATGGGATTGGTTCCAAAGTATGTGAGTGGCTCGAGGACTTCTTAACTAATGGAACCCAGTACGTTGTCCTCGATGGTGAGTGTTCATCGGAGGTGAGGGTATCATCTGGAGTGCCCCACGGAAATGTGGTAGGTCCGCTGTTGTTTTCTATCTACATAAATGATCTTTTGGATAGGGTGGATAGCAATGTGCGGCTGTTTGCTGATGATGCTGTGGTGTACGGGAAGGTGTCGTCGTTGAGTGACTGTAGGAGGATACAAGATGACTTGGACAGGATTTGTGATTGGTGTAAAAATTGACAGCTAACTCTAAATATAGATAAATGTAAATTAATGCAGATGAATAGGAAAAAGAATCCCGTAATGTTTGAATACTCCATTAGTAGTGTAGCGCTTGACACAGTCACGTCGATTAAATATTTGGGTGTAACATTGCAGAGCGATATGAAGTGGGGGCAAGCATGTAATGGCAGTTGTGGGGAAGGCGGATAGTCTTCTTCGGTTCATTGGTAGAATTTTGGGAAGATGTGGTACATCTGAAAAAGGAGACCGCTTATAAAACACTAATACGACCTATTCTTGAGTACTGCTCGAGCGTTTGGGATCCCTATCAGGTCTGATAGAAGCAATTCAGAGTCGGGCTGCTAGATTTGTTACTGGTAGGTTTGATCATCACGCGAGTGTTACGGAAATGCTTCAGGAACTCGGGTGGGAGTCTCTCGAGGAAAGGAGGCGTTCTTTTCGTGAATAGCTACTGAGGAAATTTAGAGAACCAGCATTTGAGGCTGACTGCAGTACAATTTTACTGCCGCCAACTTATATTTCGCGAAAGACCACAAAGATAAGAGAGATTAGGGCTCGTACAGAGGCATATAGGCAGTCATTTTTCACTCGTTCTGTTCGGAACAGGGAGAGAAGATGCTAGTTGTGGTACGAGGTACCCTCTGCCACGCACCGTATGGTGGATTGCGGAGTATGTATGTAGATGTTGATATGTTCAGATTATAATGGCCATTCAGTTATGGAGCTAGTAACAGTATTTATGATGGTGACCAAGTCATTCAGTTATGATGGTCATTCAGTTATGATGGTAGCAACAGTATTTATGGTGGTGACTAGACTATGGTGAATAATCCAAGAATGATAATGATAGCTAGATTGATGTTATCCGTTCTATTGTAAACTGAAATAAACTATTATTCCTTGTGCTCTTTGGGAGCTAGTAATGATTTACTCATTACTTTTCTGCCCAAGGTTAGGTAGAGCTGATCTACAGAAAGCTCTTTAGATCAGTGGATGACGCACCTTATGTGTATCTGTGAGGTGCCGTTGGCTGTACTGAATGTTGGTAACTGTGCAAGAGAATGAGATAAGAGCAAGACAAACCTGAAACTCATTCCAGCTCTACCTTTTCCATAAGCGTTAATGATGCCACCTGTACTAAAGTCCCCTCGTGACATGTGGATTATCGTTAACATTGTCGTGTTTCCTCCGTCTAATGATCAGTATGAAGATGCATGTGATTTTACAGAGGCTATTAGCAGACAATCTGGAGACTAAAAACTTACCCCAAACCACGTACCTTTCCATTAACGAGCCAATAAGGGCGGTGAAATACAGGGTGAGCACGAAGTCTCGCCCTGATTATAAAAATTTATAACAAAATAACCGTTTGGTATAATAAGTTCCATTTGATGCCGTTACATAGGTTAGTGTTACTAGTCTTTTTAAGACCACTTACGTTAGTAAACCTCAACGTGTGCCCCTCTTGGTAGCTCGGAGAATGTCGAGGCGGTATCCCAGTTCCTGCCAGGTGTTTCGTAACATGTGATCTGTCACAGTACCCACAGCAGCTGGTATCCTAGCCTTCAGTTCGCCGACGTCAGCAACTGGTCTGAAGAAAAATCTGTCCTTGATATAGCCCCAGAAAAAATAGTCAAGGGGCGTAATGTCTGGAGAGCGGGGTAGCCACAGTGTTGGACCGTTCCTTCCAATCCACCGATCCGAACATTTCTTCCCATTCTATAAATGACAATCTGTTTTAAAATAACACTGTTGTCGTCATCACGCCAGTATGAACCGTTCAGCGCCGGCCCCGTCTGTGAACGATTTTTTTTTTCAGTACTTTTGTCACGCTTTTTGTGGAATCCGTTGCTTTTTAGAAAGCCAATTCGTCTGACTGACGCAACAACCTATATTAGTTGTCGACGTAGTCCTGTTCGTACCAGTGGAATCACAATGTAATCACTTGATAATGCATTATGTGACGAAAATCTCTGCACAGACTGGTACTTCATGGTGAAACGCTTGCCGTCAGTGCATATCTGAAAAATCGATCTTCCAGATCTCCCGGTACGAGGTGCATTCAAGTTCTAAGGCCTCCGATTTTTTTTCTAATTAACTACTCACCCAAAATCGATGAAACTGGCGTTACTTCTCGACGTAATCGCCCTGCAGACGTACACATTTTTCACAGCGCTGACGCCATGATTCCATGGCAGCGGCGAAGGCTTCTTTAGGAGTCTGTTTTGACCACTGGAAAATCGCTGAGGCAATAGCAGCACGGCTGGTGAATGTGCGGCCACGGAGAGTGTCTTTCATTGTTGGAAAAAGCCAAAAGTCACTAGCAGCCAGGTCAGGTGAGTAGGGAGCATGAGGAATCACTTCAAAGTTGTTATCCCGAAGAAACTGTTGCGTAACGTTAGCTCGATGTGCGGGTGCGTTGTCTTGGTGAAACAGCACACGCGCAGCCCTTCCCGGACGTTTTTGTTGCAGTGCAGGAAGGAATTTGTTCTTCAAAACATTTTCGTAGGATGCACCTGTTACCGTAGTGCCCTTTGGAACGCAATGGGTAAGAATTACGCCCTCGCTGTCCCATAACAAGGACACCATCATTTTTTCAGCACTGGCGGTTACCCGAAATTTTTTTGGTGGCGGTGAATCTGTGTACTTCCATTGAGCTGACTGGCGCCTTGTTTCTGGATTGAAAAATGGCATCCACGTCTCATCCATTGTCACAACCGACGAAAAGAAAGTCCCATTCGTGCTGTCGTTGCGCATCAACATTGCTCGGCAACATGCCACACGCGCAGCCATGTGGTCGTCCGTCAGCATTCGTGGCACCCACCTGGATGACACTTTCCGCATTTCCAGGTCGTCATGCAGGATTGTGTGCACAGAACCCACAGAAATGCCAACTCTGGAGGCGATCTGTTCAACAGTCATTCGGCGATCCCCCAAAACAATTCTCTCCACTTTCTCGATCGTGTCGTCAGAGCGGTTTGTGCGAGCCCGAGGTTGTTTCGGTTTGTTGTCACACGATGTTCTGCCTTCATTAAACTGTCGCACCCACGAACGCACTTCCTACACATCCATAACTCCATCACCACATGTCTCCTTCAACTGTCGATGAATTTCAATTGGTTTCACACCACGCAAATTCAGAAAACGCTGTTCAAGGAATGAAAACGTCGCCATTTTAAGTATTTAAAACAGTTCTTATTCTCGCCGCTGGCGGTAAAATTCCATCTGCCATACGGTGCTGCCATCTCTGGGACGTATTGACAATGAACGCGGCCTCATTTTAAAACAATGCGCATGTTTCTATCTCTTTCCAGTCCGGAGGAAAAAAAATCGGAGGCCTTAGAACTTGAATGCAGCTCGTGGTTCATGTCGGCTTGGGAAACAGGAGGGGTCTGTCTTTGTCATTCCAAAAGAGGCTCAGCTGTACTCAGTACGCACCATTCACCAGTTCCCCATCCTAGTAAAAAAGGCGCCGAGCAGTGAGCCCGGGTCCTCCTCACCGCTGTTGGGTCAGAGACGGAAGCAAGAGGCGGTGCCTCATGCATAAGGTAGGAGCTGCGTCTACTGCGGCGTTTCGCACGGTATGGGAGGCCGCCTTATTTCTGGGGAGCAGCGTGTGCTGCGTCGCTGCGTCGCCTCGGCGCCTCGTAAAGCCGTCGCCAGAGCTCGACGCCCGCGACGCTCGTCAGGCTGTCAGCGCCGTTTGTTCGGCGCCACACACATCTGGCGCCTCCCGACCCTGCACCCAACCCCAGGGGGCTATTCCCGCCGTCACAGGTCCTCGTGTCACCAGCTGAAAATACTCGGGAAGAGCAGGAAAAGGGCAGCGTTAAGCACGTAGTCGAGCCACAACTCAGCATAGTTGTTTCTTTCACGAAGCGAGGGATTCGTCTGTTCCGGAAACAGAGGAACTTGCGGCCGACGTTTTCTTGGCATTACTGCCGAGATGGGCGTCGCACAGTTCAATTTAACCTGAATTTTTCCAGCGGCGCAGCCGGGTGAGGCAACTGGGCGATACAAAGGGTAGTTACACACTCCCGGCAAACTGACTATCCCTATAAATTTAACGAGGAAGGTTTATGACAGACGCATCTCGGCAGTAACAACATATGGGCTCCAAACAGTGACACAACAAACAGCGCAGATCGTCTCCGGAGCTGCCAAAGGGCAATGGAGAGAGCAATAAGAGTCTTGAGAGAAAGGATCAAGAACGGAGAAGTGAGTAGAAAAATGGAGTCTATGACGATGTGGAGCGTGTAACACTACACTCAGTATTGTTAATAACTTGTACTGATTAATTCTGCAAAATGTTAAGTGTATATTCTTTACTATGTGATGTCTTTTATCTGCTGTAAAGAAGTGGAAAGGTAGTGTGACATGTTTACTCTTTGCAAGTTAAGTTCTTTGTGTTATTTCGAGGGATGTGGTATTTAATTACGTATATTTGTGTTGACTTCTTAAGGGGCTCCGGAACGCCCTATACTTGCAATGTTAAAATAACGCTTATAAATTACATCTTTCCTCACAAAGTATTTGAGGTAGGAAGTTGAACTTTTTACAGATTATTTATTGGAATATGGGCTACAACTTAACACAGGGATTTTACAAAATTTTAGTTCAGTTATTAAAGATGATTTTTTTTCAATTGTAATGAAAATTCACAACATTTTTTTGCAATTTTTTATTTATATATTCAAAAAAATACAGTTTTTTGGAAAAAGGCTGTGTTAAATTATGCAGAAGGTATTGTGTAACATTTACTGAAAGTTTGAAACAAATATGTTTGGAAGATCCTTAGAAAACATGTAATTAGTATGAGAAAATAAAAGTTTTGGGAATCGAGCAACAAAGATTGGATTAACTTTTTAGTGCATTCCAGGTCCATAGGATGGATTATCTTCATCCTCTGCAAACTCCTCCTCCAGCTTCCTCTTGTTCCTCCTCCTGTTTACTCTTGCTTGTATTTCTAGACTCTTTACAGCCCTGTCTGCAGCCCGAAGGCGTTCCTTGTCTAAAGCAAGCATCGCTCGTACCATGTTAGAACCTATCTTCATTCCCATATTTCTAAATACCTTGCACCTTACAATGTTGCCATCATTGAAAGTCGCAACAGCATCATACACACCAAAGTGAAGTGTTTCTATTCCAACAAATACAGTCTTGGGGATTCTCGACCATATAACACTATTTACACTTTCATTGGGGTTTTGAGTTTTTCCGTGAATACACTTTTTCAACAGTTCAGGTGCTGCTAAGTCTCTGAAAATAGGTTTTATCACCTCCATTATTGCATAATATTGCATAATAACACGATTTGACAGTAGTTTAACAGCGCCACAGTGGGTCACGCCCATGTAGATTTCAAAAAAAATTTAAAAATAGTTGTAGTCTTCGGAATTGAATAAATTATATATCTATTAAAAGGTAATAGTCTGCAGATTCAGAAAACGCAAAGAAGTAAAAATTGAACTTTTCATGATTTTGAGCCTTTCCGGAACCCCTTAAAGCAAGCGACCTCTTGCAACGATATGTCATTATACGGGTGTTAGGTATTCGTATTTGCAACTGCGAATACATTTCGTGCAATACGAATTCATGTATGCATACCCGTGTTCGCCTCACCGATACTGCAGTAGATCCCTTTATTTGTACTGGCACACACTTGGCGCCTGCAACTGTGCAAGGTTCTTAGGGACCTGAGCGCCGTGGAAGCTTGGGCCTCCCTCAGCTGCGCTGCCTAGGTGTTCGCACCCCGGGACACGTCGACACCATAATCGGTCCTCGGCTTGGTATTCCGGCTGCGAACAGTGATTCACGGCTCCCATTAGCAGCGGGCCGCCGTGATTTAAGGCGGCCCGCCACTTTAATTCCATTACTTGCCGGCTGGACAGCGCCACGTAATACTCTGTAATTTCGTTACCTTAGACCGACGCACCTGCCACCAGCTGACTTAATGCGCTCGCCTCCAGGTATCGAATCGCGAGTGCAGCGGGACACGGCTGGACGCGGGTCGCCGTGAAATTCGCAGTCATCTGGAGGCTGCGTCAGCGTTCAGTTACAAGGGCCAATGTTTCTGGCCCTGTAATGAAAGTCAGTCCTGCGCGTCCGACATAGTTACAGAGGAAAGGGCAGAGGAATGGCACCTTTCAATATGCCGTATACACTGCCGGAAAAAATTACTACATATGAAAAGACTATGTCCGATTTTGATCCGATGACTGCCAATCCCAAAGAAAGCAGGTATTGACAGACGTGGAAATTACCGAACTATCACTTTAATAAGGCACGGCTGCAAAATACTAATGCGAATTCTTTACAGACGAATGGAAAAACTAGTAGAAGCCAACCTCGGGGAAGATCAGTTTCGATTGGAACATGTGAGACAATACTGACCCCTACGACTTATCTTAGAAGAAAGATTAAGGAAAGGCAAACCTACGCTTCTACACATTTGTAGACTTAGAGAAAACTTTTTACAATGTTGACTGGAATACTCTTTCAAAATCTGAAGGTGGCAGGGGTGAAATACAGGGAGCGAAAGGCTATTTACAATTTGTACAGTAACCAGATGGCAGTTATAAGGGTCGAGGTACATGAAAGGGAATTAGCGGTTGGGAAGGGAGTAAGACAGGGTTGTAGCCTCTCCCCTAGGTTATTCAATCTGGATATTGAGCAAGTAATAAAGGAAACGAAACAAAAATTCGGGGTAGGTATTAAATCCATGGAGAAGAAATAAAAACTTTGAGGTTCGCCGAAGACACTGTAATTCTGTCAGAGACAGCAAAGGACGTGGAAGACAGTTGAACGGAATGGACACTGTCTTGAAAGGGGGATATAAGATGAACATTAACGAAAGCAAAACGAGAGTAACGGAATGTAGTCGAGTTAACTCGGGTGATGCTGAGGGAATTAGATTAGGAAATGAGACACTTAAAGTAGTAAAGGAGTTTTGCTATTTGGGGAGCAAAATAACTGATGATGGTCGAAGTGGAGAGGATATAAAATGTAGACTGGCAATGGCAAGGAAATCATTTCTGAAGAAGAGAAATTTGTTAACATCGAATATAGGTTTAAGTGTCAGGAAGTCGTTTCTGAAAGTATTTGTATGGAGTGTAGCCATGTATGGAAGTGAAACATGGACGATAACCAGTTTGGACAAGAAGAGAATAGAAGCTTTCGAAATGTGGTGCTACAGAAGAATGCTGAAGATTAGATGGGTATATCACATAACTAATACGGAGGTATTGAATAGAATTGGGAAGAAGAGGAGTTTGCGGCACAACTTGACAAGAAGAAGGGATCGGTTGGTGGGACATGTTCTGAGGCATCAAGGGATCACTAATTTAATATTGGAGGGCAGTGTGGAGGGTAAAAATCGTAGAGGG